>NW_026782282.1:1702500-2285443 GCF_031769215.1 Ylistrum balloti | reverse complement strand
CACTAAGCATTTTTGGTAAATATTTTATTTAAATGTTGACTAATATGTAATACTATTCCTATTTAAATGAGTATGTATGTGTTAGTTGAGCCATGCACCTATTAAACTATGTTTTGTAACTATTACACACTTAAAAATACCAGAAAACAATTTCACAAAGCCGAAATAGGCATCCTTATACATTGCCTAACAGCAAGCAGTCGTGATGCGTGGGGGAAAACCCCGATCTCAGTTGCATGGAACTTGACCAATCATCTATTACAACCAGCAACACGTCATCAAATAGTACATGATTTTATCCAATATAATCAATTCTATTTTTGAAATCAGTTTCACTCGTATTTTAGGAGTTTCCTTAGGTAGTTTTCTAAACGGAATAAAGCGCCAACCAAATTGGACCGGCTTGAAAAAAGTGAACAAAGCATTACTTTCACTTCATTGCATTTAATACTGATAAAACAAATACCTTTCAGGCATTTCAACAAATAAAATAAATAAAATGAAAATAATGAATATGAAAAAAAAAACAAACGAAAAATAAAAAGTAAAAAAATACAGACATTTGTAAGGTAGATATATGTAAATTGAGAACTTTTTCAAGCTCTTGTATTTAACGGACATTTTTGTGCAAATAATCTATTTAATACATCTAGATTTCAAACATTTTTTTAAAAATACCTTAAGCTTTCAGTTATATTGCTTGAGGAAAGCAAAAGCAAAAATGTGTTTCACCTTTTTATAATTTCATGTAACGAGAGAAAAGGGGTCTTTTCTAAATAAATGATCACAATATTATGAATCATAAATGTGTATACTGGTAAATAATCATCTATTGGATATATAATGCTTTTTGGCACTTACAAGAAAATAATTAAGAAAAGAAATCTGAATCTCAAAACATGTAATAAAATACCGTTTTGAATGGATATTTCAATTACATGTATACACCAACAATATTTATATGTGCATTATACAATTAATGCAATTCAAATTGGATTATCCAATCAATATCTAGAAAGCAATACCATTTTGAATGGATATCTATATCTTATGTAAAATACCATTATGAATGGAGATGCACCATACAAATTACCCACCTAGAATCAGATTCACAATGCAATAAAAAATCTGATTTCCTGACAGCAAACGTTTTGTATAAATTCATTTGGCATGACAGGTTTTGGAGTTATGGTCAGTGCCCATAAATTTCCGACACATTCTTCTCTCCTTTACACTCATTTTAAGTGAGAGAATTATGAGCACACATGAACCTTTGTGAGAAGTGCCTCTGAAAATCTGCTTTATTACAATGTCAATGAGCTTTTCTAAGTCCTGCTGGCTGTATCGGACAATAGCACCATGTTTTCTGATGAGATACATGATACCTAAGCATATGAATGTACGGGGTGACATCTTTGGCTTGATAACAACTTATGTACAAGTCACACCACAACTTTGCTTTGTATTCTACATCATCAGCATCTAGGGTGTCAGATTTAATAATGTATGTTCAGCTCTCTAACCCCATCCCACAACTTCTGAATCTGAACAGCTTTATTTCTGTCATCAAAAAACTCAGCTGAATCAAAACGTTTCAGCAGCAAAAGTCTCTCTGGACCAGTGAGCTCCCAATGCCCTAACTTTTTACTATCAACGTTTACACCAAGTTCAAAATGTATTCCCAACATTTGCAACACATTTTCGACCTTCAAGACATTCTTTAACTTATCTTTATCTTGCACTCTAGAGGTAAAAGTTGAATTTTCTGTTATGTTTTCCATGCACCAGCGACAAGAAGATTAAATAGTTTGCCAGCAATGCATAAAAACATGTGAAGGTGATCAATCACAACACGGTGGGGTGAAATTGTAGGGAATAAAGGTTTGTTTGACCCAGAGAAACAATTATTGGCATTTTTTCTCGATTTTCCCTTGGACATATTTTGCCCTTGTACCTCATTGTACTTGTATTCAAGCCTAGCCCCTTGTGTAGTATCATCCATAGACCAAGTTTTTGACAGATCTAATGTCTCAGTTTTGCTACATTTGCAGTAAAGGCAAAAGTATTGGCAAGCAATTGAAGGTATTCCACAAACTACCAAAAGAAATTTGTGATCACCCCCAAAACATTATTTCCACTTTGAAATTTCTTTCATTGACTGTCAGCGTAGTTCCCTGTAACTGACCTACTTCTTTTCTGAGGTCATCTAGACCAATTTCAAGGTCTTGATATTTCTCTTTTGTTCTAATAATAGCTAATGGGTAGTTAGCCTGCGCAGAAGCACTCTTGTTCTCATTGATAATGGTAAATGTCATATTTACAACATGAACTCTCTTTCCCACATTAGTGCCATCCCCAGAAATTTTAATTCTGATGTCTCCATCTGATGCAAAGTTTTTGTTCATATCTAATATATTACACAACACATTTACTAAGTGTTTTTTCAGAGATTGTTGAACACCAAGACCATTTGGAGTAATTTCGATATTGAACTTCAAATT
Organism: Ylistrum balloti; assembly: GCF_031769215.1. Taxonomy (NCBI): domain Eukaryota; kingdom Metazoa; phylum Mollusca; class Bivalvia; order Pectinida; family Pectinidae; genus Ylistrum; species Ylistrum balloti. The sequence continues at coordinate 2,282,942 of NW_026782282.1, read as the reverse complement.
TAATTCAGCCACAATCTTACTGATAGCATAATTTCTTGGAAGTGCTTCAAATAACATACTCAATTCATGGTATGCTTCATTACTAATACTGAAAGTATCCAAGATGTATATGAGGGTATTTTTGTCATCAACATTTTGATTCAACTCTGAATTTTCTTTATACTCGTAATCAAAAAGTTTCAAAACCTCTTCTTTGTTATTTCTCTTAATTGTAACTGAAATAGGAGTAACCCCATTTTCTGTAAGAAAACTCAATGCTGTTCTACACTTATCTGTGTCTCATTTCCTAAGATTTGATTGATACCCAGGCGTACATTCTGTGAATGGTTTGCACTTCAATGTTTTTTTATTTCTTGAGTTTCTGTTGCTAAACTAAACTTACATAACTTTTTGCTTGAGAAGAAGTCGTTATTTTAACATATTTGAGGTGGGTTGAGGTCATTCAGATGAAGTCCTTTGTATATTTTAACATATTTGACCCCTGTGACCTTGAAAGTGGGCCAAGGTCATTCAAACAAACTAAGTCATTGTTTTCTTTTTCCTTTTCTTCTAACTGCCTCTGACTGACTGCCTTTATTGTCTCAACCATTAACTGTGTCTCTTTCTTGTCAACCATGACATCCCAACTATATTTTAAAAACTCTGAGTCCCTCCTTAAACTTATTTATCTGATTCCCACCCTTTACTTTAGCTTTCAAAGCCTTTGTCTTTAATCTGAAAAGCTCCGCTCTTAAATATTTAAGACTAAGGTCATTTGGTAAAAGTTTAAGTGTACAATGCTCTTGCACAGCTAAAGAGTTTGTTCAACTGTTTTTAGATCTAAAGCTTTCTTCCAAATCTGATCTGATGATAAAATCTCGTTCAAAATTTCTCTAGAAATTACAACCATTTTCTATGATAGTATAACTAAGATTTCTAACCAACAGTCATAAAAACAGAAGTCTTTTGATTATTTAAAGTAAGGGGTCATTAAGGAGATGTTGCAACATTCTGTTGTTGCCAGCACACTTAACAAAAGTAAACATTAGCCATGTTCCTCTAGAATTTGAACAAGCTTTCAATTCCAGTTGATCACTCTCAGGTTGCTTCGTGATTTCATATTCATTCAAATCTCTTCATACTCTTAAATAGAATTTCAAAGTGGCAGTCTTAACATAGCAATTGTCCCCTTCTGCATTCAACACACGGCAGTCCCAAGTTTTCCCGAAAATTTTTGTCAACATAAATCTGGATGAAATAGTATATGTGGTCCTAGATCTTGTCACTTTGTGGACAATAGCAACATCTCTTAATATTTCAAAATCTTTTTCAACTAACGGAATCCTTAGGCATACGAAACTGTCAATCTTGGTACCAACAGTAAGGTGTTCTTTGATAAGGACACCTAGATCCTTCAAAGTCTGAGGGTTGTTTTCAGTTTCAATGAATGGTTACAATTTATTTTCTCCTATCAGTCGATCATATTTTTTACTCCAACCTGTAACAGAAATGGCATTATATAGTATACAAAAATATTTGTATGATATAGAACTTTCAAAATGTCTCTGCTACCTTATAATCAGTGGATTGCTATATATAGTGATTTGGGACAGGGCACAACGTGGCGGACAGATGTACATGGGTGCAACGCTTGGTCCACCTCCCTCCCTCCCCCACCCCCCACTATTTAATGGCTAAGGCATCATAAAATCAAAATAAAACTAGCAAATTATAAATATGTGCTTATATATTTATATTGTATATAAGATTTAGAGGGAATTTCCAAATTCATTCAAAGTTCTGTCTACAGATCTCGAAAGCAGTATGATTGAAAGTAGAAAGTTATAATGGTGCAGTGAGAAACACTGTTAAATATTTCATTGATATACACATCATATTTACCAACTGTTATTCTCAGGGCTTTATATAGATATTGTTAATTCTGATTTAACTCTGACTTAAGACTAGAGTTTCAACTGGAATTAATAAATTGAAAACATTTAATTTGACAGTTACCTATGAAATGGATTTTCACATAGCCATCGTTAGTTTCTCCGTAGTCTAATATCCGGACAGGACATAACCGAGGAGTCCATGTAAGCCTATCATCTGCCCCGGGACACTTTCCCCTTGCAGAATTCAGTTCTCTGAAATCATAATAAATTTATGAATTTCATTTCGACACTACCCGGCATATACTGATATATAGGCATAGGCTGGTTAGGGATGGGATTGGGGTTAGGTCGGGGAGATGGGATTGGGATGTCGGTTGTGGTTTGATTTATTAGGCGTAATGCCCCCACCCTAAAATCAGAAACTATTATTTTAACACTCTCTTCAACTATAAGTTAACATTGATATCATATTTACTTATAAGAACCTACCGGGTCTCCAGGAGCCCCAGCTTTGCGATTTGTAATTCTCCGCCTTCGTGCTGTTGTCATTTTTCTTTTCTCCCGGCCTCAGGATAACAAGGGCAGGTAACTCTAATTCGTTTTGCAAAATAAAGTTGATATGTTATTAATTACTATGAAACATTTACCTTACTCTTTAATTTACTCCTTCTTATTTCATCCATAATCCTATGTATTCTCATGAATTTATATTCTTAAAGCTCATGTTAACACTAACAAATAATCATAACGTTAAAGGATATTGCATAATATTTCCGTTACATGATAAGTCCATATTTTTCTGTTTATAATTAGCTGTTCAGCTGAAATCAACATTTCTGTTTTGCGTGTTTAATATGTATTCAATTCAAGCTATGTAAATGATTCGTTAAAGGCTACCGATTTCTATTCATACGAGATATGCAAAAGTCTTCTGCATAATGTAATTACAGCAATTATGTCTTCAAGTGAAACAATAAAGACAAAATGAGTGATTGCGTAAACAATTTTTTAAGTGAACGACTAAGAAAACGGGACCGATGCGGCATCGCACTATAAGCTGTCAGAGTTACTTCCCTTCGACTGACAAACCTCTCTGTGACCGAGAGTGACATGCAAACGTCATTATGAGATCGTCTAAAGATGACGGAAGGCGCAAGTTTCAAACAGGTAGGTCTATTTGAACTAAACGCAAGCAGCACATCGTCGGAAACAGAGTCTTTTTGGTTTCCGATCGCGATGGTGCTGACAACACAGACTTCTTCTAAACGTCAGATATTATATTTATGCCCGACACAATCAGAATATTCACGCAAATCTTGAAAGTACTGAGGTACATTTCCTAGTGCGCTAAATGTTCGATTCACTAACTAGTAAAGTATGTTCAGAAGGACAAGGAAAAACGCAGTCCACTATACGTTATACAGCTCGGCTATATGTATGAAGTTTATCTGTACCAATATATCCAAATTACCCTAACTCCGCTGTATCGTCTGGACATCGGTTCCGACCCGTTATGTATTTCGGATTGGCCATTTTGTCGAAGATTATCACGTGCACTGTCGACCTATGGGACCTTGCACCCAGATAATTTTGGTCGCTGAAACATATCACGCTTCCATAAAGAATAAAAAATAGCGATTAAAATCATTCACTATAAAATATTCTGAGAAATATTTCATTGGCAATTTTGTGTATTTTTTCTCAATGCACATTTTTACAAGTCAAACATCCTCCCAGATATGATGAAATAACTTATCAATTCATCCTCAGTTACCTGTGTTTTGTTGTCATCTGTCAAGTGAATGAAAATCTATCGGGAATAATAGACCACACCTTCTTGCAATTTTTTGGCAATGGAAGTCTGAACATTGCACGTCTTACGTAGGAAAAGTGATGATTTTTAAATTATCACTTTTGATTACTCATATCTGATTTTAATTAACAAGCAAATTGTAGACCAACCATTGAAAAATTAAGTTTATTTAAATAGTTGGTGTTATTGAAAAGAAGTCTGACAAGAAATGTGGTTCCTTTGAGGAACACTACCAAAAAATAAAAACTTTACTCTAACCCTTTAGAAGGGATGCACACATGAACACAGATATCCACCATTTTCGCATCATTACTTTAGTTAGAATTTTTCTGTCATCAGAATGACATTTCACTTTAAATTATGATTTTTTGTGATACATTTGAACTTCTGGGTCACTGTAACCTATCTTAAGTGTCTCTTAGTTTTAGTGATGTCTTCAGAAACAAAAGTGCAGTCACATGTCTGATATACATGTGGATCATTTCAGGTGAGCAAATTTGAGGTCAGATCTGTGGACGTTTATTTGAAAAAAATACTGGTGTTTCAGTGACAAGTTTTAAAAATAAATCTTATAGTATGAGCATATATGAAATCATTCCTGTCTTTGTTTGGTGGCAGTTCATTGACACATAGCATAACTAATGAGAAATGGTCCTTAAGGGGTCCAAAACTTATTCACCATGGATAGTATATATACTGTATTCGATCCAATAAGCATCCAGGGTGCTTAAAAAATTGCAATTAAGGGGGACGCTTATTAGAGACCATCTCAGATGTACAAGAAATGCATTCAGTACTAAAATACTAAAAGATCTACTGTATGGTTCATGAATTTATAAAATCACTAGTTTTTTTTTACATGCAAGAAAAACTGATAATATCATTGTCTTCTTTGTACTAAAAACACAATAGACATTACATAGACATTGGCCAATTTGTTGATGTACAGTTATGTGTATCAACATTAATGTCCACTGCACATGTACATGAATGTACCATTGATAATGTCGATAAATTGTTTGAGATCATCTTAACATGATGACAAGAAAATTCCATCCATACTTGTCTGTTTTAGCACAACTGTTTTATTTGTCATTTGATAACTAATTGCTTCATTTGTTTCTGTCAGATAATCTTTCACACATGAAAATATCATTTCTTAATCTGCTGTATCAATGGCTATCTTACCTGTTAAGTAATGGACTATGCCTATTCAGTCATCATTACTGTGGCTGAGCGCGCGACACAAGGTAAACATCATCTACCACATGGTTTAGGAATGTGTGAAAAAAATGTCTTTTATGTATGAATATTCGTCTGTGGTCAAGGGATCTCATGTTTATAGAGAGTGTTGGAAACCATTCATAGGACAGTGCTTTGATACAGTTATTGAGGATAATAATCCATTTGACAAGTTTGCAATCAGAGTTGTGAAAGAAGGGAAAACGATGGGTCACATTCTAAGTGAACTGTCAAAAACAGTTAATTTTTTTTATCAGACAAGGTGGGAAAATAGCCCCTTTAAACTATAACAATAAAAAGTCTTAATTAAATGCAAAGTCAGGACTACTCAGTTAACTTGGTGATTTTAGTATCAAAAATCTCTTGGTAAATAGTTTAACAATCTGTGTGAATTATAAGGTAGTATTGTACCTTACCACTCTCACTTAAACATGCACATACATATAAATTGGTGAGTGACTAAGGTCAGAGTTCAGTTAGGATTATATATATATATATAGACAAAGTTGAAAAAATCTCTGAAGGTTAGTGTTACAATCTTAGAAATACTGTAACAGTTGTCTCCCTTTCAATCCCATCTCCCTCTCAATCCCATCTCCCTCTCAATCCCATCTCCCTCTCAATCCCATCTCCCTCCCAATCCCATCTCCCTCCTCCCACTCAACTTTCACTTACAAAGTGATCAATCCACAATTCATGTTCATGAGTCTTTTTGTTTTTATTGCAAAAACAATTGGTTCCCAAAATGTGAAATTAAAGTATTTCCAGAAGTACAGGTCTCGGAACTCACAAGTAGATTTTTCACTGCCCACTAGGGCTGTGGCAATGATTGGACAAAATTGATTATCTAATCATTTTAAAAACATCTGATATGATGATCGATTGTAATTTTTTCATAATTGATCATTGGCACACTACTAGTTTCAAGCAAAGTTGTAGCAAGACAAATTTCGTATGATGCATAAAGATCCCTGTTGCCAATGATATTCATTCCTATGCAAGTTCTGGGAAATCAAGGTATTTTAGCCTAAAGTTATAAAAATAGAAAATATTACCGTGATGAATAATGCTTTAACATTCTTTGAATATTGAACTTGCAGTCAGCCGATCATGTAATTGATCAACTAAATTGGGAAGCATATAAAATTATATCTGATAATCAATTTTGATTTTAAATGGTTTCCCATTACACCTGCTTACTTTACTTTCTTTCCCCATTCTCCTCACTTTCCTATCTTTTTTCTTCAGCTGAAACAGCATTATATGTATATGAATAAATTTTATCAATATATAAACTACCGTCTTCTTTTTCACAGGGGCTGTAAATCCTATTAATTAGTGTTAAAGCACTGCCATTTCAATGTCTGCCAGTCTACAATCAGACAGAGATTCCATTTGATGAGGAACTTTATGATAGAATTAAAAAATGGATCCATACATTAGCAGCATCAGTCGCACAGACCTTAAAAATTAAATTATTATCATTGACTTGTTGATTTTTCTATTTCAGCGAACCATCCAGATAATATTTCAAGAATTTTTCAAAGATGAAAAAACAAAAAGTAAGTTGACATTACATCAGATTTCATGTTTGAATTATTTACTTTTCACATTGTGTCCATTGTCCTTCTACCTGGAAACAAATCCTTGTTATCATTATTTCTTGAGAAGTTCTAAATAGATCTTTCTCAAATTTTATCTGAATGTTCCTCGTGTCTGGTTGTGCCCTTCTGAATTTTGGGACTGCTTAAAAAATCATAGCCATCAGGTGTGGATGTGGGCAGTTAAAAGATTATTATTGATATTTCTGAAGAGGAATTTTCATGATCAAATGTTGTATGACTAAAAGCATGGACAGAGAGGTGAATAGAAAAGAAGGGAAAAGATACAACTTTCAAATGAATACCGACCAAAACAGTGGTTGGCTCCAAAATCCCTCTGGGATCTCTTGTTCCATTTTATTATATATATTTGGGTTTTGATATAGACGGGGATTGTTTGTAACAGTTTCCTTACTATAATGATATTTGTATTTGGTTTGTATTTTTCTGCCATTAAGGTTTGGTTCATTTGGGGAAATTGAGGATTTGGTTTGGAAATGGTTTTTAAAATATCAAATGGTTTTATCATAAAAGTAAAAAAGTTATATGGTTTCTGCCTTATGTCACAGCCCAAGGAAGCAGATGTTACTACCAGTCCTAACTTTCTGATTGCTTCAAATTTTCCAATGAGATACCCATGACCTCTAGTAGTAGTCCTGTGCAATAAATAATTCCACCATCTTTTAAAACAGTGTTATGGATGCAAATGGTTGCACTGACAAACATGTACATAATGATATACAGTGTATTAATGTAATGCACTATACAAAAAACTCAAGTGACAGGCAAGGTGTATCTGGTGTGGCATAGTATTGCAATTTTTTGTGAAGCGTTGTGAAATGAAATGGGGTTTAACTGCCATCATGGTGAAATGAAATGGGGTTTAACTGCCACCATGGTGAAGTAAAATGGGGTTTAACTGTCATCATGGTGAAGTGAAATGGGGTTTAACTGCCATCATGGTGAAGTGAAATGGGGTTTAACTGCCATCATGGTGAAGTGAAATGGGGTTTAACTGCCATCATGGTGAAATGAAATGGGGTTTAACTGCCATCATGGTGAAATGAAATGGGGTTTAACTGCCACCATGGTGAAATGAAATGGGGTTTAACTGCCATCATGGTGAAATGAAATGGGGTTTAACTGCCATCATGGTGAAATGAAATGGGGTTTAACTGCCACCATGGTGAAGTGAAATGGGGTTTAACTGCCATCATGGTGAAGTGAAATGGGGTTTAACTGCCATCGTGGTGAAGTGAAATGGGGGTTTAACTGCCATCATGGTGAAGTGAAATGGGGTTTAACTGCCATCATGGTGAAGTGAAATGGGGTTTAACTGCCATCATGGTGAAGTGAAATGGGGTTTAACTGCCATCATGGTGAAGTGAAATGGGGTTTAACTGCCATCATGGTGAAGTGAAATGGGGTTTAACTGCCATCATGGTGAAGTGAAATGGGGTTTAACTGCCATCATGGTGAAGTGAAATGAGGTTTAACTGCCATCATGGTGAAGTGAAATGGGGGTTCAATTCACCAATGTGTTTAGGTGAACCCATGATGGTAAGTTGGCGCTGCCTTAAATTTTGTGTCAATTAATTTTTCTTCACTTTAATCTTTATCAGTTTGCTTACTTTTGTTTCTTTACATATGAGTAAACAAAAACATTACAAGGGTAGGGAAATTTAGGGTGGGGCAGGGAGCCTTACCTTACCATTAATGTAAAGTATGTCATTATTTTTCTTACTAATCAACTTTATTTCAACATTTTTTTTTTCAAATTAATTTAATTCATTCTTTTAAACACAGGTAACAAAAACTATTAATGGGACGAGGAAATTTAGGGTGGGATAGGAAGCTTCACTTTACCATTATAGGAAAGTGAAACATTTTCACTATTTTCTTACTAATTAACTTTATTTAATATCAAAAATAAAAAAAGATGGACAAACCACTAAAGTGAAGCCCCCAGCCCCACCCTAAATTTCCTCACCCCAGATATAGTTATTTTTATGTTTAAAAGCATGAATCAGGATGATTTTTTTGAAAGTTTGACATAAAAAATGTTAGTTAACTAGTATATATAGTGAAATGCTTCATTGTACCATAATGGTAAAGTGAAGCCTCCTGCCCCACCCTAAATTTCCCCATTCCAGACATATTTTTGGTTATTAATGTTTTTAAAAAAATGAATTAGGACAATTGAAAATATATTTGATGAAAAAAATTAACCAGTAAAAAAATAGTGATATGCTTAACCATGGTTTACTTTACCATGGGCTTCAGTTTATCATACAAGGTTTGTGTCAATCACTAATTTAATTGCAGTCCCCTGGTTTATATTTGTCATACGATTTGTAATCTTTGTTTGATTTTACAGTAACTGCAGATGCTGCAGCTCTGGTTGTTGAGGTGATGAATATTTTTGTGTCAGGTAAGTGATTTGAAAAAAAAAAAACCAATATCCTTCAGTAGGTAATTGGTCTCATAATCACTACTTTCTGTGAAATTAACATACTCAGATTTCATATACCAGCAGTTTACCAGTAAAATATCTAGAATCCCACATTATGCTTTGTGTAGAAGTGATTGTAAATGTGTGTTTAGACATACACTTATCAATCTACAATTTATATTCCTTTTCATTTTTATTTGCAGACATTCATAACAAATTTACTTATAATTGAATCTTGTTTTATAAACAGGGGATCCTATTTGAATTTTTATTCATTCACCTTTCGCTCATTTTTTTTCTGTCTGTCACAGTTTTATGGGTATATAGGCTAATATATCATAACAATGTAGTTCATTTCCTTTTTATTTTACTCCAAGTTTCTGGTACATTGAATCCTATTGTTTCATTCCTTACAATCCCAACACTCCATATTCTCTTATAGAGTTCCCTTGTCTGACTTTCAGGGATCTTCCCCTATCTTGCCTCACTTTCCAGGATCTTCCTCTCTTCTGTATCTCCTCTCAGGATCTTTCCCTCACCTGTCTCACTTTCTAGGATCTTCCTCTCTTTTGTCTCTCTTTTCAGGATCTTCCTCTCTTTTGTCTCTCTTTTCAGGATCTTCCTCTCTTCTGTCTCACTTTTCTGGATCTTTCCCTCTCCTGTCTCACTTCCCAGGATCGTTCCCTCTCCTGTCTCACTTCCCAGGATCTTCCTCTCTTATGTCTTGCTTCCCAGGATATTTCCCTCTCCTGTCTCACTTTCCAGGATCTTTCCCTCTCCTGTCTCACTTCTCAGGATATTTTCCTCTCCTGTCTCACTTTCCAGGATCTTTCCCTCTTCTGTCTCACTTCCCAGGATCTTTCCCTCTCCTGTCTCACTTCCCAGGATCTTTCCCTCTCCTGTCTCACTTCCCAGGATCTTCCTCTCTTATGTCTTGCTTCCCAGGATATTTCCCTCTCCTGTCTCACTTCCCAGGATCTTTCCCTCTCCTGTCTCACTTCCCAGGATCTTCTTCTGACTTTATCTCTGACAATCTCTTTCGAGCATCTGGCTGTCCTCATTGTCTCCTCTCTATCCCCCTTCTCTTCCTTACATCTTATAAGACATTCTATCAGATGATCCCCTCTTTAGGAGGGGGTCTTCATTTGTATGTTTGAAGTGTTTAATTCTAATGACTGATCCCCTGTTTATGAGGTGGGTCTTGTTTTGTCGTTGAAGTCTCTTATTCTATTGGTTGATCTCCACATTAGGAGGCCGGCCTTCATTTATATGTTAAAAGTTTAAAATCGTACTGGCTGATCCCCTCTTGAAATGCATCTGTGTGGTGGTGTTGATAGATTTGCGTGGTGATGTTGATATATCTGTGTGGTGATGTTGATATATCTGTGTATATATTTCCAAAACCAATGATGATTGGCCAATTTCCTGTTATTTTCAGAGGCAGGATGTCGAGCCATCAAGGAGGCAAAGGTATGAAAGAAAAACATTACCATGATCATTCTTCTGCCATTTCGATTCTGCAATAATTTTATTGGTGGGGTGGCTGGGAGAGGTGCATAACATACTGCTTGTGACTCAAAGTCAGCGGGCGGGCTTATTGCAGAACAATGAATAAGCCTTTGGTTATAACTACTGATTAATAATTTACGTGGATAGGCTTATTAAAAGACATGATTATTGTCAAAAAATAAGTTTAATAATAGAACTGAGGTTTTGAACTTGAAGACTTTCATACATTTATGTGATAAATATTATATGGCCGAGCTGTGCTCCTTTGAAAAATACCACATACAAACTGTAAAACCATTTTTTCTGTTTTTTAAATGATTTTAGACTGATCACTCTGACGTGGTGACAATTGAACATTTCGAAAAGATTCTTCCCCAGTTGGTAAGTTCACATCTCAGAGTTATGTCCTTATTACACTAATCCTCCTGTGGGATTCAGTATCAAACACTGCTATTTATTACACTCGTCCTCCTGTGGGATTCAGTATCAAACACACAGCTATTTATTACACTCTTCCTTCAGTATCAAACACACTGCCTCTGGGATTCAGTATCAAACTCACTGCTATTTCTTACATTCGTCCTCCTGTGGGATTCAGTATCAAACACACTGCTGTTTATTACACTCGTCCTCCTGTGGGATTCAGTATCAAACACTGCTATTTATTACACTCGTCCTCCTGTGGGATTCAGTATCAAACACACTGCTATTTATTACACTCATCCTCCTGTGGGATTCAGTATCAAACACTGCTATTTATTACACTCATTCTTCTGTGGGATTCAGTATCAAACACTGCTATTTATTACACTCGTCCTCCTGTGGGATTCAGTATCAAACACTGCTATTTATTACACTCTTCCTCCTGTGGGATTCAGTATCAAACACTGCTATTTATTACACTCTTCCTCCTGTGGGATTCAGTATCAAACACACTGCTATTTATTACACTCGTCCTCCTGTGGGATTCAGTATCAAACACACTGCTATTCATTACACTCGTCCTGTGGGATTCAGTATCAAACACACAGCTATTTATTATACTCTTCCTCCTGTGGGATTCAGTATCAAACACACTGCTATTTATTACACTCCTCCTCCTGTGGGATTCAGTATTAAACACACTACTATTTATTACACTCGTCCTCCTGTGGGATTCAGTATCAAACACACTGCTATTTATTACACTCGTCCTCCTGTGGGATTCCTCCTGTGGGATTCAGTATCAAACACACTGCTATTTATTACACTCGTCCTCCTGTGGGATTCAGTATCAAACACACTGCTATTCATTACACTCGTCCTCCTGTGGGATTCAGTATCAAACACACTGCTATTTATTACACTCGTCCTCCTGTGGGATTCAGTATCAAACACTGCTATTTATTTCACTTGTCCTGCTGTGGGATTCAGTATCAAACACACTGCTATTTATTACACTCGTCCTGTGGGATTCAGTATCAAACTCACTGCTATTTACTACACTAATCCTCCTGTGGGATTCAGTATCAAACACACTGCTATTTATTACACTCGTCCTCCTGTGGGATTCAGTATCAAACACACTGCTATTTATTACACTCGTCCTCCTGTGGGATTCAGTATCACACACTGCTATTGAGTACACTCGTCCTCCTGTGGGATTCAGTATCAAACACACTGCTATTTATTACACTCGTCCTCCTGTGGGATTCAGTATCAAACACACTGTTATTTATTGCACTCGTCCTCCTGTGGGATTCAGTATTAAACACACTACTATTTATTACACTCGTCCTCCTGTGGGATTCAGTATCAAACACACTGCTATTTATTACACTCATCCTCCTGTGGGATTCAGTATCAAACACACTGCTGTTTATTACACTCGTCCTCCTGTGTGATTCAGTATCAAACACACTGCTATTTATTACACTCATCCTCCTGTGGGATTCAGTATCAAACACACTGCTATTTATTACACTCATCCTCCTGTGGGATTCAGTATCAAACACACTGCTATTCATTACACTCGTCCTCCTGTGGGATTCAGTATCAAACACACTGCTATTTATTACACTCATCCTCCTGTGGGATTCAGTATCAAACTCACTGCTATTTACTACACTCATCCTCCTGTGGGATTCAGTATCAAACACACTGCTATTTACTACTCTCGTCCTCCTGTGGGATTCAGTATCAAACACACTGCTATTCATTACACTCGTCCTCCTGTGGGATTCAGTATCAAACACACAGTTATTTATTACACTCATCCTCCTGTGGGATTCAGTATCAAACTCACTGCTATTTATTACACTCGTCCTCCTGTGGGATTCAGTATCAAACACACTGCTATTTATTACACTCGTCCTCCTGTGGGATTCAGTATCAAACACTGCTATTTATTACACTCATCCTCCTGTGGGATTCAGTATCAAACACACTCGTCCTGTGGGATTCAGTATCAAACACACTACTGTTTATTACACTCGTCCTCCTGTGTGATTCAGTATCAAACACACTGCTATTTATTACACTCGTCCTGTGGGATTCAGTATCAAACACACTGCTATTTATTACACTCGTCCTCCTGTGGGATTCAGTATCAAACACACTGCTATTTATTACACTCGTCCTCCTGTGGGATTCAGTATCAAACACTGCTATTTATTACACTCGTCCTCCTGTGGGATTCAGTATCAAACACACTGCTATTTATTACACTCGTCCTCCTGTGGGATTCAGTATCAAACACACTGCTATTTATTACACTCGTCCTCCTGTGGGATTCAGTATCAAACACACTGCTGTTTATTACACTCGTCCTCCTGTGGGATTCAGTATCAAACACACTACTGTTTATTACACTCGTCCTCCTGTGGGATTCAGTATCAAACACTGCTATTTATTACACTCATTCTTCTGTGGGATTCAGTATCAAACACTGCTATTTATTGCTCTCTTCCGCCTCTGGGATTCAGTATCAAACTCACTGCTATTTATTACACTCGTCCTCCTGTGGGATTCAGTATCAAACACACTGCTGTTTATTACACTTGTCCTCCTGTGGGATTCAGTATCAAACACACAGCTATTTATTACTCTCGTCCTGTGGGATTCAGTATCAAACACTGCTATTTATTACACTCCTCCTCCTGTGGGATTCAGTATCAAACACACTGCTATTTATTACACTCATCCTCCCGTGGGATTCAGTATCAAACACTGCTATTTATTACACTCGTCCTCCTGTGGGATTCAGTATCAAACACACTGTTTATTACACTCATCCTCCTGTGGGATTCAGTATCAAACACACTGCTATTTATTACACTAATCCTCCTGTGGGATTCAGTATCAAACTCACTGCTATTTACTACACTCATCCTCCTGTGGGATTCAGTATCAAACACTGCTATTTATTACACTCGTCCTCCTGTGGGATTCAGTATCAAACACTGCTATTTATTACACTCATCCTCCTGTGGGATTCAGTATCAAACACACTGCTGTTTATTACACTCGTCCTCCTGTGGGATTCAGTATCAAACACTGCTATTTATTACACTTGTCCTCCTGTGGGATTCAGTATCAAACACACAGCTATTTATTACACTCGTCCTGTGGGATTCAGTATCAAACACTGCTATTTATTACACTCATTCTTCTGTGGGATTCAGTATCAAACACACTGCTATTTATTACACTCATCCTCCTGTGGGATTCAGTATCAAACACTGCTATTTATTACACTCGTCCTCCTGTGGGATTCAGTATCAAACACACTGCTATTTATTACACTCGTGCTGCTGTGGGATTTAGTATGAAACACACTGCTATTTATTACACTCGTCCTCCTGTGGGATTTAGTATCAAACACACTGCTATTTATTACACTCATGCTCCTGTGGGATTCAGTATCAAAAACTGCTATTTATTACACTCGTCCTCCTGTGGGATTCAGTATCAAACACACTGCTATTCATTACACTCGTCCTCCTGTGGGATTCAGTATCAAACACACTGCTATTTATTACACTCGTCCTCCTGTGGGATTCAGTATCAAACACACTGCTATTTATTACACTCGTCCTCCTGTGGGATTCAGTATCAAACACACTGCTATTTATTAAACTCGTCCTCCTGTGGGATTCAGTATCAAACACACTGCTATTTATTACACTCGTCCTCCTGTGAGATTGAGTATCAAACACTGCTATTTATTACACTCATTCTTCTGTGGGATTCAGTATCAAACACACTGCTTTTTATTACACTCGTCCTCCTGTGGGATTCAGTATCAAACACACTGCTGTTTATTACACTCGTCCTCCTGTGGGATTCAGTATCAAACACACTGCTATTTATTACACTCGTCCTCCTGTGGGATTCAGTATCAAACACTGCTATTTATTACACTCGTCCTCCTGTGGGATTCAGTATCAAACACACTGCTGTTTATTACACTCGTCCTCCTGTGGGATTCAGTATCAAACACTGCTATTTATTACACTCGTCCTCCTGTGGGATTCAGTATCAAACACACTACTATTTATTACACTCATCCTTCTGTGGGATTCAGTATCAAACACTGCTATTTATTACACTCATCCTCCTGTGGGATTCAGTATCAAACACACTGCTATTTATTACACTCGTCCTGTGGGATTCAGTATCAAACACACTGCTATTTATTAGACTTGTCCTCCTGTGGGATTCAGTATCAAACACACTGCTATTTATTACACTCGTCCTATGTGATTCAGTATCAAACACACTGCTATTTATTACACTCGTCCTATGGGATTCAGTATCAAACACACTGCTATTTATTACACTCGTCCTCCTGTGGGATTCAGTATCAAACACACTGCTATTTATTACACTCGTCCCCCTGTGGGATTCAATATCGAACACACTGCTATTTATTACACTCGTCCTCCTGTGGGATTCAGTATCAAACACACTGCTATTTATTACACTCGTCCTCCTGTGGGATTCAGTATCAAACACACTGCTATTTATTACACTCGTCCTCCTGTGGGATTCAGTATCAAACACACTGCTATTTATTACACTCGTCCTCCTGTGGGATTCAGTATCAAACACACTGCTATTTATTACACTCGTCCTCCTGTGGGATTCAGTATCAAACACTGTTATTTATTACACTCATCCTCCTGTGGGATTCAGTATCAAACACACTGCTATTTATTACACTTGCCTTCTGTGGGATTCAGTATCAAACATACTGCTATTCATTACACTCGTCCTCCTGTGGGATTCAGTATCAAACACACTGCTATTTATTACACTCGTCCTCCTGTGGGATTCAGTATCAAACACACTGCTGTTTATTACACTCGTCCTCCTGTGGGATTCAGTATCAAACACTGCTGTTTATTACACTCGTCCTCCTGTGGGATTCAGTATCAAACACTGCTATTTATTACACTCATCCTCCTGTGGGATTCAGTATCAAACACACTGCTATTTATTACACTCGTCCTCCTGTGGGATTCAGTATCAAACACTGCTATTTATTACACTCATCCTCCTGTGGGATTCAGTATCAAACACACTGCTATTTATTACACTCATCCTCCTGTGGGATTCAGTATCAAACACTGCTATTTATTACACTCGTCCTCCTGTGGGATTCAGTATCAAACACACTGCTATTTATTACACTCGTCCTCCTGTGGGATTCAGTATCAAACACACTGCTATTTAATACACTCGTCCTGTGGGATTCACTATCAAACACACTGCTATTTATTACACTCATCCTCCTGTGGGATTCAGTATCAAACACACTGCTATTTATTACACTCGTCCTCCTGTGGGATTCAGTATCAAACACACTGCTGTTTATTACACTCCTCCTCCTGTGGGATTCAGTATTAAACACACTACTATTTATTACACTCGTCCTCCTGTGGGATTCAGTATCAAACACACTGCTATTTATTACACTCGTCCTCCTGTGGGATTCAGTATCAAACACACTGCTATTTATTACACTCGTCCTCCTGTGGGATTCAGTATCAAACACTGCTATTTATTACACTCGTCTTCAGTATCAAACACACTGCTATTTATTACACTCGTGCTCCTGTGGGTTTCAGTATCAAACACAGCTGTTTATTACAGTCGTCCTCCTGTGGGATTCAGTATCAAACACTGCTATTTATTACACTCATCCTCCTGTGGGATTCAGTATCAAACACACTGCTATTTATTACACTCATCCTTCCTTTTTTATTCTGTATCAAACACACTGCTATTTATTACACTCGTCCTGTGGGATTCAGTATCAAACACACTGCTATTTATTACACTCGTCCTCCTGTGGGATTCAGTATCAAACACTGCTATTTATTACACTCGTCCTCCTGTGGGATTCAGTATCAAACACACTGCTATTTATTACACTCATCCTCCTGTGGGATTCAGTATCAAACACTGCTATTTATTACACTCGTCCTCCTGTGGGATTCAGTATCAAACACACTGCTATTTATTACACTCATCCTCCTGTGGGATTCAGTATCAAACACACTGCTATTTATTACACTCGTCCTCCTGTGGGATTCAGTATCAAACACTGCTATTTATTACACTCATCCTCCTGTGGGATTCAGTATCAAACACTGCTGTTAATTACACTCATTCTTCTGTGGGATTCAGTATCAAACACTGCTATTTATTACACTCGTCCTCCTGTGAGATTGAGTATCAAACACTGCTATTTATTACACTCATTCTTCTGTGGGATTCAGTATCAAACACACTGCTTTTTATTACACTCGTCCTCCTGTGGGATTCAGTATCAAACACTGCTATTTATTACACTCGTCCTCCTGTGGGATTCAGTATCAAACACACTGCTATTTATTACACTATTCCTGTTGTGGGATTCAGTATCAAACACACTGCTATTTATTACACTCGTCCTCCTGTGGGATTCAGTATCAAACACTGCTATTTATTACACTCGTCCTCCTGTGGGATTCAGTATCAAACACACTGCTATTTATTACACTCATCCTCCTGTGGGATTCAGTATCAAACACACTGCTATTTATTACACTCGTCCTGTGGGATTCAGTATCAAACACACTGCTATTTATTACACTCGTCCTCCTGTGGGATTCAGTATCAAACACACTGCTATTTATTACACTCATCCTCCTGTGGGATTCAGTATCAAACACACTGCTATTTATTACACTCGTCCTCCTGTGGGATTCAGTATCAAACACACTGCTATTTATTACACTCATCCTCCTGTGGGATTCAGTATCAAACACACTGCTATTTATTACACTCGTCCTGTGGGATTCAGTATCAAACTCACTGCTATTTACTACACTAATCCTCCTGTGGGATTCAGTATCAAACACACTACTATTTATTACACTCATCCTTCTGTGGGATTCAGTATCAAACACTGCTATTTATTACACTCGCTATTTATTACCCTGTGGGATTCAGTATCAAACACACTGCTATTTATTACACTATTCCTGTTGTGGGATTCAGTATCAAACACACTGCTATTTATTACACTCGTCCTTCTGTGGGATTCAGTATCAAACATACTGCTGTTTATTACATTTGTCCTCCATTGGGATTCAGTATCAAACACTGCTATTTATTACACTCGTCCTCCTGTGGGATTCAGTATCAAACACTGCTATTTATTACACTCGTCCTCCTGTGGGATTCAGTATCAAACACTGCTATTTATTACACTCATCCTCCTGTGGGATTCACTGCTATTTATTACACTCATTCTTCTGTGGGATTCAGTATCAAACACTGCTATTTATTACACTCGTCCTCCTGTGAGATTGAGTATCAAACACTGCTATTTATTACACTCATTCTTCTGTGGGATTCAGTATCAATCACTGCTATTTATTACACTCATTCTTCTCTGGGATTCAGTATCAAACACTGCTATTTATTACACTCGTCCTGCTGTGGGATTCAGTATCAAACACACTGCTATTTATTACACTCGTCCTCCTGTGGGATTCAGTATCAAACACTGCTATTTATTACACTCGTCCTCCTGTGGGATTCAGTATCAAACACACTGCTATTTATTACACTCATCCTCCTGTGGGATTCAGTATCAAACACTGCTATTTATTACACTCGTCCTCCTGTGGGATTCAGTATCAAACACTGCTATTTATTACACTCATCCTCCTGTGGGATTCAGTATCAAACACTGCTATTTATTACACTCATCCTGTGGGATTCAGTATCAAACACTGCTATTTATTACACTCGTCCTCCTGTGGGATTCAGTATCAAACACTGCTTTTTTTGTATAAAGCGGTTGTTTTCCTTGTTTGTGTCCAGTGTTTTTTTTCGACATAAAGCTGTCTGACAATTTTACCATCTCTTGTAGTCTTACTTAAAACCAGACATGTAGAGTGTAATATGTTTTCAACATATTTCAATTAGTAAACAGTTTGTCTTCTGAATATCAGATTTACACCATAGCAGAAAGTAATATCAAATTCTTGTTAAATTTGTGTGGTCATTGATAGTTTGAAGGTCAAAGGTCACACTCAAAGCCACTTTTGAAGTGAAAAATAGTACATTTACATTGTGTCTGTAGAACCTCTCAGCAGATTTGGTTTTGTCATGGTTTGATGTGTCAAGTTGTATACCTGATATATTGGTGGTCATTGGTTTAATGGGTCCAATTTTATACTAACACTCTCTTCAAATACTTCTGTAGTCACTGATTCTAAACAGGTAGTGGCATGAAGGTATTTGATGATTTGGAGGCCATCCTTACTTAACCCAATCAATATTTGCAGGTATTCTAAAGCATCGCCTATGTCCATAGGGAGGTTTTAGAATATACTCCAACAGTTGAAGATAATGTGTGCATCAAGTTTGAGGTCTAGTTGAATCGTGAAATATCTGTTTCATCAAATATCATTTTCTAAGTCCCTCCTATCCAACATTTTTTTAGTCATTTATAAGGTACACTGTTGTACTGCTGCACACACAAGAATATTAGGAAAACAATATCATGAGTAAAGACCATAGAGGTCAACTTTCTCCCCTAACCCTAACCCATTTTTTTAAAACTTACATAGCTTGCACACTGTATATTGGTGACACTTAGTACTACAATGTTTGTTAAACTTATCGATCTTTAAATAGTTACAGAATCAAACTAGTTGAAACACTTTCAAAGCCAAGAATGATTATATACAGTCGGTGATATTAAGCATTCTGGCCTTGTGTGCTGCTAACGTTTAGTTGGTGGGGGATGGAGGGATGGACATTTGACCAATTATGAAGTTTATAGGGGTCATACTTCTGATTAACTAGTTAAGAAGGACCTTGTTTGGAGTTTGATCACGTGACTGATAACCAATGACCTCTGAAAACAATCAGTCGGTTTTTTTATGAGATACATTTTTCCAGGGACATGAATGCTTAATGAGATGCAGCCTCACCAGGCCTCTTATATTTGATTCCCCCCTCACCTCCTACCCCTTCCTCCAATCACCCTTTACATCATTAGCTCGCATGGCCCAAATGGCAGTGTCCGGCATGAGTCTATCACTTTTTTGTATAAACTAGGACATTAGCTGCTAGTGGTGAAAGACAGCAGATTTTGACAAAATTTTGTCAGAAGCATCCTTAGGGAAGGCGACTCAATTTTGTATAAACCACTCCACTGGACCGAGCCCAATGAAGCAAATTCTTTAATATTCTTATTCTGTAGGGAGTTCCAGTTTGGAATGAAGTATTCTAGGGTGAACGCGAACTAAGTTTGTGTAAATGATGGTCTCGCTGTATTCATACATTGAAATTATTTTTCTCTGCAAAAGTGATGCAACTTTGAAATATGTAATATATGGCAGCTGAAGTTAATTATCATTATTGCACAAGGACTTTGACGTACGCCAAAGCATATACGTGAGCTGATGACTTGAAAATGATAATTTGACAGTGACGCTCCATTGTTATCCTGAATCATTCGGGTACATTGGATTTCTCTTGGGTCGCCATCGTTTACATGACCATCCTCATTGCTTTCTTCTGCAACGTCCTCTCCCTGCAACCTTCCTCATGTATTCCACTCATGTAATGCAGAACGATACAGATGTTTAAAAATACAAGCATTTTCTGCATCAACCTAGAATTCTCCCAAAGGGCGAAATAAAGCAAATTCTTTCGAATCTTTTCGAATCCCGGTCTGAAGCGTCATCGGAAGAAAGAAATCGCCACCCCACTTTTTTCAGACAAAGGAGCGGGGCCACGTGGTAAAATATTTAGGCTAGTTAAAGTAAAACCAGATCAGCTTTACAGGCAGTATGGGCCTCGTGTTGCATGAAAAATTTAAACAGTGTGACGTATGTTTGTTATTTCATAATAAAATATTAGATTCACTACTGATGCCTGTTTAACATGCGGACGCATAAATATTTTCACAAACGTGAGTAAATATTACATTTATGCAAATATGCTCTTAGGTATATTTCCAGGGCCTTTTAAAAGGGCTTAACACTAACAAAATACTTCACTTGGTAAAACCACGTTTATGCCAGTGTATATGATATAAACATATATGTAAGCCTACAGTCGGTAATAACGCCTTGTTCAGATATTGATAATAGCAGCGAACAATACTGCTACTGTCATATTAAATCAAAGGCTCGTTGGAATGCGCCCGTATTTGGATTCAACTCGAGACTTTTTCCAAGAAAAGCTTAATCCTACTTTTATCATATCGAGGCATGCCAAGCCGACATGTATTTCAACACGGGAAGAATGTTGAAACAGAAGCAAAACTTATTAGTTTAAAGAATTTTTTTTCTCGTCGTTTCACCCGAATATAAAGTACGTGAAACTGTATGCAACATCGGACATATCGTAATACGGAAATATCACTTTCATACTCTAAAGCTGGGAGAATAACAGGCCATCGTATTGATCCACCGTCACGTATCAAGTACTGCCATTGAGCTAGGCCTACTTTCGTTTCCTATTGATGTAACGTTGCATATATTTTCTGATATTCTGGCAGGTTGGACGCACTTCCTGGTATAAGAAACGATCCACACCACCATTTGTGAATTGTTAAAAAATACTGTGCACAGACAAAGATATCCAAGCAAGGCGTCACCGACAGGTGCCTCCCGGGAGCTATGGAATTTTTCCGAAACGCCCGAACAAATCATGCATGATTGGATTGAATACTGAGGATTTCCACATCAACAAACAAGCGTGCTATTGTTAGTAAACAAAGTTTAGTTTGACAGGTTACATATCTGCGGCCATTGTGATTTTTTTAGTTTGAGACCCAGGTTTTTGATGTTTTCTCGCATGGCAAATAAATGCATCGACAAAACGAACACCTATGGATTAAAAACAATTGTGATTATACAATTATTGTGCTAACTGTATCCTCCGTTCTATAACATTCACACACACCCGTCTGACGGCGTTATTGCTCGACCATGATGGTTTCAGTGCCTTCTGCAGTGGGCGAGTTTCAATTAGGTTCTCCGAACACCGAACTTTTGGAAATCACCCAGCCTATATTACTGTTTGATGACGAGTTACAAAAGACCATCAGACATGGGCAGGCGAAATTTGATCTTCGCGAAAAAATCCGAAAACGACGTCAGTCAGAAGGACTTGAAGATATCGAGGTGAAATTTGAAAAACCAAAGGAATACGAAGTAAGTTGCTAGTATTTTGTAAATTCGAGATTATCTCGCATGGTAACCCTATATAAACAGGGATTACAAGAACCCCATTAAAATAGGATTAATACAAAACTTTATAATCACGAAGTAAGATACTCCACACTTAACTTTGTTAATACGAAGTAAGAAACTCCACACTTAACTTCGTTAATACGAAGTAAGATTCTCCACGCTGATTGTCGTTAGCAAGAAAAATTACTCCACACCAAACTCTGTTAAGAGGTCAGATACTCGACATAAAGCCTCGTTATTGAGAAATAATTTACTCCATACTAAACTTATTTATCAAGTTAATCCGTACTGAATTTAGTTTGTAAGTCACTCCACACTGAACTTCGTTAATGGGAAGTCAGATACAGCACACTGACTTCGTTGACAAGAGATCGCAGAGGGATATTTGTGCCCACCACTGTTTTATCTTTGTATGCTCTTTGAAAGTGGGAGCCTTTTCACTTCTTTTCTCTTATCTGCCAAATCCAAAATGGCCGCCTGGAAGCCATTTTGTTTCTTCTGGTCAGTCCCAAAATCAAACGTGCACACGGACAGACCAGCGGGAACATACGTATGAAATTTGAGAGACATCAATTCAGTACTTCTTAAGAAATAGCGATAACAAACTTTCAAAGTCAAAATCCAAGATAGCCGCCTGGTAGCCATTTTGGTTTTTTTTATCAGACCCAAAATTAAATGGGCACAACTAGGGGTCAAGGGGAACCTACACGTGACATTTAAGAGGGATGCAGCTCATATTTTTCAAGAAATAGCTATAACTAACTTCATTGAAAAATCCAAGATGGCTGCCTGTCGGCTTTTTGGTGGGGTTTTTTATCAGTCCCAAAATCAAACAAGCACAACGAGGAACCAAGGGGAACCAACATATGCAATTTGAGAAAGATCTATCTAGTACTTCTCAAGAAATAGCAATAACAAGCCACGGATTCAGAGCGATTTGAACCAAAACAAAAAGAAAACTCGCTTTAAGCTAAGAACCCTTACTAAACAGCGTATGTAAAGAAAAAATTCACACGGAAGTTTGTTAGTACAATGTTTATGTTACTCTATAATACACTTCGTAAATAGAAAGCCGTTCAGCTACATGAGGCTAATTAAGGTTTAAACTCGACTTAAACATCATAAACGCATGTACGATGGTTTGAAACTTTACATTCGTGAATGAGAAGTAGATCAAGTACATATGTGTAATGTAAAGTGTGCGCGGATTGTTGACATACACTCTTTGTGTTCCAGATGAGACCAGAGGAAATTGAGAAACGCGAGTCAAGAAAGGCCCGGAACCGGAAGTCGGCACACGAGAGTCGCGTGAAAAGGAAACAACAAGAGCAGGAACTGGAAGAAGTGAGGACAACATTAATTCTTTTAACTGGTTCTTGTAAACTTAGGCACGTTTTACAAGGTTATGGTAATTCATATCACATCTTATAATGCCATACCAACTCATCATGAGGTAAATTTGTGCAATATTAAATCGATTTCGTCAGACCTAACTCACTCAAATCATTAACTTCTACAACTGTTCGGTAATAAATGATATTTATTGCTACAACTGTTAATTGGTAATGTTTATTACTACAACTGTTCCGTAATTAGTGAAGCTTATTTCTACATCTGTTCGGTAATTAGTGATACTTATTACTATATCTGTTCTGTAATTAGTGATACTTATTACTATATCTGTTCTGTAATTAGTGATGCTTGTTTCTATATCTGTTCCGTAATTAGTGATGCTTGTTTCTACATCTGTTCCGTAATTAGTGATGCTTATTTCTACAACTGTTCGGTAATTGGTGATGTTTATTTATGCATCTGTTCTGTAATTAGTGATACTTATTTCTATATCTGTTCGGTAATTAGTGATGCTTATTTCTTCAACTGTTCGGTAATTGGTGATGCTTATTTCTATATCTGTTCGGTAATTGGTGATGCTTATTTCTATATCTGTTCGGTAATTGGTGATACTTATTGCTACATCTGTTCGGTAATTAGTGATACTTATTGCTACATCTGTTCGGTAATTAGTGATACTTATTACTATATCTGTTCTGTAATTAGTGATGCTTGTTTCTATATCTGTTATGTAATTAGTGATACTTATTGCTATATCTGTTCGGTAATTAGTGATACTTATTGCTACATCTGTTCGGTAATTAGTGATACTTATTGCTATATCTGTTCTGTAATTAGTGATGCTTATTTCTACATCTGTTCGGTAATTAGTGATGCTTGTTTCTATATCTGTTCTGTAATTAGTGATACTTATTTCTATATTTGTTCGGTAATTAGTGATACTTATTTCTATATCTGTTCGGTAATTAGTGATACTTATTTCTATATCTGTTCGGTAATTAGTGGTGCTTATTTCTATATCTGTTCGGTAATTAGTGATACTTATTTCTATATCTGTTCGGTAATTAGTGGTGCTTATTTCTATATCTGTTCGGTAATTAGTGATACTTATTTCTACATCTGTTCGGTAATTAGTGATACTTATTTCTACATCTGTTCGGTAATTAGTGATACTTATTTCTATATCTGTTCGGTAATTAGTGGTGCTTATTTCTATATCTGTTCGGTAATTAGTGATGCTTATTTCTATATCTGTTCGGTAATTAGTGATACTTATTTCTATATCTGTTCGGTAATTAGTGGTGCTTATTTCTATATCTGTTTGGTAATTAGTGGTGCTTATTTCTATATCTGTTCGGTAATTAGTGATACTTATTTCTACATCTGTTCTGTAATTAGTGATGCTTATTTCTACAACTGTTCGGTAATTAGTGGTGCTTATTTCTACATCTGTTCGGTAATTAGTGATACTTATTTCTACATCTGTTCGGTAATTAGTGGTGCTTATTTCTATATCTGTTCGGTAATTAGTGATACTTATTTCTATATCTGTTCGGTAATTAGTGGTGCTTATTTCTATATCTGTTCGGTAATTAGTGATACTTATTTCTACATCTGTTCGGTAATTAGTGATACTTATTTCTATATCTGTTCGGTAATTAGTGATACTTATTTCTATATCTGTTCGGTAATTAGTGATACTTATTTCTATATCTGTTCGGTAATTAGTGGTGCTTATTTCTATATCTGTTCGGTAATTAGTGATACTTATTTCTACATCTGTTCGGTAATTAGTGATACTTATTTCTATATCTGTTCGGTAATTAGTGGTGCTTATTTCTATATCTGTTCGGTAATTAGTGATACTTATTTCTATATCTGTTCGGTAATTAGTGATACTTATTTCTATATTTGTTCGGTAATTAGTGGTGCTTATTTCTATATCTGTTCGGTAATTAGTGATACTTATTTCTATATCTGTTCGGTAATTAGTGGTGCTTATTTCTATATCTGTTCGGTAATTAGTGATACTTATTTCTACATCTGTTCGGTAATTAGTGATACTTATTTCTATATCTGTTCGGTAATTAGTGGTGCTTATTTCTATATCTGTTCGGTAATTAGTGATGCTTATTTCTATATCTGTTCGGTAATTAGTGATACTTATTTCTATATCTGTTCGGTAATTAGTGGTGCTTATTTCTATATCTGTTTGGTAATTAGTGGTGCTTATTTCTATATCTGTTCGGTAATTAGTGATACTTATTTCTATATCTGTTCGGTAATTAGTGATGCTTATTTCTATATCTGTTCGGTAATTAGTGATACTTATTTCTATATCTGTTCGGTAATTAGTGGTGCTTATTTCTATATCTGTTTGGTAATTAGTGGTGCTTATTTCTATATCTGTTCGGTAATTAGTGATACTTATTTCTACATCTGTTCTGTAATTAGTGATGCTTATTTCTACAACTGTTCGGTAATTAGTGATACTTATTTCTGCATCTGTTCTGTAATTAGTGATACTTATTTCTATATCTGTTCTGTAATTAGTGATACTTATTTCTATATCTGTTCGGTAATTAGTGATACTTGTTTCTACAGTCGTTTGTTAATTAGTGATGTTTATTTTAGACGATTACATCACTAGAGAAAGAAAATCAGAAATGGAAGAACTACGTCACCAATCTCCAGAATTTTGAGCAGAAGCTACGCCTAAGGTTTGCTGATCATCTCATCCGATGTAAATCGGCGGAAGTGAAACGCCTTCAACAAGACGCCAAACGCCAAACGTCAGACACCGTGTCTGTTAGTGGGAATATTAATTAAATATGAAATTGTCACCGTTGGTGGTCGTTCTAAATTACGTCATCTTTCGACATTTATTGCCTCCCTCAAAGCTTCGTTTTTGTTTTTGTGCATCTACAGCTTTGATTGAATCAACACGACACCCTTAGAATCACAAGAAACACAGTTCTAACGTCGATTTGTCATTTCACGCAGTCTCTGAGGTGGATGGGGGTGCTCTCACGACATCCAGTAAAACAAACAGCTGTCTCTTTTTCTCATACAGGGCATGTTTGCAATTGTGTATCGCTAACACCATACCTCGATACTGTCAATCTTCATTCTGCTTGTAAAATCCTAGCTGGAGGCTGTGTGACACGTAGTCAATAATAAAACTAAATGAAGCTGGTGCACGGGTGAAGTATTTTAGCGAATACTGACAGTAAATCCAGTTTAAATTAGTGATGTTTTGGATTCCGATATATTGGATCTACGGCAGTGGAGTAGTGTTAGTTTGGTGTTTTAGTGTTTTTAGTGACAATTTCTGTACTTTTATTCCACAGACCGCCGTATCCGAATCCTGGTGGTGTTTCTGTTGTTTGCTTGTTTACGTGTTTACGTTTCTTGTTTGACTTAACGAATTAATGCTGCCAACCTATCGGCGTTTTTTCTGCACTGGCATCTCTATAAGGATCAATTTATTTCTTTGGTACAAAAGATAAAAAGACACGCTTTTCCACGAATGCATCTATTTTCGATCATCGGGAAAAACCCATATACTTCTAAATGTAGAAACTTGATAAATATAGATTAATTCTGTGTAGAAAAACAATTTTCTTTGAACAAGTATAATATACACCTTCATTCACTTTTCTTATTTTCATTTTGATATTCCATAAGAATTACTTTAATTTTGATATTCCATAAGAATTCATAATAAAACAATATGAATATATACATGTAAGTAGATGAAGGACAGTATTCATTCAAAAACAAGACGTCATCCTCCAGCTCAGAGTATCAACAGCTCAGTCAACCTCTACGTATATATTAAAAAGAGTATATAGATTTCCCCTGGAGTGCGTTCGTCCTTTATTGGTGAACAATTGTTATATGAACGCCACCTCGAAAATACGAAACGGAGGAGGGATTGGATACCAATAATTTCAGCAATACAAAATACAAAATATTTCGTTTCGTTTGTTTGGAAAAAACCCCAGAGAAGATGGGCTTTAGCATATGTAACCTTTTTTGTCTTATCGTCGATGTGCTTTAAACTCAGAATACGCGATTTCAATCATAGTATGAAATTGATATTTGTTTGAATTTCTCGTTTTCTTATTTTTTATTTTATTTTCATTCTAGAGAATGATAACAGAAATGATATTGTAATATCGCTGACGTTTTAAACGTTTAATGCCGCACAGAAATACATTACATGAATACCGGTTAAGATAACATTATCTCAAATTAAAAAGCGTAATATCTGTGACATTATTTCATTAAACAAATAATGAACTTGAATCACAAAAAGGGAAAAAAGGCAAGCGTGTGCAAATTTTTAAAGTAATACAGAGTTATCTGTTCTTGCTATCAAGTGTTGATTGTCACACAAGAGCAGATAACTCTGCATTACAAAAAGACATAATTATTTATAACTTTTATGACGTAAATTTCACCTTGGCATACACTACTACCATAACTGTCTAAAAAAGCAATCCCAGCTGTTATGTTTTAGTTGATATGTTTTATTGAAATAATTTAAGTGCATCATATAACAATAGTTTTTATCGAGGGTCGGGAATAGGGGCGTCAGTTTATCACCTGAGGTTCTTATAGGTCAAGGCATAATACTGGCGAAGGATATGTATTGTAAATATGCTTAACATTTGTTTTGTATGTACAATTAAATTTGCGCGTTTGAGATGTCGGCGACAAATAGCATGCGTATCTAGTATATATTTCCATTTTATTTTATTTGCTGTTTACGTCATCAATAAATGTGTTCTAAAAACGTTCATTTTTGTTCAATTCCTATTTTTCCCGGATTCATTGTAAACACAATGAGATTGAATTCTGTATTATGAATAAAAATTGAGTAAAATTCTAATTCCGATACAAATTAATGAAAAAAGAATTTATATTTTATTGACACTAAATTTGTGTGTGCGTGTGTGTGTGCGTGTGCGTCTGTGTGTGTGTGTGTGTGTGTGTGTGTGTGTGCGTGTGTGTTTACGGGGGTGGGGGTAGAATTGTTCATTTCCAGTATTTCCAACGTGTTCCCAGAACAAAAACTTAAGATACAACCATATGAACCAAGTCCTCCGTATCTTTCTTTTATTCTATCGAAACCATTAACTACCACGTATATCGTTCAGTTGTGTAATCACGGTTGTGAACAGGTTTCACCCTATCCCCTTCAGAGAAATTCAATGACAACTTTTTGTACAAACAGACCTAATTTCAGTAAATCGAATAATTCATCACGCGAGCTTCAAACGTGGTCTAAATTACCAGTAAGATCACTATCTCCATGTTGTAGACAAAGTACCTCTTCCATGTTGTAGACCAAGTACCGCGCATGAGAGTTTTTTAATTGATCGCTTGAAGACGTCCATACTGTGTATATTATATAGCGTATACTGCTATTCATAGATTAATGAAACTCATTACGAATGTTCGAACTCCAAGTAGAAACGAAACATGATACCCTGCTTATAAAGAAAACTTCGATATATTTTCAAACACTTGTGTAAACGACCTTTTATTCGACCAATGGAAAATCGACATTAGCGAGCATGTCTTCCTCCGATGACGTCATTATGAAATTCATATGTCAAATATACCATTTTGTTACATATTGCAGAAAGCGTCACACATGAAGATCCCGCGACACAAGCGGCAATCATGTGATAGAGGGTGTTATCATACTGATAACAATACAGCACTGTGATAAAGATCCTTACATCACGACGATAAAGATCCTAACGTCACGTGATGTAGACCCGAACGTAACGACATGAGAGACTCAAACGTCATGACACGATAAAAATCCTTACATCACAACATGATAAAGATCCTTACATCACAACATGATAAAGATCCTTACATCACGACATGATAAAGATCCTTACATCACAACAAGATAAAGATCCTTACATCACAACATGATAAAGATCCTAACGCCACGACATGATAAAGATCCTTACATCACGACGATAAAGATCCTAACGTCACGACATGATAAAGATCCTTACATCACAACATGATAAAGATCCTTACATCACGACGATAAAGATCCTAACGCCACGACATGATTAAGATGCTTACATCACATGATAAAAATCCTTACATCACAACATGATAAAGATCCTTACATCACAACATGATAAAGATCCTAACGCCACGACATGATAAAGATCCTTACATCACGACATGATAAAGATCCTTACATCACAACATGATAAAGATCCTTACATCACGACATGATAAAGATCCTTACATCACTACATGATAAAGATCCTTACATCACGACATGATAAAGATCCTTACATCACGACATGATAAAGATCCTTACATCACGACATGATAAAGATCCTTACATCACGACGATAAAGATCCTAACGTCACGACATGATAAAGATCCTTACATCACAACATGATAAAGATTCTTACATCACGACATGATAAAGATCCTTACATCACAACATGATAAAGATCCTTACATCACGACATGATAAAGATCCTTACATCACGACATGATAAAGATCCTTACATCACAACATGATAAAGATCCTTACATCACGACATGATAAAGATCCTTACATCACGACATGATAAAGATCCTAACGCCACAACATGATAAAGATCCTAACATCACGACATGATAAAGATCCTTACATCACGACATGATAAAGATCCTAACGTCACGACATGATAAAAATCCTAACACCACAACATGATAAAGATCCTTACATCACAACATGATAAAGATCCTTACATCACGACATGATAAAGATCCTTACATCACGACATGATAAAGATCCTTACATCACGACATGATAAAGATCCTTACATCACGACATGATAGAGATCCTAACGCCACGACATGATAAAGATCCTAACGCCACGACATGATAAAGATCCTAACGCCACGACATGATAAAGATCCTAACGTCACGACATGATAAAGATCCTTACATCACGACATGATAAAGATCCTTACATCACGACATGATAGAGATCCTTACATCACGACATGATAAAGATCCTAACGTCACGACATGATAAAGATCCTTACATCACGACATGATAAAGATCCTTACATCACGACATGATAAAGATCCTTACATCACGACATGATAAAGATCCTAACGTCACGACGATAAAGATCCGTCACGACATGATAAAGATCCTTACATCACGACATGATAAAGATCCTTACATCACGACATGATAAAGATCCTTACATCACGACATGATAAAGATCCTTACATCACGACATGATAGAGATCCTTACATCACGACATGATAAAGATCCTAACGTCACGACATGATAAAGATCCTTACATCACGACATGATAAAGATCCTTACATCACGACATGATAAAGATCCTAACGTCACGACATGATAAAGATCCTTACATCACAACATGATAAAGATCCTTACATCACGACATGATAGAGATCCTTACATCACGACATGATAAAGATCCTAACGTCACGACATGATAAAGATCCTTACATCACGACATGATAGAGATCCTTACATCACGACATGATAAAGATCCTAACGTCACGACATGATAAAGATCCTTACATCACAACATGATAGAGATCCTTACATCACGACATGATAAAGATCCTTACATCACGACATGATAAAGATCCTTACATCACGACATGATAAAGATCCTAACGCCACAACATGATAAAGATCCTTACATCACGACATGATAGAGATCCTTACATCACGACATGATAAAGATCCTTACATCACGACATGATAAAGATCCTAACGTCACGACATGATAAAGATCCTTACATCACGACAAGATAAAGATCCTAACGTCACGACATGATAAAGAAATCACAAATTAAGAATCATGTCGTCTCTAGTGAAAATTAGTTCAACAGTTTGTTTACTTATTTCATTTGAAAATCATTTGAGGTGGAGGTACTTTGAAGAAGCTGGTGGCTGCCTCTCCGTACAAAATACGGGAGGTGCGTCGCGTGCCATTCAGATCAATTATAGCAAAGTGTCCTGTAGAAGGACACAATTACGGCAGCAAAGACTAGTTCGCTTCACTAGAAATACAAATCGCCGTGGGAAGGGAGCGTGGTACACGCACCTCGACCCGAGGTTACTACTGACAGCATACGGTATATTGTGATGAAATATGAGACGGTTAAGTGCCGTGAAGACAGGCCGGGTTTAAAAAGATCGGAAACACGTGTAATTCTAAACAACGGTTTTATGAAAGGAGAGGTACTCAAGGGACATTAACGATCACCAGAGTTATAATGCTGTCTTTCTTCTTGTAACATATTACAGAAATTATCTCGTTAATAAAGCAAGATTACATGAATTACGTTATACGTGTAATGCAAATGTAAATTGTACATAACGGTAACTGCCATCCAGTTTAAACTATTTTGAACCGTTTTGGGGTGACCGTCTGTACCACTGACATCAATTATTATTTTGAAGAATAAAAGGACAATTTATACATACCAAAGTTTTCATTGAAGGGAAGATTAGATATAATATGTGGCTATGCACAAATCTCAAAATGTCTAACTTATGGTGCTTGGGTTAGAGGAAACTCGGGCTTGTAGTTTGTTGAAGGTAATTGAATATAGAAAATAATCTTTGTGGTATTTCACATCTGGAACACAGGGGGCTAATTGTATATAGAATATACTGTAAGTAAATCCTTAGGATACAATAATTGTCAATTAAGTTATCCGCTTGTGTCCTACTACGAGTAGTGTGGTGTTATAGAGATCTAGTCTGGCAGCTAGCCAGATAAAATATTATACCACGTACGTGTGTGCTACCTTTAGTCGCCATACGACAGATGTATAAATAGTGGTCTAAAAATAGAAATAGGAAAACACCTGTTATAAATAGCCTTGGCGGGCTTCCCCTTGTCAGAATATAACAGTCCGACTACTTCAGAAAAGTCATACGCAGGCTGAAATTGTAGTGAAAATTTACACGCTGTGATTAAAAATAGGTGTCAGTCACATATTGGGAATAACCTCGGATATCCGCTACACGTCACGTCCATTCTTTGCTCGGTGTCGGCTCGCCACGAGGGTGCGGTTCATAGCAGACGTGTGCCTCCAGAGAACCAGTAGGACGAGCCAGCTCACAAGAACTTGTCAAAAGTACAAGGTAAATATTGATATAAAATTACTACTTTTGTGTGTGCTTTTTTCAGTCTTCTGTGTGTTGATGTTTATAAAGAACACGAAACATTTTATCAGACGTCTGTGTATGTATAGCGACTTTTCCCAGTAGATCAATGACTTTTAGCAGAGACGTGTGTGTTATATACGTCTCTGCTTTTAGACACATACCCAAAATGTCTTTTTATCGATATCAGTTTTGGTTTTTTTTAGGCTGAAAAACATATTGGAAAGAATTTTATTTCCTTGGTAAATTTGGTAGGCGTTATTGAAATATTGTACATTTGAATTTTAAGCATGCCCAGGTCAGCTCTCTGGGTGTCAATTACACTAATGAAGTAGCGTCGGGAAATCTCGACATACTTTGGAATGAGTGGCTTGCAAGCTCTGATGATGGATGTGATGTGTTCATAACAGTCTTTGCTCTTTTGAATTTCAGCTTTTTCCCAAAGATGGCCACCGTCAGTGATAATCCTGTCCGTTTACCGTCAGATGTTGAAAAGTTTGGAGAGGAGACGCCGTTGTTTGCGAAAGCATATTCGGAGTTCTTCCAGACAGGTTCTTGTCTGCCTTTATTAAAACAAGAACTGCGTCTTAAAATTCAGAACAGGCGCATGTCGGAGGGTCAACCGGAACTACAGGTGCAATTTGACGAGGAAAAGAAATATCCAGTAAGTTTGTAACGTCAGTAAATATCACTAATTTCAATTTCTAGATTTGTCAAAAAGTTTACTTTTTATAAACAAATATATTTAATGATATTGAGATCCAGTTTTATACTATTTTTAACACGGTGAAAACTCGCTGATAGGCCACCTTTAAATTAGGCAAAACATTTTTACCCAACTAACCAAACCACTGATCAGTTACAAAGTTACCTGACAAGTGTCAGATCAGTTAGCTTTATATTAAGGTTTCAAACTGGCTCCCAGACAAACTAACATGTGTGATTGTTATAATCTTGTATGCTAATTAACTACTAGGTCCTTTCTCGCTACTCAGATCAGCCACGTGTACACAGTTCGCATGCTAGTATAAATAGTAATGTTTTACTGCAATGAATCGGAACACTAATTATATGTATCGTATTGAAAAAAAAGAAACTTTATACTCAATAGACAACCATATTGGATTGATTGACGTAAAATCGGTGACAAATAAACTTTCAAACACGTTGCTTTTTTCAGGACAGAATTTAGATTTTATCGCAGGATTGTTTCAAATGTAGCAAAATTGTCAACCTGTAATACAGGACAGTTGTTAACCTGTGTATAGGATAGTTGTCAAGCTGTAATACAGGACAGTTGTTAACCTGTAATACAGGACAGTTGTCAACCTGTAATACAGGACAGTTGTTAACCTGTGATGTAGGACAGTTGTTAACCGGTGATGTAGGACAGTTGTTAACCGGTGATGTAGGACAGTTGTCAACCTGTGATGTAGGACAGTTGTCAACCTGTGATGTAGGACAGTTGTTAACCTGTGATGTAGGACAGTTGTTAACCTGTGATATAGGACAGTTAACCTGTAATACAGGACAGTTGTTAACCTGTGATGTAGGACAGTTGTTAACCGGTGATGTTAACCGGTGATGTAGGACAGTTGTCAACCTGTGTATAGGATAGTTGTCAACCTGTGATGTAGGACAGTTGTTAACCTGTAATACAGGACAGTTGTTAACCTGTAATACAGGACAGTTGTTAACCTGTGATGTAGGACAGTTGTTAACCTGTTAACCTGTGTAATACCTGTGATGTACAGTTGTTAACCTGGTGATGTAGGATAGTTGTGTTAACCTGTCAACCTGTGATGTAGGACAGTTGTTAACCTGTGATGTAGGATAGTTGTTAACCTTTGATGTAGGACAGTTGTCAACCTGTGATGTAGGACAGTTGTTAACCTGTGATATAGGACAGTTGTTAATCTATAATACAGGTTTGATTAGTATCGATCTAACCGTTAAAATGTCGAACTTTTTTAAAATGTAGTTCCAGCGTAACAATGTTTAATGATTTACCTTTTTTCAGTTGACCAAGATGGAACTGGAGAAAGTTGAACTCCGGAAACGTCACAACCGACACTCGGCCAAGAGATGTAGAGAGAAAAAGAAAGAAAACCAAACGAATTGCGTAAAGGTACGTGTGCGACGACTTACTCTCGGCCAGTAAAATAGTTCTCATTTAAAATTATAACCTTGAGGGTTTTAATGATATAGCAACATTGATAATGATTTTGTATTTTTCATGGCTTATCGTGAACATTGTACTCGTTTGTACTTATTTGTTAAATGTTCCTTTCAGGAGTTAGGCATGCTGAAGGAGAGGAACAAGCAGCTTTGGGCCCAATTTCACAAACTTACACAATGGAAAAGTTTGTTAGCAAAAAAAATATTGAAGCAGGAGTGGGCGAGTCGATCAGACTTTGGAGAAGAAGATTTGTTCAGTCTCCTGCCAGACTTGATGAAGGTACATCAGGCAGAAAAAGCTTTGTTCGTAAAGAATAACGTCATACAACCAAACATCGCAGAGTTACAGGAAAATGAAAGGATGGAATGGAACTCAGAGTTACAGCAGGAAAATGATCACAGTGCAAGGTTACAGCATAACAACGTTGTAAACTGGCTAGAACAGTGCGCAAAAATACATGACATGGAATTACAGACAGAATCTTTCGACGCACGGAAGGACGTAGAGTTACAGACAGAATATTGCGACGTACGGAAGGACGTGGAATTACAGACAGAACATTGCGACGTTCAGAAGGATGCGGAGTTACAGACAGAATGTTATGAAATACTGGCGGAAGTCCAGGCGAACACCTTCATGCTGCCAAGCGGTAATACTGCAAACCACGTATTACAGCAAATTCCTGAAGCACAGTCGAACTTTACGTTACAACCGAATGATGACATAAAGGCAAATAAGGCGTTACAGGATTTACAGCAGGACCAATTCATACAGGAAGTAGAATTACATCAAGGCGATAAGATACAGGATGTGGTGTTATATATAGACTGTAAGCTTCAGGAGGACACAGAAGTGTTAGATTTTCCCTACCAACAGACCAACGCTGTGTTACAAGGGCTTGACTTTTTGTTAAGTGATGGCACAAAAGTTTAGTTACATAAATTGCGACCTACGGTGTCCGTTAATTAAGACACTTAACACTTAGTCACCTGTTTACTCAGAATGCTTCACCAATAGCTTGCTCGATGAAATTAAATTTGACTTTTGTTACCCGATAAAATGTGCCAAAATCAGAAGGACACATAAAAAACGGTGAAATTTCATAAAATAAGATCATTCCAACCTACTGCCGGAATGCATTCCACAAACTTCAGTGTTTTCGTTTAATTGTACCTGTATTTAATTAAGGGGGGGGGGGGGGTGCATGCAAATTTCAGAAATCTTAGGGAGAGGAAACGATGTAAAATCTTGCCGATTGTCTCTGATTAAACATATTAAAATAAGTTATAACTGTGTTTATTTTTTGTTTACGACAACTTGTCAAGCTACATAACCTGCAGTCAGTCAATGAATGTTACGTGTGTTGCGCAGGATGTGGACTTGCCAATACTTAAGATATTAATTATAAAATGGCTGATGTATATTAAAGTAATATCATGACATTATTTCCTGACTCATATCACAAAGTTATATCAAAATGTTAGAAATGAAAAAATGAAATCTTATCACATTCATATTCTAATAGTGAGACGGGAAGATATGTCACAAACTTTGTTTAGAAATTAAAATGTGCATACAAAATTTTTATCACATTCACGTGTGTCGAGTACTAGTGCCACATAACAGACATTGTATTAGGCTGAGTAGGATCCATAAATATCAGTTCTATATTTAGAACGGGAATACCAGTCTATTTTGAGATGTGCGCGTTGAAAACGGAAAACCCCTTATACATAAATAGAATAAATGCATTATTTCGAATGAATGATAAACAGGTAGCTTGTCAACGGTAATTTAATCGGTTGATAACATCCCTAGCTGTGGAAAATAACTTAAACTGCGGCATAATCTGTGGCTCTATTTAAACCACATTAAACGTTGTTTAGATTAAATATGACAAAGCTAAAATTAGAACAAGGTGTTTTCCTCTTCTTTAAATACAACCAACGCAATCCATGGAGGAAGAAGCATATATCGGGTAAGTTTAAGAAAGAAATTCCATGAAATGTCTTCATTTTGTACTTGCACGAACGTAGAACGTGTTGCAGTATATTTGCATTTGTGTTGTCGCACTAATACAGGCCCGGGAATGAGTTCTTTCCAGCACACGTCAAATTAAGGCCCATATTAATTGTCAGTATCCTAAAAACAATGGAATGCGATGTTCACAAACTGCATCCCACGGCTATGACGTC
Source organism: Ylistrum balloti (assembly GCF_031769215.1). NCBI lineage: Eukaryota > Metazoa > Mollusca > Bivalvia > Pectinida > Pectinidae > Ylistrum > Ylistrum balloti. The sequence goes on along the minus strand of NW_026782282.1, from coordinate 2,245,766 downwards.
ATCTTCAAAGGGGCGAATCATTACAAGAGGCCCGACAGGCCTGTAACGATAACCAGTTCCATATTTTCTATAGAAAGACTTTGTTGAGAGATATTTTAGGCTGTGTTAATCTATACATCCCATTCTTACCAACATGTTACAAGTGAAATTACATTAACCTGGATCTCTTGGACATTCAGAAGTTTTAAGCTACTTAAAAATTATATTTTTGAAATTTCGAAAGATAATGACATGAATGAACTTGCCAGTCCTTTGTCCTATTATGTTACCTCTTGTCTTTATCACGTTCCAATCCCTGCTACTTAACCATTATTAAAACTGAAATTCCAATATCTAACAGGCACAATATCCCGACTCTAGGTCTCATTGTTATTAAGAAGTATTTTTTAAGGAAAATGCTGACAACGGGCGGATGTCATCTCGCAGTATCAGGTTACTTGCCCTGCTGGCAGGAGAGCTAAACAAGAGGTCCATCGGGCATGTATTAATTAACCAGTTTTGTTTGGCTGATATCGCTTCATCCACAGTAGAGGAAAAGGAATTCTTAAATTCCAAGCACACACTATATTTCCCGATTGGGTATCATCCCTCTGTCTTTAGTGGGTCAGTCAAACAATTCATACTTCAAACAAAACATTGGACAGAATGCTGCCATTCCTACAGAAAATTTGTAAAGAATTTGCTCAATATCACTTAGAATAAGTCGTGCTCTCCCATTCGAAAGGCCTAGACCCACTGTTTAAACAAAGCTGACTTCAGTTTGCTCAGGATGCTTCAGACCAAATTAAGACAAAATTCAATTATTCAAACAGAGGAGTAGGGTTTTTAGCACGCCATCATGAGATGGATGGGTTATTAAAATCGTCCTATGTTCGTGGTCCGTTCGTAAACAATGCTTGTTAACACTATTTCTTGAAAAGTTCTTAATGGATCTTTCTTAAATTTCAGATAAGGTTTCTCTTGGTCCCTAGTAGTGCCCATTTGACTTTGAACCGATCAGAAAAACAAAATGGCCGACAGACAGCCATCTTGGAATTAGACTTTGAAAGTTTGTTATCGCTATTTCTTGAGAAGTACTGAATGGATCTTTCTCAGATTTTCTCAGAAAAACTATGGCCGACAGGCAGCTATTTTAGAGTTAGCCTTAATGATTGTCATCCCTATAATTTAAGAAGTACTGAATGGATCTCTCTAAATATTCATACGCATGATGCCTTTGATCTCTTCTTGTGCCTGTCTGAGTTTTGGATTAATCAGAAAAACAAAATGGCCGACAGGCAGCCATCTTGGATTTTGCATAGCAAAGATTGTTATCGCTATTTCTTTTGAAGTACTGGATAGATATATCTCAAAATTCATACTTATGTTCCCTTTGGTCTCTCCTTGTGCTCGTTTGATTCTGGGACTGATAAGAAGAAACAAAGTGGCTTCCAGGTGACCATTTTGGATTTGGCACATAAAGATAATCTTTTCTGCAAAGGAATGTTCAAATTTCTTATCATTAAGAGCAAAAACAGAGAAGAGCAATGTAGGGAAAAGATCAGACTTTCATAGAGCAAATAAAGATCAAACCATGATGGGCGCCAAAAACATCCCTGGGATCTCTTGTTTAGAATTTGCTTATTTCCTGTATTGGGCAACACCCATCCCATGGGACTGAGAACCGCCATTTATACAAAATTGAGTCCCCTTCACCCAACAATGCTTCATATCAAATTTATGCCAAGATCCAAACATTCCTACTGGAGGAGTAGGATTTTTAAAGAATTTGCTTTATTACTCCTGTTGAGCCTCAATTATCAGGCCCAAGGTGCCCTCAGACTCACTGTTTAATTCAAAATTGATTTCATTAATTAGTTAGAATGAGTTTGTCTGTCAGTTGACGAATTCTTACACAACACAATCTTGATAATGGGAGCAGGCCCTTGAATATCAAATCAAATGCGAAATGTAAATACCTTAGGACGGGGATGTAGGGGTGTTGCTATCCAGAAATGGAAAATTCACAATAGGGAAATTGCAATAGTCATGCTTTTCATACAGCTTGATGGAAAGCTGTCCAGTCATTCCTACAGGAGGTGTAGGATTTCAAATAATTTGCTCTGTTCCTCCATTTGAGTCCCGTTCCTCTGTCCCTAAGCGTCTGAGACTAACCAATTTATACAAAATTTATCCCCCTTCACCAAAGAATGCTTCAAACTAAATTTGGGCAAAATCCAATCATTCTTGCCCAAGATTAGGTTTTTTTTTATGTCACCTGCAACAAAGACTCATGGTGACCTACCGCAACCACCTTAATCCAGCATTTTCGACTTCTTCTCAAAAACACCTGAACCGATTTTAGAGAAACCTTCCCTGGCCTAAGATGAAACAAAATAGTAAATTATATAGTCCCCATTCCACTGGGACCAGAGGGGCAGGGCCAACATTGTCAAATTTACTCGAATTTCAAAAATCTTCTCAATACCCAGATATGGTAGGATCAAACACTCTTCATGGATAGAAGCATCTTAAGGTGGTTTACCAAAATTGTGAATTTCATGGCCCCAATTCCCTCTGTGTGTGTAGGGGAGGGGGGTAAAGTTTATATAAGGAAAATAGATTTTTGAGCATAATTTCCCTTGGTAATATTTCAAATTTGGTTGAAATTATAAATGAAGGATGATAGCTAGATGATATGAATAGATTGATATGAATAAATTGATCCTGACTGACCCCCAGGGGCTGATGGGCTGGGCCAAAAGGGGTGAAATTGACTTAAATTTCAAAAATCTTCATCTCAACACCCAGGTTTGTTGGAATCAAACTCTCCTAGGATGGAAGTATCTTAAGGTGCTTTAATTACCAAAATGGCTCTCACATTTCTTCCTATAATTTGTATAGAAAAAATTTTTGAGCATAAACATTGTTTATTTCTCACTGGAAGTAACTTTGTAAGATTTATTAGTATAGGATGACAGTGTTGATGTATGCATGTTTTGACACTGGCTTACTATCATCATTGCCACAATTTCTTTTTCATGACACTTGAAAGCTGCTTTCCCTTTAAGTTTTATGTTCAATATTGCTTTTCTCAGGTGACCGTTAAGGCCACTAAGTCTCTTGTATAGGATTGCAAATGTTCAGCCCCACCCCACTCCTGCCTCAGGGGGCCCCGAAACCCAACATTTATTCGAAATTGGTTTCTCTTTCACTGAGGATGATTTGTAGAAAAAGTTGACAAATGAATGGACAATGGAAGGATGGACTACAGACACTGTAATATGACATAAGCCCACTGGTTCTTTGGACCTGGTGAGCTAAAAATTAAAAAGTGCATGTATTCTTGAACATAATTTCTCAAGAGTTTTGTAATGATGCTGATGAAACTTAAATGGTATTACCTTATGTTAGTTAAGTTCAGTTTTAAAATACCCTTAGTTTTAAAAGTTTTCATTGACAAACAACTTATAAGTTTGATTGACTTCCAGCATCAGCCGAATTTACTGATAAGGACGACAAAGAGGACTCCGGATGCCACCTAGCGCTATATACACAATTCATCCCAACACCATCCCATCTGACAATCAGGGATTTCTGAACAATGTCCAAGAAGAATTTGACCTTACACGAGCCTACATACAGAGTGCAGAAATGGGAACTGTCACTCCACTCCTCAAACAAGAACTACGTTTTAAGATCCAGGCGAGACGTCTATCAGAGGGCAGAGCCGAACTTTCGGTTACAGAAACAAACAAAAATCCTGAAGAAGACAAGGTTGGTAGGACTACTGTCAAACGCTTTGTATTTCTAACCTTTATTTTTTTGTCATTTAAAAGTTTGTAGTTTGAAGGTTATATGTAAATATTATATACAAATTATGTGTATGTAAAGTTGTCTATCTCATAAACTATTTAACTGCAAATACAGAAAAGTTGTCTATCTCATAAACTATTTAACTGCAAACACAGAAAAGTTGTCTATCTCATAAACTATTCAACTGCAAACACAGAAAAGTTGTCTATCTCATAAACTATTTAACTGCAAACACAGAAAAGTTGTCTATCTCATAAACTATTTAACTGCAAACACAGAAAAGTTGTCTATCTCGTAAACTATTTAACTGCAAACACAGAAAAGTTGTCTATCTCATAAACTATTTAACTGCAAACACAGAAAAGTTGTCTATCTCATAAACTATTTAACTGCAAACACAGAAAAGTTGTCTATCTCATAATCTATTTAACTGCAAACACAGAAAAGTTGTCTATCTCATAAACTATTTAACTGCAAACACAGAAAAGTTGTCTATCTCATAAACTATTTAACTGCAAACACAGAAAAGTTGTCTATCTCATAAACTATTTAACTGCAAACACAGAAAAGTTGTCTATCTCATAAACTATTTAACTGCAAACACAGAAAAGTTGTCTATCTCATAATCTATTCAACTGCAAACACAGAAAAGTTGTCTATCTCATAATCTATTTAACTGCAAACACAGAAAAGTTGTCTATCTCATAAACTGTTTAACTGCAAACATAGAAAAGTTGTCTATATGATAAACTTTTAAACTGCAAAGACAGAAAAAAAAAATCTGACCAAAGATTGTACAAAGGCAAATTAAGTGAGGAGCCCTTTTTCATACAAATTCAATTCTAAATACGGTAAAGGCAAACAATGAATTATACTGCATGATATGGCTTAAGACATGCATTTCATGTTGTACCATTTCCTCTAGCTGACCATCGAAGATATAAAGAAAAGGAGGCAGAGACAAAAACAAAACGCTGAATCAAGCCAACGAGCAAGGCGACGAGAGATGTTACGAGAGGATGTTCTTTGGAAGGTAAATGGTTATCTAGACATACAAACAAGGATTACTCGTCAACTTAACTGACTGACAGACAATTTGGTCTTATCTATGTCAAGTTTGAGTTTAGTGCAGTTTTGTTAATATCTATGACCGACAGACAGTTAGGTCTAATCTTTGTCAAGTTTGAGTTTAGTGCAGTTTTGTTAATATCTAAACACCAGATAAAGGGTGTAATTCAACATTTAATGGCCTTTTTTAAGATATCTCTACCAGGCCGCATATTACCCGTCAACAAGGCAGTATTTTCATTGTCAATATGGCAGATTGCACTCTTTTAATTTCAATGCTGAAAGATTTGTCACTCCTATTATTCTGAAAAATATTTAAAGCAGGACAGTTCTGGAAGTTATGTTAATACAGAGAGCAACTGTCTTACAGCCACATAGAAGTTTTTGTCCATACCAAATGTCTTGTCACCTTGTCATTTTGCCAAACCACATCCATTCCGATGCAATGATGTTGTTATGTAATTGTACTACTAATGTGTCTGAGGATGCCACTTAAAATTCTTTCTATGACTAACGAACATTTTCGGATTAAATAATATATAATAATGATTCCCCATTTTTTTTTTTTTTTAGAGAATTAATGTTTTCAGTGCAGCAAACAACAGATTGAGGAGGACACGGGATGCCTTACAGCAGGAAAAAGAAGATATAATGAACAAACTACAAAACATTGGATGCATCCATGAAACAATATCAGAATGTCCAACATCAAACAGAAATCTGCACATAAAAGTAGTGTCCCCACGAACCAGAACTCCAACAATATGTGTGTTGGAATCTTCACAAACCAGCAGTTCAGAAAAGAAATTGGTGTCGCCTCCTCACACAAGTCTAAACAAAAGTGTGATATCATCTCAACAAACAGGAAGTACAATCAAACAAGTGGAGTTGACTCCATCAACAGGAAGTCCAAAAGAACGTGTTGCCTTCATAAACAGGAAATTAAAAAAAAAGAGTGATGCTGCCTTCACAAACCGGGAAGTCCAAACAAACGAGTGATGCCGCCTTCACAAACATGAAGTCCAAACTAAATGAATTGTATTTACTGACCTGCCTGATATTGCTTCATCCGGACTCACATGTAGAGAATGAACTGTACATAAAATTATGGGAATAAATATTCCCAATCAATAATTCTAAAAAAAACTTTTGCTATCTTGTGCTTTCATTTCAAATAAAACACTGAGGACAGGATGATTTTTACAAAATGTTATTTCTGGTGTCGTCTGCTTGAATAATGGAAAACACTCAGGAAAATCCTCTGTAAAGGTCCTTGGAAGGTAATTTTAAAGTCATCCAAAAAGATATATATATACACCTTGAAAATAAATGATATGAAGAAAACTTAAGTTCATTCCAGAATTTCTCAGCTTTTGTTGGCATCTGCTTTAACAATGTCAATACAGTAAGACACAATAGGATACAATAGGATATTTTATGGACGCGTGCATTAAATTGCCTCTATATCCATATCATTACTGGTATACAGTATAAAATACATAGTATATTAGGTTATGCCTCCGGTGACTGATTTATGACTGGCTAAGTAATTACATTTTATCTCCCGATTTTTCCAATAATTACCTAAATTAATTTCAAATTCTTCTACTGTTTTGGATTTAATAACCGATTCAGACAGGTCATTCCAAATATCGACGATTCTAAACGTAAAGGAGTATTTTCAAACATCCATCTTGCAACGTTGCTTTTCTAACTTTTTTTAATTGCCTCTTGTGTCAAGTTGATGTTCAATAAGAACTTAAAAAGTGACGATTTCTCTTTCTTAAAAAAGATAAATTTTGCGTATGTGTAATCAGTTGTAAAAGAGTAACAATGGATATACCAGTCTATATTAAGTGACTAGGTACAGGCGTGCTGTATTTTCACATTGAATATTCTACAAACGTTGTGTCATAATTTGAAGGTAAGCCCTTCAGGACCTCGCAAGATCAGATATGAGTAAAATCCAACCCAATCAGGTCCCAAAGTAATGTCTGAAATACCTGCAAGGTGAAGGACAAACTTGAGAGCGAATGAGTGACAAACCGACAGTAACAGAGTCGGTGAAAGACCTGGCGATGGGGTTTTCTCTGAAAAATGTCATAACAAAATATGCATCGTGAAAAGATACAAAATTAAACCTTGACCTCTGACCCAGTGACCTTAACTTTCAGTCAGCTGACTCCTTCTTTAATTCTGACCAACTCAAAATGTTAGACCAAACTAGACATCATTGTGCTATCAAAAGTTACCATACAACAAGGGCTATAACTCTGGTAAGAATTGGCAGAAATGAATGATGTTTATGAAGACCCAAGATCATTTCATGTATAACATGTGTGCCAAATTTCATCAAAATCCATGTAAAAACTTTGAAGTAGTAGGCAGTACAAAATTGTGTCAATAGACAAACAGAAGGACACACAGATTCCAGTATACTTTGTTGCGAGAGATCTGAAGGTTGTAGCTAATGGCCTAGGCACTCAAACAGAGTTGTGACAGTTCCACATGCTTCAAACAGTGAAGGGGAGTTAGGGTACTGACAGAGACAAGAAAGTGCACACAGCAAAGAGGGTAAAGCATGACTACCGTACAATGTAGGAAAGCATTTACTGCCTGCAATGATGTAGCAGGAAAAGTAAGGATGCTGTGGTAACATCTGATGCCACCAGAAGTAGTCACATATTGCCTAATTGGGCCTTCATCCCTGACCTGACCTGATCAACCCAGCCAGTATACCTCGACTTGTAGTCTGAAGAGTACTTACCAGTGATTTTATATTTCTCTAGGTTGCAGTCAACCAAGACAAAAATGATATCGCAAACAGATATTCAGAACTTGCTCTGTGAGATGTTTGTCTGAGAGAAATGAGGATTACCAGGATTGGATAGCTCCAGTGTATTCAAGGTTAATTTTAAGGTAAAGTGGAAAGCATATAAAAATGAACATTTACTTGTGATAGGTAGTACAATTGTATTTCATTTTTCATATTTCTTTATCAAGTTTACAAATCTGTGCAGACCCCATCTGTTAACACTGGTTAAAATGTCTTTAGTAGTGTGTATCTACAAAAAGTCCTATCCTATCAGCTCTAAGACAACAGTTATTTCTAGATAAACCAAACTGGTTATCTGCATATCAGAACTGGTTTTATATACAACTTTCGTGTACTTGAATATTGTAAACACATATAAAATGTAAATGTGAAAAATCAGAACACATGATCATGACAAAAGACTCGATTATAAAGAGGCCATGTGACCACAACGACGACCAGTGACGTAAGTAATTAAATACCATAAAACATGAATATTCTTTCACATGTTCTCATGATTTATTAATCAAAATCTTCCTTTTTATCTCAACTTTTTATATAAAACAAAATATTTAACAGAAAAATCCATTCACAGGTGTAAATACAATTTCCATAAAAACTCTCCAGACTCATGAGACTTGTACATGTACAGTTCTATAAAACAGTCCAGACTGATGAGATTTGTACATGTACAGTTCTATAAAACTCTCCAGACTGATGAGATTTGTACATGTACAGTTTCTATATAAACAGTCCAGACTGATGAGATTTGTACATGTACAGTTCTATAAAACAGTCCAGACTGATGAGATTTGTACATGTACAGTTTCTATATAAACAGTCCAGACTGATGAGATTTGTACATGTACAGTTTCTATAAAACAGTCCAGACTGATGAGATTTGTACATGTACAGTTTCTATAAAACAGTCCAGACTGATGAGATTTGTACATGTACAGTTTCTATAAAACAGTCCAGACTGATGAGATTTGTACATGTACAGTTTCTATAAAACAGTACAGACTGATGAGATTTGTACATGTACAGTTTCTATAAAACAGACCAGACTGATGAGATTTGTACATGTACAGTTTCTATAAAACAGACCAGACTGATGAGATTTGTACATGTACAGTTTCTATATAAACAGTCCAGACTGATGAGATTTGTACATGTACAGTTTCTATAAAACAGTCCAGACTGATGAGATTTGTACATGTACAGTTTCTATAAAACAGTCCAGACTGATGAGATTTGTACATGTACAGTTTCTATAAAACAGTCCAGACTGATGAGATTTGTACATGTACAGTTTCTATAAAACAGTCCAGACTGATGAGATTTGTACATGTACAGTTTCTATAAAACAGACCAGACTGATGAGATTTGTAATTGTACAGTTTCTATATAAACAGTCCAGACTGATGAGATTTGTACATGTACAGTTTCTATAAAACAGTCCAGACTGATGAGATTTGTACATGTACAGTTTCTATAAAACAGTCCAGACTGATGAGATTTGTACATGTACAGTTTCTATAAAACAGTCCAGACTGATGAGATTTGTACATGTACAGTTCTATTAAACAGTCCAGACTGATGAGATTTGTAATTGTACAGTTTCTATATAAACAGTCCAGACTGATGAGATTTGTACATGTACAGTTTCTATAAAACAGTCCTGACTGATGAGATTTGTACATGTACAATTTCTATAAAACAGTCCAGACTGATGAGATTTGTACATGTACAGTTTCTATAAAACAGTCCAGACTGATGAGATTTGTAATTGTACAGTTTCTATAAAACAGTCCAGACTGATGAGATTTGTACATGTACAGTTTCTATAAAACAGTCCAGACTGATGAGATTTGTACATGTACAGTTTTTATAAAACAGTCCAGACTGATGAAATTTGTAAACAACATCAAAATGTCCAGAGATTTTTAAACAATATATTACAACTGTCAGTTGTAAAAACACCATTAAAATAAGTTTGACTGTTTCTGAAATCAATGTACTACCTGTGTGTAGATGTCTTACCTGTGACCTTTACTGCAGATGAATGTAAAATTAATATAGGGAAAATGGTGAGAAGGTCAACACCTAAAATGTGTCCCTTCCTCTCAAATTTATCATGATAAATCAATTAACGCTTCATCTCCTGGTATTTTCAAGTTTGTACCATGATCCAAGAAATCCTTGTCATTTCTACCAGAACTGACCGCACAAGTTCACAATGTTACAAATAAGCGAGTTAAAATGGACAAAACCCAACACTACCTGTGATGAATATTTTATGATAACTTAAATGATTTTCATGATAAACAGTCCTAACTTGCCCACCAGATAAAACAAGTATACTGACTACTGCTCTAGTAGTATTTATCCCCTACCAGCCTCCACAAGCTATTACACTGCAATATTTTATATAAATTTTCTAAAAAAAGTAACTGTGACCTTGACCCAATTGTCTTACTGTGGGAAGAAGCTCTTGAACTTAGAAATCTCTGGCAGCTGACCTCTTACCTTTCCATGGCCAATCAAGGAATTTACCCCTGGTTTGCCCTTGAAGTATTTAAAAGACGGAGAAGCAAGCTGACAGAGGGATTTAATCAAAAGTACAATAACCTGATAACATGCGCTAGAACTATTCATACCTGATGGAAAAATAGACAACAGACCTCGCGCTAATGCTTAAGTTCACTTGTCATTTTTGCAAAGATGAGTTAAAAATAAATGAAATTACACGAAATTCAATAATACACTTCAATCAAGTATTGTTTCAAATCTATATATTAGTGAACTTCTAAATATTATTATTCCGATATAGGGAAGAAAGTATCACAAAATGGTTCAATAAACAAACGGCTTAAGCAAGTCTATAACATTATACCTTATAAGGATTGATGGCCATTTCCGACCTTAACAGCATGTGGCTACAGGAATTTGTGTCAATTCATTCACTGAAATGAGTTACAATGTCCTAAACATGTTGATATTCATTCTCCTGAGTTGAGTTCCTCTTTTACATTGCTGTCCGTTAATAAAGCTTTGTATGTGGAACATTGCTGTAGGGTCATAACACCAAGCTCCACAGCTCTAGGTAGTACACGGCTATCCTCAACTAATTGTTCTAGCAAAGGGAGACCACCTTCAAGTTCCAGCATTGGGCAGTATCTGTCAGCTTGAAAATAGATAAAAGATACGCAAAACTAAAATGGTGTCAATAAAAAACAAAAAAAAATGTCACCCGAGACAAAAATTTCTGGTGACCTATTTTGCAATCCCCTGTTGTCTGTTTTTTTTTTTACATTTTCAACTTCTGGAAAACCCCTTGAACATTTCTTATGAAATTTTGCAGAAAATTTTCATGGTCAAAGGTGAACCAAAATCATAAATCCTAAGGTTCCCACTGCTCAGGGGCTGATTGGCTCGGCCAAAAAGGGTCAAATTTACTGAAATTTCAAAAATATTTTTCTCCATACCCAAATATGGTAAGATCAAATACTTTCCATGGATTAAAGGATTTCAAAATGCTTCACCAAAATTGTAACCTTGTAGTTGATATTCTATAACAATTGAAAGTAGATTGAACTTGGTTAGAATAGGATGACAATAAGATGTTATGCCCTGTTAACCCTTGCTGCTGCCCAGGGACTGATAGTTGGTACAAAAAAGGGTCAAATTGACTGAAATTTCGAAAATTTTCGATGGAAAGGTCCTATAAACTACTTTACCAAAACTGTAAATTTTATACCCCAGGATCTCACATCTCCCCCAGGGAGGGGGTGGGGGTAAAGCTAACAATAGTTTATGAAGTCTCTGTTACATCATGAAAGTTACAATAATGAGTTCAAACTTCATTAACAATCTTCTATTCCAGTATAAATAGCATTTCTCATTTCCTCTTCTCTATGATACACATTCACTCTAATTGCTTAATCTTTTAGGCACCTGGTCCTCTTGGTTTCCATCATCAGGTCCTATCTTTGGCTAGGTCAGGTTACAGGTCCTACCTTTGACTAAGTTAGGTTACAGAGCCTAGCTTTTGACTGGGTAAGGTTACAGATCTTAACTTACGAGTGGGTCAGAATACAGATCCCACCTTTGTCTGAATCAGAATACAGAGCCTAGCTTTTGACTGTGTCAGGATTCAGATTATACCCTTTGACTGGGTCAGAATACAGATCCCACCTTTGTCTGAATCAGAATACAGAAAACAGATCATACCTTTAGACCGAGTCAGGTTACAAAGTGCCCAGGTTGCCCAGAGTTGTGCCTCTGGAGTATCGTATTCCACCACTAACTCCAGGATCGGTCGCAGAGATCTGGTTAATAAGAATGTTTGTGTAGTTCCATTACTGCATTTTGATACTAGGTGCTGCGCAGGCTATAAAGGACTTACACAACTAAATCAGGCAATGGGAGACAGGGATTCTGTTTACCCTATTATGGTCTCTACCAAAAATTGAGATTTGATAAAAGATTAAGCCCTGTGGGGGTTTAAATTTATAATTTATAAAATATGAAAGAAGTTTGTATTTAATGGGCTTCATGAAAATGCATAGCTTTAACACATTTCAATGCATCTGGGACAGATTTAGTCAGTTGTTGGGGTTATTCCTAAGTAGGAATTTAGTTTCACTTGTAAACTTCTGATTGTTGACTTCTGAAAGTGATGACAGTCCAAGATGCCATTCAACCTACTGAATTATGCCATATGTTGCCTTTGACAGGCAGGTTTCTATGAATCTAGACAGCTGAATGTAAAGTTTACACACGGCAAATTTCAACAGAAGAAACACAAAGGTTATAGATCATGCCAATCCTTCGAATCAACATTTATTGTTCCAGGTACATCAACAATTTTGACCAACTGTCAAGGTTTGAGAAAACTTAAATGTATACAGTAGTCCTGGAGATGATTGTTTATTACGTATTTAGCAGTGAAATATAGAGATATCTCAAACTGATAAAAGTGATATTTTTCACTAGTGAACTAGCTTCGCACTCGTGAAAGATACCAAAATATTAGTCACACAAGTAAAAAATATTTGTCATTACTGAAGACACTATTAAATATCCTATATCTCTTTTCTAAACAGAAAATTAAAACTGCTCCCACATATGGTTGTGAATTGTTTTTGATCATTTGCAAGAAAAAGTTTTGTCAGAGATAATTATCATTTAGCTTATTATATATTAAGACACTTATGAAAAGGTTTCGTAGTGATCATCTTTCTTTTACTGAAATATTTTTTACGTAGTGCCTCTGTAAAACCCATGTTAAACATTGATTTAAATTTTTCTTGACCATTTATTCCTTTTAATTCTACACGAGGATTTGAAGTAATTTACAGAGTTATTCCCCTTCAAGTGATCAGTCCAGGTTACAGCTGAGCAATATCTGTAACTCACCTGTACTTTATCTTCATCTTGGAGTCCAGGTCCCAGCGGTCAACTGTCTCCACCATTTTGTTCAATACGACACTTCGTTCAGGTTGGCTGATAATCCATGTACTTAATGGATCGATGACCATCGTGGACATGACGGATGTTGCATGGTAGCTCACACCATTCTTGTCTAACTCAGAGTCCATTAAATTACTAAAAAATAAGAATTGTTTGCTCAATAAGGATCTTTATCATGGTGTTGTGTATAATGGCTTTGTCAGCAATCCATATTTTTTCAGTTACATACCAGTAAAATCTAGTGTGATTTTTTTAAAGATATATACAAATGATTTAAATTTTAATATATGTTCTTTTTACATATATTTACCAATATAACATCATCAGTTCTTCATTCATCAACTGTTTTCTTAGCTCTGGAACTTCAGAAAGATTAGCCTGAAAAACAAATCAAATTACATTGTTAAAATACAGACATCATGGTAATCTTGAACAAACCCACCATTTACACAAAAAGTTGGTTTCTCTCCCCAAGGATGCTTCAGACAGATCAAATTTGATTAAAATCTGTGCAATCATCCATGAATAGTTGCAATATATAGTAAAAGTTGACAGACACCGGACACTACTGTATTCCTTCAGGGCAGGTGAGCTAAAAAGCAGTCAAATTTGCCACCTGTATGTAACGAGTACCTGTGTATAAAGACCACTGGTTAAAGGTCCCTGTATCATATCCTTACTCACTCAACCTTTATATAGACCATCTATATATTGTAATGATTACCTGTGTATAAAGACCACTTGTTAAGGGTCCCTGTATCATATCCTTAACTAGCTCAACCTTTATATAGACCATCTATATATTGTAATGAGTACCTGTGTATAAAGACCACTAGTTAAGGGTCCCTGTATCATATCCTTAACTAGCTCAACCTTTATATAGACCATCTATATATTGTAATGAGTACCTGTGTATAAAGACCACTAGTTAAAGGTCCCTGTATCATATCCTTACTAGCTCAACCTTTATATAGACCATCTATATATTGTAATGAGTACCTGTGTATAAAGACCACATTGATTGACTACCAATCTTCTGTGTTATTAACAAACCCCTGTAATACTGGTAAAAATTTTGATCACCAATTTGTAATGCAATACTTACCATTAATCCCGTCATCTTCTTCAACAGCCCGTCTTGTTTGGCGAAGGTCTGAAAGTTCACAGATTTTGGAAATAAATATTCTATCATTGAATATTCACATTTGCCAAACATCACTCTAAAAACCAACCAATAAGTGCCATTTAAGGTATCATAAATGACATTCATCACCTAACCACTGCGATGGCAGTATCATGGGCAAATAAACAATGATGGTTCGTCATCAAATGACTGTTCCACTGGCCGATAACAATGACAATAAACCGTTTTTTATTTCACTTTGAATTAAATAATAATCAGCTTTGACCGATTTCGCTGATGATAATCAATCATTTATTTAATTTTGAATAAAGTTATAATCAGCATGAGATGTGTAGAGAATGTAAACATAAACACAGATCAAATTACGATGTTTTCCTTCAAAGCATGTCTTTTATTATGACCATAAATGCCGTAAAGAAAATTTCAGTTAATTACATCGCAAAATGGCTTATTCTCTAGCATTATGCAAACATGTTTTAACTTATCTCCTTTAATGCTAGCATATTCAACTCAGTATTTATGGCATTACATTCCAGGGCATAGAACTGCAGACTCAGGTATCAAGTAAGCTTGGTTTGTGTAATTTTAGTGGTGGACCGAATTTCAGTTCAATAACTTTAAACAGAACAAAACCATCAAAGACACCTGTATACATGACATGTAGATATCCATGGCTGATGGTTCCTCCATAAATCGCTTGGCATTCTCTGGCATGTCATCTACAACATAACAATTTATCATTATACAAAGTTCTTTATATGTAGAACAACTTTTTTCTGTCAGGTGAATAAGTCTTCAGGACTAGGAATTATTGGGATTGTAACAGTAAGACTCAAGAAACTCCAGAAACAGTTATCAGAATTATACTAGTAGGACCTAACAGAGATTTTACCAGTACCACTCCGCAGACATTTACAGAGATTTTACCAGTACCACTCCGCAGACATTTACAGAGATTTTACCAGTACCACTCCGCAGACATTTACAGAGATTTTACCAGTACCACTCCGCAGACATTTACAGAGATTTTACAAGTACCACTCCGCAGACATTTACAGAGATTTTACCAGTAAGGCTCCAGACAGTTATAGAGATTTTACCAGTAAGTCTCCAGACAGTTATAGAGATTTTACCAGTAAGGCTCCAGACAGTTATAAAGATTTTACCAGTAAGGCTCCAGACAGTTATAGAGATTTTACCAGTAAGGCTCCAGACAGTTATAGAGATTTTACCAGTAAGGCTCCAGACAGTTATAGAGATTTTACCAGTAAGGCTCCAGACAGTTATAAAGATTTTACCAGTAAGGCTCCAGACAGTTATAGAGATTTTACCAGTAAGGCTCCAGACAGTTATAAGAGATTTTACCAGTAAGTCTCCACAGACAGTTATAGAGATTTTACCAGGAAGGCTCCAGACAGTTATAGAGATTTTACCAGTAAGGCTCCAGACAATTATGGGGATTTTACCAGTAAGGCTCCAGACAGTAAATCTCAGTTAGGCTCCAGACAATTATAGAGATTTTACCAGTAAGGCTCCAGACAGTTATGGAGATTTTACCAGTAAGGCTCCAGACAATTATAGAGATTTTACCAGTAAGGCTCCAGACAGTTATAGAGATTTTACCAGTAAGGCTCCAGACAATTATAGGGATTTTACCCAGGAAGATTCCACAAGAAGTTATTGGGTTTTTACCAGTAAGACTCCATAAACAGCTCCAGGCACGCTCCATGGTATCATCACAGCAGGAATTGGCCAACTTGTGGCGAATCAGTGACAACAGGTACTACAACACAAACAATTAATAAGGAAGTAGGTCTACAGATCCTGGACCTTTTGAAATTTATTTCACGACAGACTACAATGAAGCTATTAGATAGGTTTAGAAATTTGACAAATGACAATAAAGATTTTGCATCATTTCTTACTAAAAAAAAAAAACCCCAAAAAACTATGTATACCTCATTTTTATCTTTATGCTTCAAGGCTTGGAGAAATATTTCATAGATCAAACAGGTATTCAAAACACGAGATACAGACGCTATAGAGGGTAAGTGTTTGTTTATTGCTATTTTTTAATAAAACATTCAAAAAGTTAACTTTCCAAATCGTTTTATTCTTCTTCATCCATAATACCCTACTGTATACTGGTCCATGTAAAATACATATGACTGTGAACTGATTGGGTAGAGAAACTGTCGAAGCTTTTCTGATTTTAAGTTGGATATGCTACAGACATGTACCGGGTATATGGTATGAATGTTCCCTATATGTAGGAGTATTAACATAATGATTTCAAAAATGTAACGAGAAAATTCAATACAGAAGTAAATAAATCATCATGATCATTTATCTTGCTTCTACCACTTTTTTGTTTTATCTTATCTGTTAATGCCGTCCTTCTTAATATTTTTCATCCTTTCAAGATGAAAAAGTTCCACGTCCACTGTTTGGCAGTAAATAAAAATTAAAACATTGTACGAACATTGTCTTAATATTGATATAAAGTTCAAATATTTTCTAAAATTACTTTTTCATGAAATTCATTCACATTCATGTATAAATAATATTTTTACAGTGACAAGATCATCTTCCAGGAAGTTTTACTTGACATTCTGTAAATTCTGCACATTGAAGACTCTAGTTACCGTCAACGTATCTGTTTCTCTGCCAATTATAGATTTTTCCGGCCTCTCTGTTCTGCATGTTTCGTGTAAAAGCTTCAAGGCATACATTTCAAAGAAATCGCCATGATAGGAATTCAGGATTCGAAGAAGGCAGTTGACATATCTCTTGAACAGGTGACAATAAACCTACAATGATTAAAGAACCATTAGCAATAAAGCCGTCTACGAACAGCCATGAAATGTCACTCACGTTGGACAAGTAAGATCGGGACAAAGTTCGCTATCACTTAAACAGTCGCTGGCATACAGACCCAAACAAGATATATAAAACCACCTTTTTTATGTCATAAGTACTGTCAAACCTACATTACGAGGTCATCTAATGAACCGCCAGAAATTGTCCGCTTCAGACAGACGGCTGATAAAACCAGGTTCAAAGTTTTCATATGTGTACAGTTGTAGTATCATAAGTCTATTAAATATACATGTAGAAGTTATATAACTGCAGGATAATACATTAACTGTGGGCATACAGTATGATGCACACATAATGCATACATGATTCACATTTCTGGGAAGTTCATGTTCAGTTTTTAATCCTCACATACATATCTAATGTATGGCTTCCTATATCAAGGACAATTTGTGTATGATGGCATCAGTGTAGTTAAAAAACACAAAAATCAAAATATCTTTTAGACAGATACATATTTAATGTGTTTGAGTTTCATTTTAATAATTGAAAATTTCTATAATAAAATCCATAAAGCTTACCTTCAGTAAATAAGAAGCTGTGTATACAGTAAAGATCGTTATTTTGTAGAATTTTTTTTCTCCTCTATTTTTGAAAATGCAATAAAATTGCAAAAACGGAATAGAGAAAATTATATTCAGATTAATGATCTCAGTGAATATTACATTTGTTTTGCTTCCAGGTTCTGCTTACACCCTGAAAATTTGAACCACTAAAAACCAACTCTTTATAGTAATGCGCACACAGTTTGACCTTATTATGAGCACGACCTGACCTGCATGTATACAGATACAAACAAGGTACAAAATACTATTCTATATTCTATATACATGAAACATACCGAGAGACAGATATGATCAAACAAATACCAGTAGATAAAGAAGAGCTCCCAGACGGATCTTTGCATCCACAATTGTTTGATCTTTATTTGCTCTTTAAAAATTGGATCTTTTCTCTTTTCCATTCTCTTCTCTGTTTTTGCTCTTAATGCTAAGAAATTTAAACATTCCTTTTCCGAAAAATAGCGATGGTAATCGTTACCTGCCAAATCCAAGATGGCTATCTGTTTTTTTCTAATCAGACCCAAAATCAAATTGGCATCACTAGGGACCAAGGGGAACCTACATATGAAATTTGCGAGAGATCCATTGAGTACTTCTCAGGAAAAAGTGATAACAATTTTTCAAAGTAAAAATCCAAGATGGCCAACTGTGGGCAATTTTATTTTTCTGATCAGACCCAAAATCAAATTGGTACAACTAGGGACCAAGGGGAACCTAGGAAACCTACACATGAAATCTGAGAAAGATCCATCCAAGAAAAAAATGATAACAAAAATTGTTTACGGATGGACAGACGGACGACGGACCATGGAATGTACAGTTATTTGAATGACCCACCATCCCATGATGGGAGGAGGGGTCATAAATTAAAATAAATCAATAAATTAACACAGATAGACCTGCTCACACTAAGAAGGGGTACAAATGGTTGGAAAGACTTACCGCATCATGAGGCATATTCAGGCATAAAAAACTGCACACACAGCACTTGGCCGTCTGAAAACACACAATTCCTAATATTTAGATACTAAAGTAACATAAGTACCCTTCAGTATTATCATAAATTTACAGTACAGCTAAAGAAGTCCCCTATTACAGACGGACAGACAGACAGACAGACAGATGCACTGACAGACGGACAGACAGACAGACGTTACAGTAGTTGGTGTACCTCAGGAATTGTTTTCATTCACAGATCTGACAATGTGATAAGGACCTTATATTTACACCAAGTCATTCAGATCATTTTTCTCCAAACATTTAAAAGCATTCAGTCAATATAAGCCTAAATCAAAACATTCAGAATGTATTAGGATAGTAAACAAATATTTTGAATGATCATTCCAAAAATTTTGTTAACTGGTGACACAACACAAGAGTCTCTTTCTACTTCATAATTATGTAGGTGTTATCTTATACCTGGTTAACCCACAACACAAGTGTATCTACCTCATAGTTACATAGGTATCATTTTGACCTGGTTAACACACGACACAAGTGTATCTACCTCGTACTTACATAGGTATCATTTTTGACCTGGTTAACACACGAAACAAGTGTATCTACCTCGTACTTAAATAGGTATCATTTTGACCTGGTTAACACACGACACAAGTGTATCTACCTCATACTTACATAGGTATCATTTTTCACCTGGTTAACACACAACACAAGTGTATCTACCTCGTACTTACATAGGTATCATTTTTGACCTGGTTAACACACGACACAAGTGTCTCTACAATGAAGGTTCGTGTCCTTTGTGGTATGGCCTGACTCTTTCCATTCATCATTAGGAACAGGCAGGCACTGACAACAACATAAAAATAGCATATAATATCACACCATACAACATCACACCATACAATATCACACCATACAACATCACACCATACAACATCACACCCATACAACATCACACCATACAACACCACACCATACAACATCACACCTTATAACATCACACCATATAACATCACACCATACAATACATACAACATCACACCATACAACACCACACCATACAACATCACACCTTATAACATCACACCATAAAATATCACACCATACAACATCACACCATACAACACCACACCATACAACATCACACCTTATAACATCACACCATAAAATATCACACCATACAATACATACAACATCACACCATACAACATCACACCATATAATATCACACCATACAATACATACAACATCACACCATACAACATCACAATATATAACATCACACCATAAAATATCACACCATACAACATCACACCATACAACATCACAATATATAACATCACACCATAAAATATCACACCATACAACATCACACCATACAACATCACAATATATAACATCACACCATAAAATATCACACCATACAACATCACACCATACAACACCACACCATACAACATCACACCTTATAACATCACACCATAAAATATCACACCATACAATACACACAACATCACACCATACAACATCACACCATATAATATCACACCATACAATACATACAACATCACACCATACAACATCACAATATATAACATCACACCTTATAACATCACATCATACAACATCACACCATATAACATCACACCATACAACATCACACCATACAACATCACACCATACAACACCACACCATACAACATCACACCTTATAACATCACACCATAAAATATCACACCATACAATACACACAACATCACACCATACAACATCACACCATATAATATCACACCATACAATACACCATACAACATCACACCATATACACATACACATCACAATATATAACATCACACCTTATAACATCACATCATACAACATCACACCATATAACATCACACCATACAACATCACACCATACAACATCACACCATACAACACCACACCATACAACATCACACCATATAACATCACACCATATAACATCACACCATACAATACATACAACATCACACCATAAAATATCACACCATACAATACACACAACATCACACCATATAACATCACACCATATAATATCACACCATATAACATCACACCATATAACATCACACCATATAATATCACACCATACAACATCACACCATATAACATCACACCATACAACATGACACCATACAACATCAAACCATATAATATCACACCATACAACATTACACCATACAACATTACACCATATAACATCACACCATACAACATCACACCATACAATATCACACCATATATCACACCATACAACATTACATCATACAACATTACACCATATAACATCACACCATATAACATCACACCATACAACATCACACCATACAACATCACACCATATAATATCATACCATACAACATCACACCATACAATATCACACCACACACCATACAACATCACACCATACAACATCACACCATACAACATCACACCATATAATATCATACCATACAACATCACACCATACAATATCACACCATATAATATCACACCATACAACATCACACCATACAATATCACACCATACAACATCACACCATACAACATCACACCATACAACATCACACCATATAATATCACACCATACAACATCACACCATACAATATCACACCATACAACATCACACCATACAACATCACACCATATAATATCATACCATACAACATCACACCATACAATATCACACCACACACCATACAACATCACACCATACAACATCACACCATATAATATCATACCATACAACATCACACCATACAATATCACACCATACAACATCACACCATACAACATCAAACCATATCACACCATACAACATCACACCACACACCATACAACATCACACCATACAATATCACACCATACAACATCACACCATACATTGTACACTACTAATACAAATAATTTTACAAAATTTATTTCTTATCAAGACAAAGTTAATGTACAAAATCATTTCAATCACCTCACTTGAGAAAAAAAAAATCTTAACAAATTTGAAATCAGCCCTTCAGGACTTTACCACAATAAAGGAATCTTAAATCTAAAAAAATTCTCCTTATTGAGAAGAGGACTCTTTATCAAAATTGAATATTTCAAACTACATTAAATTGTTGTTTTGAAGCTTAAATACTTAGGTCAATTGTAACATTGTTTAATAAAATCAGCACTGACTTGGCAGATCTTTGGATTTCTCTGCACAGTGGATGGAGCTGTATTGCCTTTAACATTGTCTGTAAAGCAAAATAAACATTTATACATCCACATGGGTGTAGCTCTCACACACAAGAGTTATTTCCCTTGTTTAAGGTTGCAGTCAGCTTATTAATGATGCCACATACATAGCTCTTCAAAGTCAAGGGGTTTTAAAATCGTCATCAAGTAAAAAAAATCTTATTATCATACACCATTAGTAGTATATGGCCTACTTGGTCTTTTGATTGAGGAAATTAAAATGTGCAATACTTAATTCATGATGATTTCATAATTTTATTTTTATATAGATTTCTATTAATTCAATGAGTGATGATTTATCTCACTATTTCTGATATTGTCAGTTTTGTAATAAATTATAAGTTATCTATTCATTTCTGATATTGTCAGTCTTACAATGAATCATAATTCATATGAGGAGAGTATGAATCACAACATACTCATGCATTACCCAGGTGGGTGTTATTATTCGTCAACTAGTTTCGCCTCGGTCGTGGTGGATTCATCAGGACAAATTCATATATACATTTTAGTTTTGGTTAATCAGCCTGCATACCTTATGGTATCTAAACTCACAGCAAAGTACATACTTAACGTCCACTCACTTACATCCGACACTGGCTCCTTCCTTTTGAAGAATTATAATTTATCTACATATTTCTAATACTGTCAGTTTTGTTGTAAACCATAATTTATCTATATATTTTTGATATTGCTAGTTTTTTTTATAAATTATAATTTATCTTTATATTTCTAATATTGTAAGTTTTGCATATTGATTAGATGCATTTCAGTAAATGTTATGTCATACACCCCCAACTGATGACATTAACAAAATATAAGTACTGTACAGGTCAATTCATTCTCTGAACAGTTTGAAAAACAGAAGAAAAAACATGTCAAACACACATGGTTGTTACATAGATATTTCATTCACTATTGTTAAAACTGAATTTTTTTTGTAACTTATGAAAAATAATGATCTCGAGTGAATGATGTTCAGCATTGTTTGAATAACCTCTGTCTACCTTTACATATTACGTCTGAACATCATTTTGCCTATATCAGATCCAAAAACAGATTTTTGAATGTAAAAAACTGATAAAAATAAAGAAATATCAGTCAATTCTAGCCTTTTTACAACTTGAGCAGGTTATGTGACCAATATCAGATTGACCTGACAAAATCAGGTGCAACGTAATGATTTCCCAGCCGCAATCAATACCTACACAATTATTTTTCAAATGTTAAATAATATCTATTTCATGGTTTGAACAAGGACTCAAAGTGATTTTAAATATCTGTTAAATATTTTTTCGTAGAAGCATTACAGAACAGAAAACAATTTGCAATAGACGGTCAATGGTTTCAAACACTATAACAATGACACCAAGAGATGATCCTTCAACACTTTGGCATTCATAGCCAATACAAAAGGCCTGATGGGCCTGCGTTTCTCACCTGGTTCACATCACTTTTACTTACTTCCTTCAAACAAGCGTCATCTTATGAACCTATCAGACAAATGGTATGTTTCTGGGACTTTTGGTCAATCAAATGAAGCTGCTTAAAAGTTTTAACACATTTGACCCCTGTGACCTTGAATGTAGGTAAAGGTAATTTCTTTTTGCAAATTTTGTTGGGTTTTCAATCCTGGAACCTATCCGCTCAATATCATGTTTCTGGGTATTTTGATTAATCAGAGGAAGTCATTTTAAGGTTTCAACAAATTTGACATGTGACTTTGAATATGGGTCAAGGACATTTTATTAGCAAAGTTTAGAGCAGAATTCCTACCAGGAAACTACCAGTGAAAAATCATCATCATTTTCTATGTGTCTGTTTCATAATCATCATCATAGCATGTACAAGAAGCAGTATGAAAGTATGCATGTGTGTAAGCATTGTGTCTAAGTGCTTTTGTCATGTATTGATATTGTAGTGAGAAATCCCTGAGAAAAAAAAAATTATATCTAAAATAAAATTTTCCATGCTTCTGTGCCTATTGGTTAATGAACAGGAATTGTTTTAAGGTTTTAACAAATTTGACCCCCTGGGTCAAGGTAATTTTTTGTTTGTGTTTTGTTTGTTTTTTTATTTGGAATTCATATTAGGAACTTATTAACAAAAACATTATGTTTCTTAATGTCATATTAGAATTATTTCATATGTGTAATATGACATTTATTACACATGTGTTGTATGACATTTATTACATGTGTGGTATGATGTTTATTACAAATGTGTAGTGTGACATTTATTACACATGTGTGGTATGACATTATCATATATGTGTAGTATGATGTTTTATTACATATGTGTAGTATGATGATCATTACATATGTGTAATATGACATTTATTACATATGTGTGGTATGACATTATCATATATGTGTGGTATGATGTTTATCACATGTGTAGTATGACATTTATTACATATGTGTGGTATGACATTATCATATATGTTTAGTATGATGATCATTACACATGTGTAGTATGACATTTATTACATATGTGTAGTGTGACATTTATTACACAACAGAACAGTACATAGATGAAATCTTTACTGAACTACTTACAGGTACTCCATCAAGTATTTTATTTGGGCGAGGTCCAACACGAAGCCCTGCAAACAGCTTGTTGAGAACATGGGTAAGCATTTTCTCATTCTCCAGGTACACACTGGCAGAGAACAATATCTGATCATCGTTCTCCCAGCCAGAGAACTGAAAAATTTAAACAGCTGTGATTAAAATGGCCATAGGAATAACCAAATTACAGATTAGCAAATAAACAAATATCAATCATTCTGAAGGTTGAAGAGACAAAACTTAAAAAAAGACAAAAATGATAACCATGGACTGGTATTACTTTAGAACACATTACATATGTGTAAAAAGGGAGTTCATAGGGCCTGTGTTGCTCAACGGTTTTGTAGGTTATAAAAAAAATTATTCTGAATAGCTAAAAAAGTAATTTATATATAACTTTTCAAAGTTGATCTAGCTTCCTGAAAAGAAAGTGTGAAGAT
Organism: Ylistrum balloti; assembly: GCF_031769215.1. Classification (NCBI taxonomy): domain Eukaryota; kingdom Metazoa; phylum Mollusca; class Bivalvia; order Pectinida; family Pectinidae; genus Ylistrum; species Ylistrum balloti. Next base: position 2,220,778 of record NW_026782282.1, on the reverse strand, counting down.
AAAGACAGGTTTTCACTAACATGACTGTACAAGAGACATTCAAAAGATTAGCACCTTTCAATACAATTATAGATAAAGATATTATTATGGTGTCAGAAGCTGTTAAACATATTATATATTATATATATATATAAGAGCCGCAAAGTGTGTCATTATCCCCCGCACCCAGCTGTCAGTGTAAAACCCAAATATTATATATATATATATATATATAGGAGCCGCAAAGTATGTTAGTGTAAAACCCATATATTATATATTATATATATATATATATATAGGAGCCGCAAAGTGTGGCATTATCCCCCGCACCCAGCTGTCAGTGTAAAACCCATATATTATATATATATATATATAGGAGCCGCAAAGTGTGGCATTATCCCCTGCACCCAGCTGTCAGTGTAAAACCCATATATTATATATATATATATAGGAGCCGCAAAGTGTGGCATTATCCCTTGCACCCAGCTGTCAGTGTAAAACCCATATTATATATATATATATAGGAGCCGCAAAGTGTGGCATTATCCCCCGCACCCAGCTGTCAGTGTAAAACCCAAATATTATATATATATATATAGGAGCCGCAAAGTGTGGCATTATCCCTTGCACCCAGCTGTCAGTGTAAAACCCAAATATTATATATATATATATATAGGAGCCGCAAAGTGTGGCATTATCCCTTGCACCCAGCTGTTAGTGTAAAACCCATATATTATATATTATATATATATATAGGAGCCGCAAAGTGTGTCATTATCCCCCGCACCCAGCTGTCAGTGTAAAACCCAAATATTATATATATATATATAGGAGCCGCAAAGTGTGGCATTATCCCTTGCACCCAGCTGTTAGTGTAAAACCCAAATATTATATATATAATAATAAAAAGATAAAAACTTTGTGTATCGTGTATACAGAGAGAATTAATCACTTAACATGACAAACAAATATATCACTAACGTTTTCGGGTCTCGCGGCCATCTTCAGGTGATTACATTCCATGTACACTGTACATTACTTAGTAACCTACATTGTGAAGTAATGTTATTGTTATAATAAAAGGGGAGTTAATAACGTTATTAATTGTGTCCCAACGCAATCTTCAGTGTGTATTTAGGGACGGTTTAAACAGTTTGACAAAAAAATCTTCTTTGATGATTCGTTTTGATGTTGTAGATTCTGACATCTTATAGAACGGGTATATAAAAAAGTTTCCTTTGCCGCAGATGTCCAAATGTTCACTCAGTGGGATATTCCGTGTTTCCGGCGAGCGTATCTGCTGTCTGTGAACCCGAACTCTTTCAGATAGGGCATTTCCTGCCTGCCCAATGTAGTTTTCGAGACACGTTGGACAGGTAATGCAGTAAATTAAGTTTCTGCTTTTACAGTTTAAATCACAGTTTGGTTTCACCATTTTCCCGTTTTTCAGGGTTATGGAATATCCTGCTGAGTGAACATTTGGACATCTGCGGCAAAGGAAACTGTTAGCTGTTAGTGTAAAACCCAAATATTATATATATATAGGAGCCGCAAAGTGTGGCATTATCCCCCTCACCGAGCTGTTAGCGTAAAACCCAAATATTATATAAATATATACACCGGTATAACAATTTGTGACCTCATTCAATTATGTACCGCTACTATCACCTAGAGATCTAATACAGTGAAAGGGCTAGTGAAAAAATGTAAAAAAATGTCTTCTTTTGTCAATTATCAATTAAATTTCCTTGCATCCCCTCAACTTCAACATTATATATATTTATATATATATATATATATGTTACAAGGAATTGAAATTGATATTGTATGGTGTGATGTTGTATGGTGTGATGTTGTATGGTGTGATATTATATGGTGTGATGTTGAATGGTGTGATGTTGTATAGTGTGATGTTGAATGGAGTGATGTTGTATGGTTTGATGTTGAATGGTGTGATATTGTATGGTGTGATGTTGATAGTAACAGATGTCCTCAATAGGTAAAAGACATAACAAGGGCACTAACCCAATATATACAGAAAGTTGAGTTGAGTGAAATGGTTTTAAAGTTGTAGCACTGGTACACACATGGACGTACAGCACCCAAATTACTTGCTTATCGTGTGGATAATTAAAATGCATCATACAAGTGCTTCATCTGTCTAGAACTTTTCAGAAATGCTAGGGAGTGAATATGTTAGGACCAAATATTGAAAGTGAAACAGATCAGGATGGAGGACAGTAAAGTCCAGAAACCTTTTAGTGCCGTTAGTGAAAAATATTCTGGTGGCCGACACTAAATGTTAATTTAAATTTTCTAGCGGTAGCCACTTCATTTCTTATGACACATAACATATTTTCAATAAAGGCACTATCAGGCTTCCATAGTAAAAAAAAAATGGTTATCACAGAATGAGAGATTAGGGAGGAATTCTACCTGGTCTGCTGGTGTGTCATTCCAGGAAAATGGTAAATCAGGACAGTTCCACAGCCCCAGGAAAGCAAAGTGTCGTCCACTAAGACTGTTACAACTCTTCTCTGAGGTACACATGCCACTGGTTATAACACCAAAGATAGATTTCATCAAAATATTAACAGCAAAGATATTTTCCCAATATTGTATGGTTGATGATATTTGTAAGGGATTTATTTTCGCAATATTTGCGAGGCCATAAAACAGATGGAAGTGAAATACCCAGTTAACATTAACACCAATAACAACATAAATGGCCCAAAATGGGCATTGGACAACCATAAAATATTAGCCCTGAAAATTGAACTACAATCCTGTATCAGACATCAAAAATTACAAATTATCTCCCTATATCAAAAATTTCAAACCAATGAATTATCTCCCTTTATCATTCTTGTTCACATCTACCATTATCATACATCTGAATAACTAAAATTACCTTCCTTTATAAACTTATCAAATGCCATAGATTTCAAATTCCAATATCTATCCTACTACATAATAGCTCTAACATTAGACTACCTACATGCTTCCTTCCTGCTGACCGCTGGTCTCCAGTTTGTGTGAAACACTTTCTTTGAGCCTGTCACCTGCGAGATTTGTGCCTGAGATGTCTAGAGATGTGAGATTAGACAGTAGTTCGAGTAAAGCAGACATATTTACCACTGCATTGGGGTAGATTTTAGGGTCCTGGGAACTACATGAGATATCTAGGTGTCTGAAAAAGATAGTTTCAAACTTTTAAATGATATAAACAAGATAGCCAAAAGTTTGAAATGGTAAACTCTGGTTAAACTAGCTTGTAAGGAAATTTAGGTGTCTGAAATATAAATTCAGGTTATATCAAGTTTTAAAGGAAACAGAGAATAGAGAAAAAGAGAGAGCCAGTGCCTGCTACTTCCTTCAGATTTAATAATGGTACCCTCGTCCTCTGCTTGGATACCAAAAAGTTTGCAGGGTGTCCCACTAATTAAGAAAGTAAAAAGATAAAAGTGGTGGTGATCACAACATGTCAGGAGGTCTTGTCACAGCTGTAACAGGTGAAACTCAAGGTCACAAAATCCAACTTAGTAAACCTTAACATTCCAGCTTCTTGTCACACACCACCTCCTTCAACTTGTAAAGGAACTACACAAGACGTCTGGGTGTCTGAAATGACAAATCTAGGTTACTCTGGCTTGTAAAGGAACTACACAAGATATCTGGGTGTCTGAAATGATATAAATTCAGATGATCAGGGTATGCTTTAATTGTAATCTATCAATTTAAATCAATCTTTCAAAATTTCTCATCCGAACAAGAAAAATTTCATTTCATCTCTTATTTTAATTTAATTTTAAAATGATATTCTAATTATTATGTGTGATAACCTGCTTTCTTCATATTCACTTCTTTTGCTAATATCTCTTGAAATTTTAAAAATTAAGGAATAGTATGAAATAAACAGTCTACCTCAAGGTTTAATACAATACAGTATTGATCCTGTCATCAGCCTATGGGACCAATATTTTGACTCGAAGTCAGAAGTGTGCTGATATTTCTATTACATTATGAAGAAATAAGATAATCTGTAAATCTACTAAACATGAATCATAATAAATCTAGGTTAATTGGCCTATTACTAGGTGTTGGCATATTGACAGATAATGTCAGGGACATTACCATTGTAGTTCCATTTCTGTTTTACCTATACATATACAAATATATCATTTAAATTTAACTTTTAATATCGATGATCTTTCAATCACTGTCACCAACTCATCTGATTTGTTGCGTCAAACTGATATTGGCGATATCATAACCTGCTCAAATATTGGAAAATACTAGAACCACCTGATGTTTCTTTTAATTTTCATCAGTATTTGAAAATTTCAAAATTTGGATCTATTATACTTTAACATGTTCAAACATTACATAGAATAATAGAAACAAGATAATTATGCAACAGAATTGATCTTTTAGAACATCAAACCACCCTTGATTTTGATCAGATAGATGGCTAGAAGCTGGTGACACTGCTCAATAGCATATTACTAGCAGTGTTATATATGTATTCTTACTTTAATTTGGAAGCTTTCCCAAGTTTCACGAATCCTTCATGTATATCGTCAAACTGAATTCCGGACAATACAAGAAATGTGATTTTTGGCAAGGCAACAATAGAATCCAAATCATTTTCTGTGATTCCACAGCCAGTCAAATTTAGATGACACAAGTTCTGTAGAGGTTCCACTAAACACTTCAACATTGTCGGTGATTCAGTAAATTCTCTATGTTTAAAATTCTGTACACTGAGAAGACGAAGGTCTACAATGTTACTGGATATCAATGGCGCCATGTTGTCTCTCGACTCCTGCATCTTTGTTAGTTTATTTACACTCTCTGTGGTGGACATGTTTCCACATCTCAAACAGTTAGGCTTGGCCCATAACTTTAATGCTCTCATAGAGTTCCTTAATTTTTTTATCAACTGGAAAATTTCATAACTGAAAACATCACAAAAACTGCAACAGGTGAGTTCTAAGTGGTTAAGGGGGTGATTGAACAGGGACTGTGACCCTGGCTCTGAAAGGTCAATCTGTTGTCGAATCACTACTTTTGAGAGTGGTGTTTTCTCTATGTCACTGAACACAGGTATAAGGTCTTGACACTGTGCATTCCATGACTCGCTAACATTTCGTGTCAGGTAGTTGAACAAATTATCACTGATGGTTGTTGGAAAGTTTAGGCCAGGTTGCAACCTCTGAAATGAGCTATCCCATGGCCCAGACTCCTCGGCAGCTTTCACCAAGATGCTCATATTATTCATGCAGTAGCTGACACACATATCAAGAAGGGTGTCAGGACCATTCTCTTTTCCTAGTTGGTATGGCATCTTCAATGTTTTTACAGTCTTTCTTTACAAATTAGATAATTTCTGCAATGAAAAATGAAAATTACTTTACATTTTATGTATGGTCTCCAACACTTGTAAGAGCCTATATACTACCCAACAACCCAATACAAATTGTAATTCTGTCATTAACAGCATTGCAGCTGGTGCACGTGGTAGTCAGGAGATTCCTCTGGTTCAAGCACCAGATGTACATATTTTAACATGAAAAATAATTAGCTTTGCGGTTATGATGGGCACCATAAATGACCAGGCGGGTCTAGGTCGTAAATGTCAATAGTAGAGTGTTGGTTAAAGTACCGGTTTCTCGGTATGTAACTTTCTGGACCGTAACTGTACCCCAGTCGTTATACGTAAGTAAGTAGGCTTACATTTATAGAAAATAACCGACAGCACCCATATCGCAAGGTGATTTTCTTAAGATTCTTATACATAACTGTTATTTGAAGTCTTTAAACAAGTGACAATATATCGTATACACGCAAAAATTGAATCTGGTTGGAAAAGGCAACGTCATTTTCTGCGGCGATTTTGTAAACAACAACAAACCGACAAGTGACCTACTTCTCGAGTAACTTTCGCTCGTGTCCCTCTGGTCAATCGGATACTCGATATTGCGGGACATTTTCATGGATGTATACATAATTAACCAAAGTAACTATATGCATGACATATCCAGGTGACAACTTAGCAAAACGGTACTTTCAGCAAGCAGTCCCAACTCTTAACAAATATGAAGTATAGACCTAACAAAACCGGAAATGCATTAACACTATCTAACTTCCGAACGTGGCGCGGTTTCCTGAAAAAATGTTAATAATGTTACGGTGACGCATAGAGAGCTTAAAAAAACCGTTATTTTAAAGCTTAAGATTTCGATGGTATTTAACATGTATTAAAAGCCATAAAATTCCAAGCAACCTTTTTCAATAAGCATCTGACATGAAAATTGGGTTCGGTTATACAAAGTCCTAGATAATCGAGTATCACTATAATCCTAATAGCGTATTTGATAACGACACTCAAGATGAAACTGAAATTTTAAAAGGGATTTGATTGCTATTTTAAATGCCTGTTGTAGCATCCTTGCCCTTTCCATGTTGCTTATAACAACTTTATATGTATTCTCCAATGACACCACATGACAACGCAAAGGGCCAGATAAAACTTTTACAATTCCGTGTTGATGATTCTTAAATCGTTTTCAGTAAAGAAATTGTGCTCATAATATAGTTATTCTACGTAAACGATGGTAAATTGTACCCCCTCCCCAGAAGGAAATGGGAGACCCTGTGATCATGATATTCCATACTTTGATACAGAACCTTAACACATTTCCTTCAATGACGACTATTTGATTATACCATCTGAATATTAAGATTTTTGAAATTTGAGTCAATTTGGCCTGTATTTATCCCGCCCGTCAGCTCCTGGTGGTCAGTCAGAATAACTACGTGTCTACCATCAAATCATTATCATGCACTAATATTTCTAATCAAGTTTGAAATATTAACAGCGGAAATTAAACATAAATATATATAACTGTTGTAATATATAATTTGTATACTTGTACACATAAATATATATAATTGTTGTAATATATAATTTGTATACTTGTACACATAAATATATATATAATTGTTGTAATATATAATTTGTATACTTGTACACATAAATATATATAATTGTTGTAATATATAATTTGTATACTTGTACACATAAATATATATAATTGTTGTAATATATAATTTGTATACTTGTACACATAAATATATATAATTGTTGTAATATATAATTTGTATACTTGTACACATAAATATATATAATTGTTGTAATATATAATTTGTATACTTGTACACATAAATATATATAATTGTTGTAATATATAATTTGTATACTTGTACACATAAATATATATAATTGTTGTAATATATAATTTGTATACTTGTACACATAAATATATATAATTGTTGTAATATATAATTTGTATACTTGTACGCATAAATGTATATCGTTGTTGTAATATTGGAATTAATAGTATGTGGATTTTAAAGACACACTCTTAATACACTTCTTCTATAAGAAAATTTGATTTTTTCCCACCCAGCATACCACCATACCCATGCTAAACTAAATGAACGCTTTTGTTCTCTTCTTATATGAGCTTTCGGTTCCAAGAAAAGTGAGAACGGCGGTATAGATATATGGTTGTAAACCATACTGAAGCGTATTTCGCTAAAAAAAACCCAAAAAAAACCCCACCCATTCAAGAAAGAAATATACGGAAAATATAAAATAGGGCTACGAATGACTGAGTTTCTGGTTGAAAACATTTTCGTCGAGTTTGGTGGTAAGATCTTCCAACAGACTATTGACATACCTATCATTCAACCTAAATGCGTCTCTTTGTTAGCTGACTTGTTTTTTGTTTTCATCCAATGATGAATTCAGCAAAGAGCTGATCAAAACAAGGCACAACGACTTTGCAAGGTCGTTTCATTTCACTTTCAGACATATTGATCACGTCTTGTCTTTTAAAAACAAGAAATTTATTGACTACGTCCATCAAAATTGGAAATCAATGACACGACTGACTCTTCTACGTTAGCCGCTTATCTGGATCTTGTCCTTACAACGAAACAACATGGACAGCTTTTCACCAAACTGTATTGATAAGCGTGATGATTTCAATTTCCCTATTAAGAGTTTTCCATTTCTTGATAGCAACATATCTGCATCCCCAACATATGGTTTTTACATGTCGCTATTGATTCGATATTCACGGACCTGTTTCTATTGTCACGGTTTTCGTGCAAGAAGTAAAGAGATAGACAAACCCGTAACACAGGGTTTCAAAATATGAAGGTTGATAAAGATTATGGGGAAATCTCACGGTCGCCAAAGTGATCTCATTAAGAAGTGTTCTAATTCTTTGAGCGATATGAAGCTGGACATGTTGGAGGCTCGTTAGATTTCCTGTTGTTGTTTCGTTGTACTATGCCTTGTTCTCATTTGAGAACATGACATTACTTGTTTGAATTGACCAATGTTTACATGGCGGGCATCGTCGATGAAGCTGAAGACGATTACTCTTCCGGAACACATGGTCTTATTCTCCTTTTTTTCTTTTGTTCCTATTCTGGCATAGTTATATTGAATTTGAGTTTGTATTATGATTATGTCTTCATGTTAGTAATTTCTGGTTGTTTAATGTATATGTGTATTTTTTATCTCTACTATGTCTATATTAACACTCTGGTAAAGGCCTTTATACTAGATCTACAACAGATTTGTGAACCACCATTCTTACACCAGACACTGATGGTTATATGGGTCAAATATTTCCTTTTCAAATCAATCAGATATTTACAGGTCTGCGTATCAAATTTTGAAACTTAAGAATATCAAAACACTACTTTTTCAATATATTTTACATTCATTAAAACCGACATGTTCCCATCACAAGACTTTTAGAGGTTCTTTTGGGCTGTAAATAGAAATCCGTTTAGATGTTTCAATTCATGTAACTGTTATCTCAACACCTTTACAAATAACGATAAACAAAGATATATAATAGAAATTATACTAGATTTACAGTCAAGAAATATAACGCGCATGCGTGAATACGCATACTGTGCTTCAAGTAATTAATTACTCAGCGGAATCGAAGATATCGATTTTTTAAACCAAAGGTACACAACTTCTGTTTTTCAAAGGTACTCGTTTAGACATCATCGGATATTTTTAATGATACCTCGTTGTTCGTGATAATTAATTTCAACGGATTAACTTCCAAAGCCAAATTCGTCCTTAAAAATCACATAAGTTATTGTTTTTGGAGAATTTCGACATATATCCGTCCAGGTTTGTTTAAATTACTCAGTTAATGTAAATTTGATATCTGAAAGAAGCAATTTAGGATTAATAAGATTTTTAATTGACCATAAAGTGGAAAGTCTACAATTATTCAACATGCATTGAATACATTCGGTCCATACAACAGAACTATCACATTTTTCGTTTACAATAGTCGATGTTTTCAATGTTTGATCTTTAGAATAAAGGAAGCTGATGACGTAATATGACCCTGATTAATGCGATGGCGTTATCCAATTAGGGTCTATTAAAGATTAAGGTCTCGTTCGGTGTTACGGTTGTTGGGTATAATGTTTAATTTAAATCATAAACAAAGTTGGCTGGCAAACTAAAAGCTGAAGGCAGTTTGAACTACGTAAATTTAACTGAAATAAACCAAGCATACGCCATTTGATGTCTGAGTATATGTACATCAGGGTAAGTACGCCGTCTATACATGAATATTTCATTGACACGTAGTTTTAGGACGATAAAACGAGTCTAGTAAGTTACAGAAATGGCAATGGCTGATATTAGTACTGGACTCTGACAAAAACAAATATTCGTTGGAGACTGGAATAGGTATAGCATATTATCACCGAGTAATTACGGCCGATGGATACAAGAGGCCCTTTATAGGAGAGAGAGAGAGAGAGAGAGAGAGAGAGAGAGAGAGAGAGAGAGAGAGAGAGAGAGAGAGAGAGAGAGAGAGAGAGAGAGAGAGAGAGAGAGAGAGAGAGAGAGAGAGAGAGAGCCACTGATAGTGGTGGTTGATCTAGATATCATATTACACGCACGTGCTTTGTTCTTTAATATTTTAATTTTTATATCACAACTAGTAAGGAAATTATGTGATGTTTCGATATAAAGTTATTATTTATAAAGTGTACGATATGGTAATGAATTAAAAAGACTTTTCGACCCTCGTATAAACAATGGTTCACTAAAGTGGAAATTAGTGTGACGAGATGGTATTGTAAGAAACGTTCCGAGATATACTTTATCGTCCTTTTTAAGGGAACAGAACGATATGGCATTTGCCGCTATCAATTATCGTATCATGTTGTGTCATCAATTATATTACTGGGAAGTTTAACATGACAGCCAAAAATATGACTTTTTAATTTGTTTGATAATAAAAATATAGCTGTAACATGTTGTATACAGACGTAAATTCTAGTAAACATCTTTCAATAAATCTTGTCATGTTCATTATTACATCTGTTTTTGTGATCAGCAATCTGACGGAATTAGTTTCCAGCGTGTCTTTGTGGTTCTCCGCAGACCATACGAGAACCATCGATTTTAGCTTAGCAACACATACGTCGATAAACTCATCTCGTTTTGCTATCTATTTACATATATTTTAACGAGGAAAAGACACGAAAATCTATTCGTTGTTTTGTTTGGTTTGAGATCTACCTGATTTTTCTCTTAGCGATATATTTTTACCTATTTTGTAGTACATTTTACCCACAAACTTAGGTATCTGACTTACATGATGGACTATCTACAACGTTGCTATCATATCAAAACCCTAAACTTGGTATTATTTTGTATATATATCTCTTTGATACAATATTTTGTATTATTTTGTATATCTATCTCTTTAATACAATATTTTGTATTATTTTGTATAAATATATCTCTTTGATACAATATTTTGTATTATTTTGTATATCTATCTCTTTGATACAATATTTTGTATTATTTTGTATATCTATCTCTTTGATACAATATTTTGTATTATTTTGTATAGATATATCTTTGATACAATATTTTGTATTATTTTTGTATATATATCTCTTTGATACAATATTTTGTGTAACACAATATCGGATCTTATTTTGTTACATTTGTATACATATTTCTTTTTAATACAATATTTTGTATTATTTTGTGTATATATCTCTTTGATACAATATTTTGTATTATTTTGTATATATATCTCTTTGTTACAATATTTTGTATTATTTTGTATGTATTTCTATTTGATATAGTTAATTAAACGACATGATATGTTTTACCTAGCTGCCTTGAAACTCATCTTCTGGATACAAAAACGCATTGTGAGATTGAGGCGGGTAGATATTGGTTTTTCTTCTTCGAGTTTTTATACTGGGTATAAAGATGATCGGGATGATCGGCTTTTACTCTAAATCTCTGACAACAAATTTGTAATCACTGACTTGGCGCACACTAATCCCACAGTTTGGTTATCCTGTACTTACGTAACTAATCTATCTGACGGTGATTTAGTTTTGTCATTTCTACCCCAATTGTCAAAATTGTAATGGACTCGTCCAAAGTAATTTGACACGCTAGACTATACAGCGGAGTTTTCCAGAATGCCCCACTTCCGTTGAGGGATCGAGTTACTCGGCACGTACGCTGTTGGTACGTAGGCATTCCTCGTACAACGTGGACAGAAAATCGGAGGAAAACGTAAGTTTCAAGAGACGATCAGCTGTTTTCCAGGTGAACATTGCGACCTACGGAGACTGTCACAGAGGCAGTGGAACGTGACGGATACACACGTGTATACATAGCAGGTTGTTGTTGTTTACTGCCGTTGGACGGTTTTGTGTGTATGTTGTTGCTGAGCCTGAGGTAAAGATGACGGCGTTTCTGGTTTGGTATGCTTGCGTGGCACTGATCACGATGGTCCGAGGGGAAATGTTCACTTCTTTAGCAGCCATGCAGACTGCCCTTTGGGCAGAAAGGGAAATCGCCACTACCATAAACGACTATGTTCAGGAAGAAGAAGCAAGGCTAGCTAAACTTAAACAGTAAGTATCGCACCCCGACTTCCCCATAGACAAATTTTAAAAATATTTTGTACCGTCTAAACCCATTCAAAGAAAACCAGAGCCTGAAGTTGTACCAGGTATGACCTTTTCATTTGATAGACTTGCTCAAGTCTCTTCTAAAACATGTATATAGAGTTTTAGGCCTAATCGGTTCACCATTATGCCATCTCTTTGATTCAGAGACTGCAAACATGTTTACTAAAGTCTCTGACAGTATTTGACTCGACAGGAAACAGGGATTTCATCATTCAGACTCCAAATGTTTTCTCGCATCTACAACAAATTTATATAACACTCGCATATTTGCCTGCAAGTACACATTGCCAGAATACTGACGTTAGTCTTTGAAACTATACTTGGACATGGGAGATGTCAGAGCGACGGAAAATCTGTCAATCAATCAAGCCTGGAAGAACATGGATACTTTATAAACGCAAGCATATTATTCATATCCTAATATGTATTTTCTAAACTGAAAAAGAAAGGAAAATGATATTTATATAGATTAACATAGAGAGATTTCTCTTTAAGATTATACAAGTTCATCAGAGATTTCTATGAAATTGTTCCAGACATGTCCAGGATTGTGTTTTCCAAATTTTGATGAGTCCTGTTACTTAGGGATATCAATGGATTCTCTAAATGTAGCAGAAACTCACAGGAAAAGAATGAATCCAGGACTCCAATATCTCAGTAACCGGAAATGACAAAATCAGCAACAGGATTATATTTTGTAGACTTTCTGAATACTGGTCTGAAAAGGACCCCTGTAGAAATCAGCTTAGTCTACTGTAACATGACAGGGTCCTTCCTGCCAAGCACACCCTGTAGGAATCAATTTAGTCCACTGTAACATGACAGGTCCTTCCTGCCAAGCACCCTCTGTAGGAATCTACTTAGTCCACTGTAACAGACAGGACAGGGTCCTCCCTGCCAAGCACACCCTGTAGGAATCAATTTAGTCCACTGTAACAGAACAGGGTCCTTCTTGCAAAGCACCCCCAGTAGAAATCGGCTTAGTCCACTGTAACAGGACATGGTCCTTCTTGCAAAGCACACCCTGTAGGAATCTATTTAGTCCACTGTAAGATGACAGGGTCCTTCCTGCCAAGCAACCCCATGTAGGAATCTACTTGGTCCACTGAAACAGGACAGGGTCCTTCTTGCTAAGCACACCCTGTAGGAATCAATTTAGTCCACTGTAACATGACAGTGTCCTTCCTGCCAAGCACACCCTGTAGAAATCGGCTTAGTCCACTGTAACAGGACAGGGTCCTTCCTGCCAAGCACACCCTGTAGAAATCGGCTTAGTCCACTGTAACAGGACAGGGTCCTGCCTGCCAAGCACACCCTTTAGAAATCGGCTTAGTCCACTGTAACAGACAGGACAGGGTCCTCCCTGCCAAGCACACCCTGTAGGAATCAATTTAGTCCACTGTAACATGACAGGATCCTTCCTGCCAAGCAACGCCTGTAGGAATCAATTTAGTCCACTGTAACAGGACAGGGTCCTTCTTGCCAACCACACCCCCTAGGGAATCAAATTTAATCCACTGTAACATGCCAAGGTCCTTCTTGCTAAGCACCCCCTGTAGAAATCGGCTTAGTCCACTGTAACATGACAGGGTCATTCCTGCCAAGCACCCCCTGTAGGAATCTACTTAGTCCACTGTAAAAGGACAGGGTCCTTCTTGCTAAGCACCACCTGTAGGAATCAATTTAGTCCACTGTAACATGACAGGGTCCTCCCTGCCAAGCACACCCTGTAGGAATCAATTTAGTCCACTGTAACATGACAGGTCCTTCCTGCCAAGCAACCCCTGTAGGAATCAATTTAGTCCACTGTAACATGACAGGGTCCTTCCTGCCAAGCACCCCCTGTAGGAATCAAATTTAATCCACTGTAACATGCCAAGGTCCTTCTTGCTAAGCACCCCCTGTAGAAATCGGCTTAGTCCACTGTAACATGACAGGGTCCTTCCTGCCAAGCACCCCCTGTAGGAATCTACTTAGTCCACTGTAACAGACAGGACAGGGTCCTCCCTGCCAAGCACACCCTGTAGGAATCAATTTAGTCCACTGTAACATGACAGGGTCCTTCCTGCCAAGCACCCCCTGTAGGAATCAATTTAGTCCACTGTAACATGACAGGGTCCTTCCTGCCAAGCACCCCCTGCAGGAATCAATTTAGTCCACTGTAACATGACAGGGTCCTTCCTGCCAAGCACCCCCTGTAGGAATCAATTTAGTCCACTGTAACATGACAAGGACCTTCCTGCCAAGCAACCCCTGTAGGAATCACTTTAGTCCACTGTAACAGGACAGGGAACATTCCTGCCAAGGACCAGCTGTAGCAATCAGCTTTTCCCACTGTAATATGTAATAGGACAGGTACTTTCCTAACAAGAACCCACTGTAGCATTCAACCAGGACAGACGGGACAGTCTTAATGTTGTTTAATGGAAATTGAAGGAAATATACACAGGGATTAAATCAAGCCAAATTTTGATACCAGAAAAGGAAAGTATTCCCCAAGTTTCCCTCCCTGAATATATAAACAAATCAAGAAAATTTCCCCAAAACAGAGCTAATAAGTATGTTTTTACCCAACATATTTTCAAATTATGCCATCATGAAAAAGAAGTATTGGTCAAACCTCAACATTGTCATATTTTATTCATGTAAATTTCATGGATGTCATATATGTAACCCTATCCCTCATTTGAATTCTGACCAAAAGGGCTATCTTAGATTTTTCTCTTTATCAAAATAGGCCAAAAAAATCCCCATTTTCACGAAGGGCCGTATTCCCCAAGTTCTAGATTAATCCACGATACACAACAAAGATAATGAGCAAATTGAAGTAATATTACTTCATTACAGGTGCTAGTTAGCAGTTCAGGTGGGGAACATGATTCAGTCAGTACAACATCTGACCAGCAAACTTTTGGTGAAGAACTGATGTTTGTGGTTTGACAATCTTTGTCTGCCGGGGGTGGTTTGTATTTCTCAGAAACATTATGAGATCACAAACAGTCCTGGTTGTGCCCTTTGTGGGCAAGAAATATATTAATATTGTTAAGGTTAGGATTGGATGTGCCTCCCACATTTGTTTCATTGAGATTGCCACCAGTTACTAGAAGGTGACCTGACCTCAAAATGACCCTGGCTGTTCATAGGGCAATAAATCTAGCAAACAAACAGGCAGAATTAATAGTTATTAAAATGATCTCTTGCATCTGAAAAATTATCATATGAGCATACATTATGTAACATCAACTGGGCTTGTTTGTTAAGAAATTGATAACCAAATGTACTAGATTTAGAGCAAATATGACTGGCTTTACAGTGTGCACATACATAATGCGTGCTTTCAGCAATAAAAACAGTCTGAACACTTACAAAATTGATATACTTGTGTATATATATTTAGGAACATGTGACGAAATAACCACAACTTTGTGACATGTCCAGCAATAGGGCGGTAGAAGATTTGTCAATATGTACAAATGTGCGATAACAAAATTATGTGTATTACAGGAAAGAGTTCATTTTCTGTCCCCTTTCGTAAATACATAACAATAATTAGCCAGGTCTGTTAAAGGCTTAGTCACCATGTCGTGTTACATACAACAATGTGGTAGTCTTGTTGAACTGGATAGAAACATGATACATGAAGATGTTAAATTCTGTTTATCCCCAGTTCCCCAGGGAATCTGTCTAGCCTACAAGTATATAGATTATAACCTAGGACAAGTAAGGTTAGTCACAATCCAGGGACAAGAATACACAGTAGTGTTTATTGTAAATTTATGTGTACAACTGGCAGCAAATACAATATACACCAGTTATGAATGAATGTAACAAACACACAACTTCCACAAAAACGTTAAGTCTCTACAGGGCCTGTTTAACTAATGAACTAAATTTGAATAGTTGTCTAACATTTCGAAAAGCTTCAGTATTGACCTATTACAGCTTCAGAAAGGATACAAGGCTTAATGGTCTGTCTGTAACAAGACTTCAACCGCCTGTCTGCTCAGCCGTCCAACACGGCCTAGTCCTGGGTTCAAACGCCTTGCTTCATCAAAAACTTGCATGAGTAAGTCTCCCTGAACATATCGAACTGAATGATTTATCCTTGACAAGCAAGCTACTATGGTTGGTGATCCACTCAGTTTTAGGAGTTGATGGAAGCTAGTTCAGTATCATAACTCAGCTGTTTACATCATCCTAATATTGTACATTAATATCATATGTGGCCATATAAATAGTACAATACTATTCCAGCCATGACACGGCCTGATAGAGCACTGTCATGGCTCCTGTTCATGCGTTGTCTGTTACCCTCTATGGATCACCAGTTGCGCCACGAAGTGAAGGAAAGAAAACGCAGATGACACACAATGTTGGGGAATACACGCGATCGTGACATAGATGCCGTATTGTCACACCATCATGCCATAAATCTGACATGGTATAGACAGTGTTCATGATTCGTTACTCTTTTTCTAATAACCCACACATTTGTGCCGTTAGCTTTCATTTTAACAACAAAATCTAAAACTTCTCATCAGACTGGTTCTGAACTTTCGGTATAGGATTCCAGTCAATTCCTTTCCATCAGCCAGAATATGTTACTTTGATATTAAGGTTGTGATATACACTCCCTACCATCCAGAATATGTTACTTTGATATTAAGGTTGTGCTATACACTCCCTACCATCCATCTTTGATATTAAGGTTGTGATATACACTCCCTACCATCCAGAATATGTTACTTTGATATTAAGGTTGTGATATACACTCCCTACCATCCAGAATATGTTACTTTGATATTAAGGTTGTGATATACACTCCCTACCATCCAGAATATGTTACTTTAACATTATTAAGGCTGTGATATACACTCCCTACCATCCAGAATATGTTACTTTGACGTTATTAAGGTTGTGATATACACTCCCTACCATCCAGAATATGTTACTTTGATATTAAGGTTGTGATATACACTCCCTACCATCCAGAATATGTTACTTTGATATTAAGGTTGTGATATACACTCCCTACCATCCAGAATATGTTACTTTGATATTAAGGTTGTGATATACACTGCCTACCATCCAGAATATGTTACTTTGACGTTATTTAGGTTGTGATATACAATCCCTACCATCCAGAATATATTACTTTGATATTAAGGTTGTGATATACACTCCCTACCATCCAACTTTGATATTAAGGTTGTGATATACACTCCCTACCATCCAGAATATGTTACTTTGATATTAAGGCTGTGATATACACTCCCTACCATCCAGAATATGTTACTTTGATGTTAAGGTTGTGATATACACTCCCTACCATCCAGAATATGTTACTTTGATGTTAAGGTTGTGATATACACTCCCTACCATCCAGAATATGTTACTTTGATGTTAAGGTTGTGATATAAACTCCCTACCATCTAGCATTTCTAAACATAAAAACAATGGCTTTTAAATTGTTTAGAATATTTTTGACTGAAATTTCCAATCAGCATTTTGGAAAATTTCATGATTACGTCATCCTTTTATTACAAACTTTCTAACGAGATGCTTTTCATGAAGATGATACTGAATTAGGTCTATTTGGCTGGCTAATGGCTGTCTTGGTTTACGAGCTGTTGGTGTAAAATGACCTCCCATTGACCATAAATTTACACCTGTTGTCATGGAACTTTGGAGAAAAATGTCGCACACACATAATTAAATCAACATAAAGGAAATAGAATCTCCACTTTATTACTGGAGAAACCTTTAAAAGGTAATCTGGAATTAATTGCGTACAGTTATCGAAAAAATCAATATCGGGATAAGAGACGCAGTCATCTGACTGCTGTTTGTCGTACGACTGTAATAGGAAAAGAGGATGTTGGTGATTATTTGTCAATGCTGTTTCAATCCGGAACTGTATACTTTCTATACTTAACTGTATTAACCCAGAATTGTACACTTATCTATATAACACTGTATTAACCCAGAATTGTACATTTATCTATACTAAACTGTATTAACCCAGAATTGTACATTTATCTATACTAAACTGTATTAATCCAGAATTGTACATTTATCTATATAACACTGTATTAACCCAGAATTGTACATTTATCTATACTAAACTGTATTAACCCAGAATTGTACATTTATCTATATAACACTGTATTAACCCAGAATTGTACACTTATCTATATAACACTGTATTAACCCAGAATTGTACATTTATCTATACAAAACTGTATTAACCCAGAATTGTACATTTATCTATACTAAACTGTATTAATCCAGAATTGTACATTTATCTATATAACACTGTATTAACCCAGAATTGTACACTTATCTATACTAAACTGTATTAATCCAGAATTGTACATTTATCTATATAACACTGTATTAACCCAGAATTGTACATTTATCTATACAAAACTGTATTAACCCAGAATTGTACACTTATCTATATAACACTGTATTAACCCAGAATTGTACACTTATCTATATAACACTGTATTAACCCAGAATTGTACATTTATCTATACAAAACTGTATTAACCCAGAATTGTACATTTATCTATACTAAACTGTATTAATCCAGAATTGTACA
This sequence comes from Ylistrum balloti, assembly GCF_031769215.1. NCBI lineage: Eukaryota > Metazoa > Mollusca > Bivalvia > Pectinida > Pectinidae > Ylistrum > Ylistrum balloti. The sequence continues at coordinate 2,202,129 of NW_026782282.1, read as the reverse complement.
TTTATCTATATAACACTGTATTAACCCAGAATTGTACATTTATCTATACTAAACTGTATTAATCCAGAATTGTACATTTATCTATATAACACTGTATTAACCCAGAATTGTACATTTATCTATACTAAACTGTATTAATCCAGAATTGTACACTTATCTATACCCAGAATTGTACATTTATCTATATAACACTGTATTAATCCAGAATTGTACATTTATCTATATAACACTGTATTAACCCAGAATTGTACATTTATCTATACAAAACTGTATTAACCCAGAATTGTACACTTATCTATACTAAACTGTATTAATCCAGAACTGTACACTTACCAATATAACACTGTATTAATCCAGAATTGTACATTTATCTATATAACACTGTATTAATCCAGAATTGTACACTTATCTATACAACACTGTAGGCCTGCATGTATTAATCCAGAATTGTACACTTTTCTATACAACTTTACAAGACTGTATTAATCTAGAATTGTACAAATATCTATATCTATATATATATATGAAATTGCACATTTATCTAAAATAAAGAAAGGGGCAAGATCCAAGAGGTCCCAGCAGGGGGGAGAGGAGCAAGATCCAAGAGGCCCCAGCAGGGGGGAGAGGGGCAAGATCCAAGAGGCCCCATCAGGGGGGAGAGGAGCAAGATCCAAGAGGCCCCAGCAGGGGGGAGAGGGGCAAGATCCAAGAGGCCCCAGCAGGGGGGAGAGGGGGCAAGATCCAACATAGTTAGCTTTAGAGGAGATATCGGATTTATGTTCTATGAATAATTCTGAGAGCCAAATTCAGACCAGAAAATATTTGTAATATTACTGTGTTGAGAAGGCTGTAATAATGCAGGCCTTCTCTTGCAGTTGTCTGACAGCCTTATATTAAAACTAGTACATCTAGAATACAGATAATCAGAGATGTTTTGTAGCTCGTGGTTATTCTATACTTCGGTAGTTGAAATGATGGTATAATAATATTAATTGGATCTCCATTTTCTCATTAGACTTGAGTGATATACGAGATAGTGAAGCGTCCTAAAGCTAGACTAGTCAAATGGATTAATGCAATTTGTTTGGCTGCACAGTGTGTAGTAACATACAAGAACATGTTGTGAGGCATAAAAGAAAAAAAAATTAAAAAAGGAAATTATGTTGTGGACAAACTTTTGGCACTGAAAATACAACATATGTTTATTATGTAGAATAAGTACAAATACAAATGTTTAAATTTATGATATATAGTTTGTGTATCTTTGACGATACCATAGGTAAATTAAGTAAAATCAAAATTTTAAAAAAAATTCTGGCAGACAGGATTATTAAACAGGTGACATGTAGTCTTAATTCTAATCTACAAGATGAAATATGAAATTCTGATTATCTGGTAGTGAATTATGATCATGTACACAGTTACTAGAACACCTAAGGTGGCAGGCACAAAGCTTCAACTCGTAGGCATACTGCAATTTTTATATCGAAGATCTTTCCGAATAATTAACTGATGATTACTAAGGCATCATGCAGCCTCAAGTATTTTTGTTAATCTACACTGCATTGTAGACCTACCCCAGTACTTGACGTCACCATACCCTGTATATATTTTCTCATGTTAGGCTCAGTTTAGATTGGATTTGATAAAAAGAAAAGGATGACATTTGATATTAAATCAGACTTCCAGTTATTTGAATTAGATGTCATTTTACTTGATTAAAGACTGTTTAACTGCTACACCACATTGTTCGCTGTGAACAGTTTAACCTTGTCTTCAATGACAAATTAGTCAGCCCTAATCAACATTATAAGATGTTCTATTTTGGTGCACCTGACAGAAAGCTGATGGTTTGAATAATTATTCCTAAAGAGGATCTTTGATTTAATAAATGGAAGTTGTGTCTTTCTTTAGACCAGATGGCAGGATTTAAATAGGGAACATGTAAGTTTTGTATATCTTCAGCATCCAGGATTGTGACAGGATTGCAAGCAGATTTGATTATTTGAGCTTTCCTGGTCCAAAGAAAGTCAGTGTTATGTTAGATAAGTAACGAAGATTGTAGCTCTTTTTTAGGGGCCTAATTTGGAAATTGATCATTAAGATTTGTCATTACTAAGTCTTAAAAACTAGTAGAGATCAGAGGTGACAATATTTTATTTTGTCAATTAAAGTGATTCATTGCTTCTCAAGTTTTTTGTGCAACACTCAGTGAATTCTTGCCTATTACCTATGGGCTGTATGATTTGAAATATAGAAAAAAAAAACCATCTGCGGGCTATCTGATAAAGCGGGCTATCTGATGAAACGTTTTCAAAAAAAAAACCTGCATGCTATAAGAAATCTGTCAAATGTCAGATAGACAATGAAAAAAAAAACCCACAAATAGTTTGTTTTAATTATCCAACACATTGAATATTTGATATTGTTCTGGAATGAACGAAGTTTGTCTGGGAGAATATTTAATATTGTTCTGGAATGAACGAAGCTTGTCTGGGAGAATATTTAATATTGTTCTGGAATGAACGAAGCTTGTCTGGGAGAATATTTAATATTGTTCTGGAATGAACGAAGTTTGTCTGGGAGAATATTTAATATTGTTCTGGAATGAACGAAGCTTGTCTGGGAGAATATTTAATATTGTTCTGGAATGAACGAAGTTTGTCTGGGAGAATATTTAATATTGTTCTGGAATGAACGAAGCTTGTCTGGGAGAATATTTGATATTGTTCTGGAATGAACGAAGTTTGTCTGGGAGAATATTTGATATTGTTCTGGAATGAACGAAGTTTGTCTGGGAGAATATTTAATATTGTTCTGGAATGAACGAAGTTTGTCTGGGAGAATATTTAATATTGTTCTGGAATGAACGAAGCTTGTCTGGGAGAATATTTAATATTGTTCTGGAATGAACGAAGCTTGTCTGGGAGAATATTTAATATTGTTCTGGAATGAACGAAGCTTGTCTGGGAGAATATTTAATATTGTTCTGGAATGAACGAAGCTTGTCTGGGAGAATATTTAATATTGTTCTGGAATGAACGAAGTTTGTCTGGGAGAATATTTAATATTGTTCTGGAATGAATGAAGCTTGTCTGGGAGAATATTTAATATTGTTCTGGAATGAACGAAGTTTGTCTGGGAGAACGCTTATATAGGCTCTAGCATGATGTCCAATCTTATTGATTATTTTTATCAATAAAATATTCTGAAATGAACCAAGTTTGTCACAGCTGACCAGAAGTGTATCAGCCCAATACCCAGACCTAGCTGTTCCCTATCCAGGCTAGCAATCTCTGCTAGGGGTATGTCATCATCACTTTCTCTAGTTTGTTTATACTGTTCACATGTCAAGGTAATAGTTCCTGTGAGAGCTGTCAACTGCGATACAAACAATGCATTGGGGGATTCCCCAGGTAGAGTTATTTGACATTCATAAGACAATAATATATAATTAGTAGCAGGTAACCCCTGACATTGCACAGGAGCAGCTATCTGCAGAATGAAATTCTTAAAACAGCTATTTTGGTTAGTGCGGGCAAACTAACAGAGCGGGCAATACACAGGAAATTAGGATACTTCTCACGATATATATGAAGTGAGAGGTAGCAGGTACATAAATTAAACACCAAGTAAGGCTTTTTTCCTTTGATATATAATATCATGTAAATTTTCTTGTAGAGCTATATCAGAGTGAAAAAAAACCCCACAAAATGTAGGTTTCCATTTCATTTCCTGTGTACACATATCATAAGATAGAAATGATTGACATGGTGTTTCATTATCCTACAGCACACTGTATAGAGTGTTTCTGTATGTCTGTCTATCATTGAATACATCTATGTGATTTCATTATGAATGTTAAACACGTATATTTGTAATGTTACCTGTATTTAATCTGTAACTGTTGTCACCTGTATGTAATCTATTTCCAGTGTGACCTGTATGTAATCTATTTCCAGTGTGACCTGTATGCAATCTATTTCCAGTTTGACCTGTATGTAATCAATTTCTAGTGTCACCTGTTGGTGAACTGTTGCTGGAGTAACCTGTATGTAACCTGTTTCTAGTGTTACCAGGATGTAAACTGTTGCTGGTGTAATCTGTTTCTGGTGTGACCTGTATGTAATCAATTTCTAGTGTCACCTGTTGGTGAACTGTTGCTGGAGTAACCTGTATGTAATATGTTTCTATTGTGACCTGTATATAATGAGTAACTGATGTAACCTGTATGTAATTTGTTCCTATTGTGACCTGTATGTAATCTGTAACTGATGTAACCTGTATGTAATCTGTTGCTGATGTTACCTGTATGTAATCTATTTCTATTGTGACCTGTATGTAATCTATTTCTGTTGTGACCTGTATGTAATCTGTTGCTGATGTAACCTGTATGTAATCTATTTCTCTTGTGACCTGTATGTAATCTATTTCTATTGTGACCTGTATGTAATCTGTTGCTGATGTAACCTGTATGTAATCTATTTCTCTTGTGACCTGTATGTAATCTGTAACTGATGTAACCTGTATGTAATCTGTTTCTATTGTGACCTGTATGTAATCTGTAACTGATGTAACCTGTATGTAATCTGTAACTGATGTAACCTGTATGTAATCTGTTTCTATTGTGACCTGTATGTAATCTATTTCTAGCGTAATTTGTATGTAAATGTATGTTTTGTAGGCTTGCTTCTGACATGGCTGATCACAGCACAACAGTGTTACAGAATCCTGAGAAATACCTTGGAAATCCAGTCAATGCTTACTTGTTGATTAAAGGGTTCACGATAGACTGGGATCGAGATGTTACAGGGGAGATAAATTCGCTCAAACCTGGTAAGTTTTACTGAGATATTTTGAATGTGTTTTACTCGATTATATTTACTCTTCTCGACACAATGAAATAGACATGATGAAAGACTGGAAAATGTTTAGATACCTGGTCCAAGTGGAGTGTATAAACATGCTTATGTGATAGCGAAACATCTTTCATTAATCCAATCCAAACTTTTTCACGACCATTTTGGTCTACAGCAACATAAGGTAAATATGAGTCATTTTTTGGTGATGCAAGGGTACTTCCCCATTAGAGACAGAGGGGCAAAACTGAACAGAGAAAAGCAGCTGCTAATCTGTAAAATCCTTCCTCGTCATTTTTGATTAAGCAACTTTGTAGTACACTTAAGCTTATTGTCGAGATAATTTCAAACTGTATTACACACAGATTTGGAAGAGCGGATCCAACATCTGAGAGAAAGTCTTCCATCATATGAAGATTTAAATGGGGCTGTGGTGGCTTTGCTGAGATTACAAGATACATACAAACTAGACACCGACCGTATTGCTGGAGGAGACCTTCAGGGTACCCCATCTGTGTCATTAACAGGTAAGCTGGACAAGGACCTTATTCCTGGGTTTAGGGGGAGGGAATCATCAGGGTACCCTACTGATGTCATTAATAGGTTAGCTGCACAAGGGCTTTATTCCTGGAGGGAACTTTTAGGGTACCCAATCAGTTTCATTAACAGATAACCTGGACAAACTTGCAAACTGGACAAGGACCTTGTTCCTGTGTTTGAAGGGGGTGGGGGGGGGAGTCATCAGGATAACCTACTGATGTCACTTATAGATAAGCTCGACAAGCCTACAAACTGGACAAGAACTTTTGCTGGTAGGGGATGGGTGGAGGGGGAGGAGGGAATCAAGTGGGAGAGGGGAGGAACGTTCAGGTACACCAATAGTGTCTTTGATAGGTAAGCAAGACAAACTCTCATCCATACAATACATACTACTTTCCAGCAAGCCATAAGCAATGACAAATAGTTTCGACAGAATCCATTTTTCAAATAATGCAATAATATAAGAATCACACATGCTCCATTGTGTATATCATGTTTATTTTTATTGTTTGATTCTAATTACATTGTTTTGTATGTTGATTTCCGTGTCCCATAACAACACACATGACTTTGTAAAGATCTGTAATTATCAGCATGTGAAAATGAATGATCATCTGCATGCCCTGTAGATAGATGTGTGTTTTGCCTGGTCAACTTACGTTTGAGTTAAGTGGTATACTGCTAGAAGTTTGATTGTCAGGTGGTAAGGGACAAGACTGGTAAGGGAATGAGATATGTGAATAAGGTGGTATATGCAAATGAGGTAAGATGTGGGAATGAGGTGGTATATGTTGATAAACCAGATAGACTTGGCCCCCTGGGGCAGAATTGATGGGCCCTAATAAGGGAAAAAGAACAAATTCTTTAAAATTCTTTTCTTCCTGCAGGAATGATTGTACTCTGCCAAAGGTCTGAAGCATTCTCCGGTTAAGGGGGCTGAAATTTGGTGTGAAGTATTTATTGTTAAATGGGAATCAATGTTGTATAGGATATTGACCCGACTGTCAATAGGGTGGGACATGAGAGGCCCAATTGGGGAAATAGAACAACCTCTTTAAAATCCTATTCCTTCGTAGCAATGATTGAATTTTGCCCAAATTTGGTCTGGTTGAAGGGAAATCAATGTTGTAATAGCCATAGATTCCAGCCCCCATATGGCTGTAGGGTTGATGCCCAGTCTTCGGAAATAAAGCAACTTCTTAAAAATCCTACTCCTCCGGTAGGAATGATTGGAGGCCCCAACTCTGTATTATAAGCGATTGGTAAATACAGACCAAGGAATTTCTATGAAACTACTGGAATGTTATTAACAATGTGTAAATATGCATGCATTTTTTTTGTCAGCAGAAATTTTGATTGCCATGGTAACCAGCTTAATAAACACAGATTTTTGCGTGCAAATAGTGTGTGAACAGTTCCTCCTAAACTGACAAGAACATTAAGAGACCATGTGTAGATGGGCATGCAGGGTTTTTTTTTTTGAGCAGAAATTTTGGTTTGCCATAGTTACTAGGTCACTATACACAGTTTTTTTGTGAGCAGAAAGTTTGGTTTGCCATAGTTACTAGGTCACTATACACAGGTTTTTGTGAGCAGAAAGTTTGGTTTGCCATAGTTACTAGGTCACTATACAGTTTTTTTTTGTGAGCAGAAATTTTGGTTTGCTATAGTTACTAGGTCACTATACACAGGTTTTTTTGTGAGCAGAAATTTTGGTTTGCCATAGTTACAAGGTCACTATACACAGTTTTTTTGTGAGCAGAAATTTTGGTTTGCCATAGTTACTAGGTCACTATACACAGGTTTTTGTGTAGTGGATTTATGATGGTCAAACATTCCATAAATCAATTTTAATGAAACTTGATAAAATGATGGACTTATAAAAAGCTTTGATTTGACTGTGTGTTTCCAGAATTGTTTCTATGGAAACAATGAAAATTGTTGTTTAAGGATTTTGAAAACCAATAATTACCAAACCTCCAGTAAGATTTGAAAAAATGTTTGGTTGTTTTAATTGTAACTGTGTCCCTGTACATATGTATTTGTGTAATATCCAATAGCTTTTAAATGTTTGAAGGAATTTTATTCAGACTTGGGGAATTGTGTGTCTATAATTTGACACATCAGATGTTTCCAGAATTAATGTTCTGGAAAAGTGACGGAGTTTCCTGATACGTTCTAATTGAAGTATTGTCTGATAGAGCTGAAAGTTGTCATATAGGAAGGCAAATACATCCTGTTTTGGTACTGTTTGCTCTCCTTTGCCTGCCATGGTAACTAAGATAAGATATATGTTTTGGCAAAATCTTTTCCAATCTGACATTTCCTAAACTTGTAAGTTGTGAACTCTGAGAGGAAATTGAGTTTTACTTTGAATTGCTGTTGAGTTTGAATGTGACTTTAAGTTGCATTTTACTCTGAGCTGTTGTTGAGTCTGTGAATTTAAGTTGAGTTTTACTCTGAGCTGTTGTTAAGTCTGTGAATTTAAGTTGAGTTTTACTCTGAGCTGTTGTTAAGTCTGTGAATTTAAGTTGAGTTTTACTCTGAGGTGTTGTTGAGTCTGTGAATTTAAGTCTGAGAGGAAATTGAGTTTTACTTTGAATTGCTGTTGAGTTTGAATGTGACTTTAAGTTGCATTTTACTCTGAGCTGTTGTTGAGTCTGTGAATTTAAGTTGAGTTTTACTCTGAGCTGTTGTTATGTCTGTGAATTTAAGTTGAGTTTTACTCTGAGCTGTTGTTAAGCCAGTGAATTTAAGTTGAGTTTTACTCTGAGCTGTTGTTGAGTCTGATTGTGACTGTGGGTTGTTGTAAGATATTGATGTAAACTACTAACAACATGATAGTAGTGTATATTATTTGTAGCGGACGATTGCTTTGAGTTAGGCCGTGTTGCCTATCATGATCTTGATTACTACCACACCTCACTGTGGATGGAAGTCGCCCTCAACAAACTTGACAAGGAAATCAACAAGACTGTCCATCGTAAGGACATCCTTGACTACCTCTCCTTCTCTGTGTACAAAGTAAGTTAATCATCATTTAACAACATTTAAACTTTACACATAAAGGTAGGTTTTAATTTTTTTCATGGACTTTAACGTCCAGAGTCACATGACGACTGAGGTTTTATTTTAGTGATCCTACAGGTGAGTATTTGTGATGTCAGACAGAGTTAAATTTTACTGTCACAGTTTTTGGAGGAGCACCCAATGTTTTGGGTATGATACTTTGTGTGTGGATACTGCATGTCCAAATCTAACTGCATGGATAAAGGTGAAACTGCATCTCTGCCTGCACAGACTTAACCCATGATCTTGTTTATTTGGCTGATCAACTGAAGGCAAGAAGTCTCCATATATCAACCTTTGACCCCCCAGTATGCCTGCCTCCTGTGGATTGATACAATTACCCATGATGCATCAATAGTTGGTGCGCGTTGCCTGCTTGTCCATACACCTTCAATCTGACGGTCAGTAGTCCTAATAGCATGGCACAAGGCAGACCTTATCAACACCTGTTGCCTTAGTAATTGGTATTGCCTTTACAGCCGAGGACTGCTTCACGATTGGACGATTGGCCTACTCCATAAGAGACTACTACCATACGTCCTTATGGATGCAGACGTCGCTGAATCAGGACGCAAGAGAGATAAACAAAACAGCCCAGCGTTCTGACATCCTCGACTACTTGTCCTATTCCAACATGATGGTATGGGCCAGAAATGACCAAAATAGGACCTGTAAAAACCGTTAAAGAGCTCACTGTGTGTAAAGGGCCAAGTGAGCTGATACTGTTTGTCAATCTGTCAACTTCTTCTTAAAAAGCATATGTTATAGAGTCATTAAGTTTGGCAAGGATCTTCCTGGGATGATACCTGACAAATGAAGAGTTACAGTTGTAAAATTTCTCAAAAACACATCTGATAATAAACCTAGAATACCTGAAATCATACTATCTGGTCAGTAGCATGCTTGCACTGGAGTCTACAATTTTTTTTGAAGAGAAATGAACTTGACTCAAATGAAGTTTTTAGGTACAAAAAATTGAAAAATTTCTCTTGAGTATCTGAAAGGCCAAGATTGATGCTATTTGGATAATGCTGTTTGCTCACCAGGGTTTCTAAAAAAGTTTATGCAAAGAAATGACCTTGGCCCATGCATAGTCATGGTCATATTTTTTTTTTGTAAAGGTCAAATGACCTCTACAAATTGATAGATAGGACAAAACAAAATTGATATAATAGCCTTTAATTTGCTGATATCAAACATTTCAATGTTTGAGAAATAAAAGGAGTTTGATCTATTTTTGTAAGTCAGAATTTTAAAGAATGGATTAGGGTTACCAAAATAATGAAGATGTAGAGTGTTAGTCAGTACTTTACATTATTAATCAACAGAGCTGACTGTAAGTTACTGACATAAAGATTTGTTGTAGGTCATATTGTTTAAATTGTAAGATGTACTTTTAAGCTTTGATGGTAAATGTAATTATGTTTCTTTCAAATTTGATAGCTCCATAAGAAAAAATGAAATAAGATGTTACATTTCTAACTTCTAGACCAATGTTCTGATAAAGGATTTAATTTGGAACCACAACTGCCCAAGTTCAACAAAAGACAAACAATTTGATCATTTGGATGACTCCATTGATTAGCTTTTCCAATTCTTTGATAAACTTATAAATGTTGATATGGTCAGAGTTTAATGTATATATATTTTTTTGTAGGAAGGAAACCTGAACTATGCTCTGACATTAACTGAGGAACTACTGACTCTGGGTAAGACTGAGCCAGAGGGAAAGTCTACCCTGTGGAGAGTTAAAAGACTTTACATCTGGGTTTTTTTTTTTTTCACTTTTTCAATCAATTTTCTGATGACAAATGTCACAAACAATATGTATTACAATGCATTATTGTAGGGATGGAGAGAATCTTGTTGATTAAAATTAATTATCAAAGTCTTTGATGAAAATGTCAACTACCAAGGTATATCAAGAGAGATCCTGATGGAGTATCAGAGTAATACTAAAGAGGTGACACCTGTCTTTAACATGTTGGTCTAATCTTAGTAATGTCAGGTTCTCAAAGTATATATTGGAATTGTAACAACAGAATAGCATTACTTATATCAATCTACATATTGCACAATGAAATAAATACAATATTTTCCAATGAGATCAAAATTAAGCTTGTAGTATATATGTTTAATGTAACCTTGTTTTGTAATTAATTTCAACAATAATTATTGATATCTGTCATTAAAATTGTGATATATAGAACCATTCTCTGAAATCACCTGTTAATAACGATGTATAGATATCGCTAAATGATATTTTCTGCTGTAACTGTTACAGCTCCTGATAATACGAGAGCCCAGAATAATAAAAGATATTACCAGAAAATGTTAAATGACCGAGCTGCAGAGGCACGTAAACTGGCCACCCAGCGAGGTGAGACTGGAGAGGATACTGCCAAGCAGGAGGAGGAGGTGGTCAAACATGAAAGACAGCTTGACGAGTATCGTAACTCTGAGGAATTTGCCACCTATGAAAAACTTTGTAGGGGAGAAACTACACATGTAAGTAATTATGGAACTATGGTTTTAGACTCAGGTAGATGATACAGGTGTTTAACATGTTAAGGTGGTAATTACATATGTTTTAAAATGTTGATGTAGTAATTACAGGTGTTTAACATGTCTGTTTAGTAATTACAGGTGTTTAAATGTCTGTTTAGTAATTACAGGTGTTTAACATGTCTGTTTAGTAATTACAGGTGTTTAACATGTCTGTTTAGTAATTACAGGTGTTTAACATGTCTGTTTAGTAATTACAGGTGTTTAACATGTCTGTTTAGTAATTACAGGTGTTTAATGTGTCTGTTTAGTAATTGCAGGTGTTTAAGGTGTCTGTTTAGTAATTGCAGGTGTTTAACGTGTCTGTTTAGTAATTACAGGTGTTTAACGTGTCTGTTTAGTAATTACAGGTGTTTAACGTGTCTGTTTAGTAATTACAGGTGTTTAACGTGTCTGTTTAGTAATTACAGGTGTTTAACATGTCTGTTTAGTAATTACAGGTGTTTAACATGTCTTTTTAGTAATTACAGGTGTTTAACATATCTGTTTAGTAATTACAGGTGTTTTACATACCTGTTTAGTAATTACAGGTGTTTAACGTGTCTGTTAAGTAGTTACAGGTGTTTAACATGTTTATCTAGTAATTTAAGATTTAGTAAATTTTTGTGGTAATTACAGCAGACTGACTTGTGGTAAATATGAGAGGACATTTTTCGTGGTAATTATTGATCATGTTATTGTCATGCTATCTACAGGTATATAAACACAGACACCAGCTCGTCTGCAGATACCACACAAACAATATGAACCCCTTGCTTATCTTGAGTCCGATGAGGATGGAGGAGATCTATCTTGACCCTTATCTGATATTTTTCCATCAAGCTCTCACAGATAATGAAATGGAAGTTATCAAGGATCTTGCCACCCCAAGGGTGAGTATCGTTAATGCCTCAGGGTCATATACTATACCAAAAGGTTACATGTGTGTTTTAGTGGCATTGTACTGGACTTTCACTCGACTAACTTGGTTAAGATTTCAATAATCAGTATCTATAACCCTTGCTGTTTTGGGGACATTGAATACAAATGAACAGACCATGTTCAGACATGAAAAGATCACCTGACTATCTCCTTCACCAGGACGATCTTTCCTAGCCAACAGTTAATATGACTTGTAGAAATGTTCCATTTTGATCAACAAAGAAAATAAATGTCACTATTTAAACTTTTTATCTTGATTTAAAGTTAAAGCTGACAATACAAGCTCAAAGGAATTAATATCCCTTTGACAAAGGTATCTTCTGGTAATTCAGAGACTTCCCCTACAATAAGGGTATATTAAGGTCATTAGCTGCCCAAAGGGCAAAATGAGCTGATGCCATGGGGCAGTGTCTGTCATCCAGCCCTTCAGTGTCAACATTTCCATTTAAATGACTTCTTCTAATTAACCAGCAGTCCTAATGTCATGGTATTTGGCTTGTGCATTGCTTGGGTGAAGCCTATCATAGTCGGTGAATAGAAATGACCTTGATCTATATTCAAGGTCACAGAGGTCAAATTTCTTAAAACCTTTGAATGACCTCTTCTGACTAATCAAAAGTCACAGAAGCATGGATTTGGATAATACGTTCCTAAGATGGAGCTTGACATAGTTTCAAAAAAGAAATGACTTTGACCGTTATTCAGGGTCACAGGGGTCTAATTCATTAAAACTTCCGATCAAGTTCTTCTGATTATTCAAAAGATAGTTTCCTAGGATGACGCTTGACAAATTTGTGTAAAGAAATGACCTTGACCCTAATTGAAGTTCAAATTTGTTGACCTGTAAAAAGACTTTGTCTGGTAAACCAAAAACCCAAGAAGCAGGATTTGGTGGAAAGGTGTTTCGTGGTCAAAGCCTGACAAATTTTGAGTAAAAAGATAATGGCATTTACCTGTAAACCAGATCAACACTATCACTGCTTAGAGTTGTGTAAAAGAAGCTGTTTGTTGTGGAAATTTGTTAAAATTGATACGATCTGCCCACTTTGAATGCCAATGGTGTACATGTCAATAGATTTGTGATATTTACACTGATTCTATTTTTGATGAACATTGAATACCGGGTGAGTGATGCAAAGGCCTCTTGTCTGGAGATGCCCTCTTTGATAAGGGTATTTTCCTGTCATTATACTTTACAAACACATTTGCTGATATTTTAGATCCTGTCCTTTGCTAAGCTGATAATTTAGATACTGTCCTTTGCTAGGCTGATATTTCAGATCCTGTCCTTTACACAGGCTGATATTTTAGATCCTGTCCTTTGCTAGGCTGATATTTTAGATCCTGTCCTTTGCTTGGCTGACATTTTAGATCCTGTCCTTTGCTAGGCTAATATTTTAGATCCTGTCCTTTGCTAGGCTGACATTTTAGATCCTGTCCTTTGCTAGGCTGATATTTCAGATCCTGTCCTTTACTAGGCTGATATTTTAGATCCTGTCCTTTGCTTGGCTGATATTTTAGATCCTGTCCTTTGCTAGGCTGATATTTCAGATCCTGTCCTTTACTAGGCTGATATTTTAGATCCTGTCCTTTGCTAGGCTGATATTTTAGATCCTGTCCTTTACTAGGCTGATATTTTAGATCCTGTCCTTTGCTTGGCTGATATTTTAGATCCTGTCCTTTACACAGGCTGATATTTTAGATCCTGTCCTTTACACAGGCTGATATTTTAGATCCTGTCCTTTACACAGGCTGACATTTTAGATCCTGTCCTTTGCTAGGCTGATATTTTAGATCCTGTCCTTTACACAGGCTGATATTTTAGATCCTGTCCTTTGCTAGGCTGATATTTTAGATCCTGTCCTTTACACAGGCTGATATTTTAGATCCTGTCCTTTGCTAGGCTGATATTTTAGATCCTGTCCTTTACTAGGCTGATATTTTAGATCCTGTCCTTTGCTTGGCTGATATTTTAGATCCTGTCCTTTACACAGGCTGATATTTTAGATCCTGTCCTTTACACAGGCTGATATTTTAGATCCTGTCCTTTACACAGGCTGACATTTTAGATCCTGTCCTTTGCTAGGCTGATATTTTAGATCCTGTCATTTACACAGGCTGATATTTTAGATCCTGTCCTTTGCTAGGCTGATATTTTAGATCCTGTCCTTTGCTAGGCAGATATTTTAGATCCTGTCCTTTGCTAGGCTGATATTTTAGATCCTGTCCTTTGCTAGGCTGATATTTTAGATCCTGTCCTTTGCTAGGCTGACATTTTAGATCCTGTCCTTTACACAGGCTGATATTTTAGATCCTGTCCTTTGCTAGGCTGACATTTTAGATCCTGTCCTTTGCTAGGCTGACATTTTAGATCCTGTCCTTTGCTAGGCTGACATTTTAGATCCTGTCCTTTGCTAAGCTGACATTTTAGATCCTGTCCTTTGCTAGGCTGATATTTTAGATCCTGTCCTTTGCTAGGCTGATATTTCAGATCCTGTCCTTTACTAGGCTGATATTTTAGATCCTCTCCTTTGCTAGGCTGATATTTTAGATCCTGTCCTTTACACAGGCTGATATTTTAGATCCTCTCCTTTGCTAGGCTGATATTTTAGATCCTCTCCTTTGCTAGGCTGATATTTTAGATCCTGTCCTTTACACAGGCTGATATTTTAGATCCTGTCCTTTGCTAGGCTGACATTTTAGATCCTGTCCTTTACCTGTCCTTTGCTAGGCTGACATTTTAGATCCTGTCCTTTGCTAGGCTGACATTTTAGATCCTGTCCTTTGCTAGGCTGATATTTTAGATCCTGTCCTTTGCTAGGCTGATATTTTAGATCCTGTCCTTCGCTAGGCTGACATTTTAGATCCTGTCCTTTACACCGGCTGATATTTTAGATCCTGTCCTTTGCTAGGCTGACATTTTAGATCCTGTCCTTTGCTAGGCTGATATTTTAGATCCTGTCCTTTGCTAGGCAGATATTTTAGATCCTGTCCTTTGCTAGGCTGATATTTTAGATCCTGTCCTTTGCTAGGCTGATATTTTAGATCCTGTCCTTTGCTAGGCTGATATTTTAGATCCTGTCCTTTGCTAGGCTGATATTTTAGATCCTGTCTTTTACACAGGCTAACATCTTATTTCAATTTTTATTTATGTATATTTTTTTACCAGCTGAATACAGCGACAGTTCGAAACCCTAAGACTGGAGTGATTGAACCTGCCGATTATCGAATCAGCAAAAGGTACTCGGGCTTTAAATGTTATTCTTTGTTTTTCTGGTGCTAGCTTGGAAGAGCCACAGTCCACAATGCAAAGACTGGTAAATTAGAAACTGCAACATACAGGATCAGTAAAAGGTTAGTACTAAATAAAGGATAAAGGTGAGTACTAAATACAGGATCAGAGGAGAGTGCTACATACAGGATAAAGGTTAGTACTAAATAGAGGATAAAGGTGAGTACTAATTACAGGATCAGAGGAGAGTACTACATACAGGATCAGTAAAAGGTTAGTACTAAATAAAGGATAAAGGTGAGTGCTAATTACAGGATCAGAGGAGAGTACTACATACAGGATCAGTAAAAGGTTAGTACTAAATAGAGGATAAAGGTGAGTACTAATTACAGGATCAGAGGAGAGTACTACATATAGGATAAGAGGTGAGTACTAAATACAGGATCAGGTTGAGTACTACATACAGGATAAGAGGTGAGTACTAAATACAGGATCAGGTTGAGTACTACATACAGGATAAGGGGTGAGTACTACATACAGGATCAGAGGTGAGTACTTCATACAGTATCAGGGGTGAGTGCTTTAAGCAGGATCAGGGCGAGTACTGAATACAAGATCAGGTTGATTATTGTATACAGGGTTAGAGTGAGTAATATACAGGGTCAGGATAAGTACTTCATACAGTATCAGGGGTGAGTGCTTTAAGCAGGATCAGGGCGAGTACTGAATACAAGATCAGGTTGATTATTGTATACAGGGTTAGAGTGAGTAATATACAGGGTCAGGATAAGTACTTCATACAGGATCATGGTGATTACTTCATACAAGATCATGGTGAGTACTAAAAACAGGATCAGGACAAGTACTATAAACATGATTGAAGTGGAGTACTATATACAGAATTAGGATGAGTACTATATCCAACACTATGACTGAAACAGTATGAAGATTGCATCATCACTGTTATTCTATAGTGAAGACCATTTGTAGATGGCAGCATCTTCATTACATTACAGTGCCTGGCTAAAAGATGAAGATGACTTGGTAATACAACGAGTCAACAGAAGAATAGAGGCATCTACTGGATTAGATATGGCTACAGCTGAAGATTTACAGGTAAGTGGTAAACTATACACGAAAGCTCTGTATAGTGGTGAATACACACAACAGGTATCACACTATACAGCCCTGTATAGTGGTGAATACACACGACAGGTATCTCACTGTACAGCCCAGTATAGTGGTGAATACACACGACAGGTATCTCACTGTACAGCCCTGTGTAGTGGTGAATACACAACAGGTATCTCACTGTACAGCCCTGTATAGTGGTGAATACACACGACAGGTATCTCACTGTACAGCCCTGTATAGTGGTGAATACACACAACAGGTATCTCAATGTACAGCCCTGTATAGTGGTGAATACACACAACAGGTATCTCACTGTACAGCCCTGTATAGTGGTGAATACACACAACAGATATCTCACTGTACAGCTCTGTATAGTGGTGAAGACACACGACAGGTATCTCACTGTACAGCCCTGTATAGTGGTGAATACACATGACAGGTATCTCAATGTACAGCCCTGTATAGTGGTGAATACACACAACAGGTATCTCACTGTACAGCTCTGTATAGTGGTGAATACACACAACAGGTATCTCACTGTACAGCAATGTATAGTGGTGAATACACACAACAGATATCTCACTGTATAGCTCTGTATAGTGGTGAAGACACATGACAGGTATCTCACTGTACAGCCCTGTATAGTGGTGAATACACACAACAGGTATTTCACTGTACAGCTCTGAAGAGTGGTGAATACACACAACAGGTATCTCACTGTACAGCCCTGTATAGTGGTGAATACACACAGCAGGTATCTCACTGTACAGCCCTGTATAGTGGTGAATACACACAACAGGTATCTCTCTGTACAGTCCTGTAAAGTGGTGAATACACACAACAGGTATCTCACTGTATAGCTCTGTATAGTGGTGAATACACACAACAGGTATCTCACTGTACAGCTCTGTATAGTGGTGAAGACACACGACAGGTATCTCACTGTACAGCCCTGTATAGTGGTGAATACACACAACAGGTATTTCACTGTACAGCCCTGTATAGTGGTGAATACACACAACAGATATCTCACTGTACAGCCCTGTATAGTGGTGAATACACACAACAGTTATCTCACTGTACAGCCCTGTATAGTGGTGAATACACACAACAGGTATCTCACTGTAAAGCCCTGTATAGGGGTGAATACACATGACAGATATCTCACTGTACAGCCCTGTATAGTGGTGAATACACACAACAGGTATCTCACTGTATAGCTCTGTATAGTGGTGAATACACACAACAGGTATCTCACTGTACAGCCCTGTATAGTGGTGAATACACACAACAGGTATCTCACTGTACAGCCCTGTATAGTGGTGAATACACACAACAGGTATCTCACTGTACAGCCCTGTATAGTGGTGAATACACACAACAGGTATCTCACTGTACAGCCCTGTATAGTGGTGAATACACACAACAGGTATCTCACTGTACAGCCCTGTATAGTGGTGAATACACACAACAGATATCTCACTGTACAGCCCTGTATAGTGGTGAATACACACAACAGATATCTCACTGTACAGCTCCGTATAGTGGTGAATACACACAACAGGTATCTCACTGTACAGCCCTGTATAGTGGTGAATACACACAACAGGTATCTCACTGTACTGCCCTGTATAGTGGTGAATACACACAACAGATATCTCACTGTACAGCCCTGTATAGTGGTGAATACACACAACAGTTATCTCACTGTACAGCCCTGTATAGTGGTGAATACACACAACAGGTATCTCACTGTACAGCTCTGTATAGTGGTGAATACACACAACAGGTATCTCACTGTACAGCTCTGTATAGTGGTGAATACACACAACAGGTATCTCACTGTACAGCCCTGTATAGTGGTGAATACACACAACAGATATCTCACTGTACAGCCCTGTATAGTGGTGAATACACACAACAGTTATCTCACTGTACAGCCCTGTATAGTGGTGAATACACACAACAGGTATCTCACTGTACAGCCCTGTATAGTGGTGAATACACACAGCAGGTATCTCACTGTACAGCCCTGTATAGTGGTGAATACACACAACAGGTATCTCTCTGTACAGTCCTGTAAAGTGGTGAATACACACAACAGGTATCTCACTGTACAGCCCTGTATAGTGGTGAATACACACAACAGATATCTCACTGTACAGCCCTGTATAGTGGTGAATACACACAACAGATATCTCACTGTACAGCCCTGTATAGTGGTGAATACACACAACAGTTATCTCACTGTACAGCTCTGTATAGTGGTGAATACACACAACAGGTATCTCACTGTACAGCCCTGTATAGTGGTGAATACACACAACAGATATCTCACTGTACAGCAGTATACAAAAGATAGGTTTAGAAATCTCTCCATATTTAGTTTATATATATATAGTTTTGACCACAAATGACAGGGTACGAAATCTCACTATACAGGAAGTGTTGAATACAAACGATAGGTTTAGAGATCTCGTCACAAAGGGAGAAGTGAAAACACTTGACAGTCCTGCTTACAACCAGAAATAAGGAATCTCACGGTCCTGATATAAGACCAGTTGGATTGAATTATATTGATGAAGGACTACCAAGTTTTACCTGTAACCCATCTAATAAAAAACAAGATTATTTTTTGTATGAACCTGAAAGGTAATCAACCGATTATATTGTCTTAGTGGAAGCTATCGACTAGTGTAACAATAACAGGCCCATTAGACCTCATGTTTTCGAAATAATTATCTTGATCTCAAAATGTTTTTCGCAATTTCAGATTGCTAATTATGGTCTTGGTGGACATTATGAGCCTCATTTTGATTTTGCAAGGGTAAGTGACTTCTTTTAGCTCACCTGGTCTGAAGAACTGAAGAGTTTATGCCATGGTGCAGCATCCATCATCTGTTCCTCATCTGTCATCTTTCCTTTTGCAACGTTTGAGTAAAAACAATCTCTATTCATGAACCACTGATCATACTTTGTTCAAACTTGGTCTGAAATATCCTTATTGAGTAATCAAGTTGATATGAATATTAGTTCTGGCCCCAGTGGCTTGAAGGCCAGAATCCAAAAGGAGAAATTTAGCAAGTGCTTTAAATTACTTCTTCTATAGAAATAATTGAATATTTCCTAAATTCGAACTGAAGCATTGTTGTGTAAAGGGGCATCAATTTTGTTTAAAAGTCGGGTCCCTGACCACTTGTGCAGGAGGGGCTGGACCAAAAAAAAGGAAGTAGAGAAAAATCTTAAAAGTCCTACTCCTCCTGTAGGAATTATTGAATTTTGCCCAGATTTGATCTGAAGCATTGTTGGGTAAAGGGAAAGTAATTTTGTGTAAACGGTGGCTCTCTGACCCTTTGGGCAGGAGGGGCGGTATGAAAAATGGGAAACAGAGAAAAATCTTTAAAATCCATCTTCTTCTGTAGAAATATAAGGATTGTGTCCCACTTTGGTTTGAAGCAGATCTATTTTAAATTAACCAAATTCACAACTTGAAGTCTGACTTCAGAGATGTTTGGCCAAAAAAGGGAAATGTAAGTTCTTAAAAATCCTTCTTTCATACAAAGATATTGTCAAAATTTGGTTTGAGGCAATTGGTAAATCTGACCACAAGTTCAAGGACCCAGGAGGGAAATTATTTCAGAAATTATCTGTTATATTTGAAATTCCTTGTTAAATGATTGAATAGCCAGGTGAGCAATGCAGGCCCCTTGGGCATCTTGTGAACCATTCTAACTTACATAAATATATAAGTGTAAGCATGTGTGATAGTGATGAGAGTTTTAGGGAGGTAGTCACTGTATTTTGCCAGAAGACTGAGAGGCTCTCTTGTGATAAAAAGTTTCTGCCTCATCAGTAAAGAAAATCATTTATGATATATAACTGGTAAATAGTGTAATAACTTCTGTCAAGAAAAGCTGGTGAAATAAGTTCTCTTATTAAAGGTGAATCAGGCCTGGTACGGAAATATATTTTGTGCTGTTTTTATAAATCAACTGGACTTAGTGGTGTTTATTTTGATTCATACACATGTTTATCACATAATATCCTTGTTATTCACAGATTGTGATGTCACTTTAAGAAATTGATTTTTTTTTAATTGATCATGTCATAAAAAGGATATTGAATTCAAAAATCATGTATTAAATTGAAACAAAATTGTCACGAATTTTTTATTTTAGTGAGACTTCTTCAGCTCATTTCAAAACTTCATGTATCAAGTTAAAACTCACTGAGATCCTATATCTCTAGGTGTTGGAGAGAAACTGTATAATAATTGATGATTCCACTGAAGGTCTGATGTCTTTTATACAGAAAGAAGAAAAACATGCTTTCAAGAGTTTAGGAACAGGCAACAGAATAGCAACATGGCTCACCTATGTAAGTAAGAAATAGTTGGAGGTTTGTTCTGATCTGATACTGTAAATATCCTTCCTTTAGAGAGAGTGAAAAGTCTATATAGCATTATAGTCAAGTGTAGTGCCAAGGTATATTCTGTGAAAACCCAGATATATTCTCTAAATACCCAGATATATTCTCTAAATACCCAGATATATTCTCTAAATACCCAGATATATTCTCTAAATACCCAGATATATTCTCTAAATACCCAGATATATTCTCTAAATACCCAGATATATTTAGTAAGTACACAGATATGAAGTTTTCAAGTACCTGGGTATACTATAATGGTATCTTTGTATATTTCTGTAAGTACTAAGTATAATCACTAAGTACGCAGGCGTATAATGAATTGACCTTCAAAATCAAATGAATATTGTGTTATAGAAAAATAAATCAAAATGCTGTGATTTTGTTTTTAAGAACCCGTGGTCAATGTCACACAAAAATATAATTTACATATTGACTGATTTTAAGGAGTCATTGTTCTGCCACAGATTTTTGAGGATTAGGTGTGTGATGGAATCACAGACCTCAAGAGAGGGTGAAAAACTGCAAAATACAGATTAAAACAATGTGTCAAAAATTTAGGAATAAATATAAAATGTGCAGCTTGGAATTTAACATTTTATACTAATCACACTAATCACATCTATTAACTTGGAGCGGTTTCATATACATGCACGTAAATATACTATGTAACCCCGTTACCGTAATCGGGGGCAAATAGATTTAGCATCTATGTCAACCTATTCTAAATTGTTAAACTAAATCCACTATTTGGAATTACACTTTGTTGAAAGAAACGAAATTATGATTAAGTTCTACAAGCATGTTATAAAAAATAAACGAGCAGTGTATGACAGACATACCGAATGGATTTGACCTGAAGATCTATTTTTAAATCTAGGTATCAATTATCACTTTACAGTGTATTACTAATAAATTGAATTAAACTGGAATCAAATATTTGAGTATAAACTGATATCAGAAAGGAATGATACAATAAACTTACACGATAGTTGCCTTAAGATGTTTTGATTATCATGAAGCATGCACGGTGCAACTATTTAACAAAAGAGTGGTAAATAACTAATACAAACTGAAAGGGAAGGTAATGTTTAGTTGAAAGTTATTGCATTATATCTGAGGTGATAGTTTGTAACCTTTGAAGAGAGGTGATTACATATAAACTGTGAGAGGGTGTGGGGGGAGGGGAGATAACCTAGTTATAGACATGGTCAGGATGTACAGGAAGGCCAAAATCTGAATTATAGACATGGCCAGGAAATAACTAATGTAATCATTTCCCAGATGAACAAATGTGTATTTTCAATATACTGAATACTAAAACAAAACAGAAAAATAATTATTTGACAAAATTATATGTCCGATGGATATTTTCATGACCGATGGATATTTTCAGATGAGTGATGTTGAAGCTGGAGGAGCAACAGTGTTTCCTTATATTGGTGTAAAAATTTTCCCAGAAAAGGTAATTTTAATATTGTTCTTTAAACATTTCAGTGTTGGCTTGTATCATATTGCTATTGCTATGTCATTTATTCATAAGTAAATGTCAAAGACTTCTTGAATTTTTTCAATGTTTTACCTTGATATTAAGAACCAGCTGGTGATGTCTATTTCTAGGGAGGAGCTGCATTCTGGTACAACTTATATAAGAGCGGTGAAGGTATATATAACACACGACATGCTGCATGTCCAGTGCTTGTAGGAGCCAAATGGGTTTCAAATAAATGGATTCATGAACGAGGCCAGGAGTTCCGGCGAAGATGTGGTCTACATCCCGACGATTAATGAAAAATCTTCTTCATTTCCCTAATTACCTCACAATTTCATTGAGCTCATTATCATTTCATAATATTCATCACAGAGAATGTAACAGAGTAAAACGAAATTTTCACTTGAATAACGATGTACACAAACCCAAACAGAACTTGCCATGTACCTAGGAGTGACCATTCTTAAACCATCTGTCTCTGAATTTATATCAGTGATAATGATTTGGTCCAGTAAGATGGAAGTAAGATTGGTCTTGTTGTTATATGAATGGTTGAAATGGTGTTTTAACGAAATTTTGTTTCAAGGAAATTTTTCTTTCTGACTTTTTTGTTTTCGTTTTTGGTTTTTATTTTGAACAATTCATCATTAGATCTTAAAGCACTCTCTGTTTGTGAAACTATCCACATCATTAGGTCTAAAAGTTTTCTGTTTGTGAAACTATTTAGACAATTAATGTGATGCATCCTGGGATAGTCATGGACAAAGTGGTGCATCCTGGGATACTCATGGACAAAGAAATGCATCCTAGGATTCTCATAGACAAGACAATGTGATGCATCCGTAGACAATGGGATGCATCCTGGGATACTCATAGAAAATGTGTTGCATCCTGGGATACATAGATAATATGATGCATCCTTAGACAAGGTGATGCATCCTTGGATACTCATAGAAAATGTGTTGCATCCTGGGATACATAGATAATATGATGCATCCTTAGACAAGGTGATGCATCCTTGGATACTCATAGAAAATGTGTTGCATCCTGGGATACATAGACAATGTGATGCATCCTTAGACAAGGTGTTGCATCCTTGGATACTCATAGAAAATGTGTTGCATCCTGGGATACATAGACAATGTGATGCATCCTTAGACAAGGTGTTGCATCCTTGGATACTCACAGACACTTTGCAGAATCCATCCATAGGTGCACAGAACTTTTAATAATATATGATTTTTAAGTTTATGAATAATGTAAGTTTACTAAACTTGTAGTATGTATTGGAAAATGACATTTTGGGCATAATTTGTTTATTTTCTATTGGAAATAGTTCAAACTTGGTTAGAATTATTAGTATAAGTTGACAGCTGGACGATATGCACATATTGATCCTAACTGACCCCAAAGGGCTGGAAGGCAGGGTCAAAAGGGGTCAAATTGATTCAAATATGATAGAACCAATTAAATACTGGTCATGGGTGGAAGAGTTTGTGTAGGAAAATCACAATAGTATGGTTAGAAGCCCTAACATGAGATGATGGTCAATGTTGTGCATGTTTTACATTTGCATTTCATGTACCATTTAGTTAAAGCCTACTTTGTTAACAAGATACAACATTGTAAGTGAGACGACTGTTAAGGCCCTTTTGGCCTCTTGTTGTTTGTACCTTTGTGTAAAGATATTTCTATGTTGATTAGTTAACATCTCAACAGAAGTGACAAATGTCCGACAGTAAATTTCATTTTTTTTTTTTTTTTGCAACCATTATGATGTCATATATGATGTGTATAAAAACATGTTTAAAAAAGGGCTGTACCATCTAATCAATCACATCTCTGGTCACAAATGTCATTTTTTGGAATAAATCTAATCATATCAAAATCACCAACATTGTTGGAAACTTAAATACTGTACATTGAGCTGACATTTTCAGTTGATATCAATGACACAGCTTTACATGCATTACACATAATGATCACACATGATTTTTTAATTTTTTGTATGTGATGCATGTTACTAGCACTGGCTCTTACAGAATTTTTTCAATTGTAAAAATTAATTTCCGGAACATATGTCCTGATGTTTACTTACTGGTGTGTCGAGTTGGTGGATTGAACTTAATTAGCCAATTTTATAACAACTAATATTTAGTGTTTATTTGATGTGATCTCATAAAACGAGAACAGCAGGTTCTCTTTTGACACAAGAATTGTAACAATTTTTCTGTACAGTAAAAGAACCTGCTTAAAAATACTTTGTATTTATATTGTATAACTAGAATACTTTGGTAATTTAAAATCAAGAAATGTGAAGTTGGAAATACCAAAACTTTCCTTGATCTTAAATTCCAAAAATCTCTTTTGTTAGGATAAGAAGGATATTCTAATAATGATTATCTGATCCCTGCGTAATGAAGGACATCAATTTTGCATAATTTACATAACTGTACATTTAAATGTAGCTGCAGCAGTATTATGTTATTTTGTAACTTTCTACAGTTGGTAAATGTGATGGCTTTAAAGGATATTTTATCAGACAATATGTGTAATGTAACCAAAGGTTGTCGGGTGAAAAACAAAATATGATATTAACATTAAAATGACTCGTATATCTCTCTCTTTAGCCCAGTATTCGTTCAGTTTTGGTTTACAACTAACCCCCTTTTTGATCAGTGTTGTTGTCCAGGTAACCCCCAGTTTAATCAGCTTTGTTGTCCAAGTAACCCCCTGTTTTGTTAAATGTCAAATGACTGTTAAGGCCCATGGCCCTCTTATTCTCAGTCTTCAGTCAGTGTCGTAAAGAGGTCAAGTTAGTCCCTGGACGTCGGAATTGAAACACTGCAGTACATACAAGTACCTTAAATCCTGATGGTGATCACATGATAGGATCTGTGAAATCCAAGGTGATGTCAAAAGGGGAATGGAAGGTGAAGAAAGATTTTAAATCCTTGTCATTTTTACAGAGTCAGATTTGATTAGT
Source organism: Ylistrum balloti (assembly GCF_031769215.1). Classification (NCBI taxonomy): domain Eukaryota; kingdom Metazoa; phylum Mollusca; class Bivalvia; order Pectinida; family Pectinidae; genus Ylistrum; species Ylistrum balloti. Next base: position 2,176,903 of record NW_026782282.1, on the reverse strand, counting down.
GTGTTATATAACCGGTCTTCTTATACTGAGACGTTGCTTTGTGTTTTGTTGCGTTCTTATGTTCAAAGGATGTTGTCCACAGGATCAGTAAAACTGTTTGCACTTTGAACCCACTTGAGCAGGAAACGGTTTAGAAGTGTCAAACAGAGGTCACTAGGACAGGGAAAGGTTAAATAGGGTCCTACAAGGATAATTAAGGTTAACTAGAGTCCAAGAGGAATTATTTTGGCAGGGCAAGATAAGATGTTTTAGAGTGGGGTTGGGGGTGGGGGAGGGGATCATAGTGACAGGCCAAGATAAATTATGTAGAGATAGGGTCACTACAAGAGGGGACCTTTAAGAATAGCTGATTTATCAGATGTGGAACCATGAGTTAATTTGATTTTTAATTCCCAAGCACAGAGTGACTATCACTGTTTTTAAGCTGCAGAGTAATTACATGTGCAGGACAAATCATCATCCTGTTAACCTGATAAAGATGCACAGTTTTTGAGATACATGTTCTAAATGGTTCACATATTGATCCAATCAAAACTTCTGTATATATTGAACAATCAAATATTGTGATTGGAATCAAGTTCCATGAATTTTGTTGTTAATAACTTTTTGAAGTAGTCGTACCCATGAGATCAGCTATAAAATTAATTCTAATTTTTGTTCGGTTTACAAATTATGAGACATGTGATTTCAAGAATATAAAATGACCCGAAAGTTTATGAAAATAAAGCCCCAATAATATTAACTGATATTGCAATATGCTACAAAGTTTCTCTGTATGAAGATGAACTGTTTGTATGATGTGAATATGTTTACTGTAATTTCCTTATCTTTCCAGATGTGCCATATTTACTGTTTATTCTTACCATCAAATGGTGTAGCAACTTATACAATATTATAATTTAATTTTAAATGATTTTTATGTTGTAAAATGGAATTCCATCTTAATTGTGTATTATCCATATGGTGTCAAATATCCATCCTGCTTGCACAGAGTTGCATTTCTAATTATTTTCACAGGTATACAGAAGTATTACTGGAGACCAAGAGTGTGAAGCTACCATTTCAAAGGGGTATAGGGACAAAGCTAGAATTTAAGGGAAGGAAGGAGCAACCATTTTTTTTTTTTTTTGAGGGGGGGGGGGGGGGGGGGGGGAGAAGATACCATTGAAGAAAGGGAAGAAGCTACCATTTTTTTTTTTGTGGGAGGGAAGAAGGTTCCATTTTAGGGAAGGAAGAGAAGGAAGAAGCTACCATTTTTTAGGGAGGGGTGAGGTAGGAGAGTATTGTTTACCCATATTCATACTATTGTGTCTGTTCAATCAATATATGATCACGGTAGTGGCTTAATTTCTACAGGGATCTTGATAAAACTGTGCCAAGGTCGGTTACAAAAATACCTATGACGGGTTCCTAGGTCAAAACCAACAACCACTGAAATGCCAAAAGGAAATAATTTTTATAAGGAATTCGGTTCTACATTGTTTTACCAGGGACAAATTTATGTTTAAGGTGAAGGTCATCATAACTTATAGTAAAAAAAATCATCAGATATACGCGGGAGCAGGAGTATTGATTTTTTTTTTACATTTTTCTTGTTTTCAGTTTCAAGTTGGCATTGTGAATAGCTTGATGCTACGTCCTGGACTTTGTTATGATTTGTGGATATCTGATCCACTGGGTTCAAACCAGGTGTCAGTAATATATGAAGGATGTACAGTCATATCCATGTGTTTCCCTCTGAGTGTCTTGGAGTTTAACCATTGCTTCTTGTTAAATTACTGTGATATTAAATATTGTTTTGTTGGAATGATTGTCAAAACAGAGACATATTGTCAATCTACACACACAAAGGATTATATATGTTGGAGAAAAAAATATTGCTATGTGTCAATCAATTACCCCTGGTATTTTTTTTTGTATGAATAATATATGCAGACCTATTGGGCCTCTTGTTTTTATTGATAGGAAAGCACTTGTACTGTGATTATAGAAATGCCATTGTTCAAATGAAAGTGCGAAATCTTGACTGCTGTGTCAGGTCAAATTTTAAATCAGTTAAAATTTCATGAAGTGAGTGTCCTGAATTTTTAAATTTAGTCGAAAATCCTTTTTTTTTTTTTCTTAGATCTCCAAGAAGGACACTTCACTGATCTATGATACAAAAACAGGTTATGTGATAATTTCTTGCCGCTTTGGTCACAAACAAACTATGGATTTAAGAAAACATGTGATTCTATCACTGACAAAAACCTGGTAGTGTCAGTAAAGGATCTAGGGGATCTGTGTGTTTTATGCTGTTCATACTTTCTTATAATTATTTTTCACCTGCAGAAAAAAGGTGTGTTGAAAGAACATTTTTACCAGACGTCAAGGTGAAAACAGCAAAAATTTGATTAATTTTTCAATTTGAAATACCAAAACATGAAAACTTTAACAAGTGTATACCATATTTAGAAATATCAAAACACAAGGAAAAATAACAAGTTGTCTTGAAAATGAAATAATTCAAAGAATTTATGTTAAAATTTTTTATGTGATTTTGTTTGTTTGGAAGAACTCTGTAGATTTTGTTTCATTTTTTTTAAACATGATTTGATAAATTATGTACAATTTTCAGATTAACTGAGGCAAAGTCTTATGGTAACCTACTGCTATCGCCTTTTGTCCGAAGTAATGTGTCATGCTTTTAACTTTAAATATTTTCAACCTCTTCTCTGAACCCTGAACCGATTTCAAAGAAATTTTGCAGAAACCTTCCCTGGCCAAACATTAACCGAAATAGTAGATTATACAGCCCCACTTCCTCTTCCTGCCAAGAGTAGTCAAATTGACTCAAATTTCAAAAATCTTTTTCAACACCCAGATCTGTTAGAATCTAGTACTCTTCAAAGATGGAAGCATCTTGAGGTGCTGTACCAAAATTGTGAATTCCATGGCCCCAGGGGAGGGGGTAAAGTTTATAATAGGTTATATAGGAAAATACATTTTTAAGCATAGTTTTAATTTCCTTTGGAAATATTTAAAATTTGTAGAATGACAGCTTGATGGTATGCACATATTGATCCTAGCTGTCTCCCAGGAGCTGATGTACTGTAAGGCCAAATGCTCTTTCAGGTCTAAACGGTCTTGTGGTGCTTTACCGATATTGTGAATTTCATGGAGAAAAATTGCATTTTGAGCACGACATTATTTTCCATTGGAAATGACTTTTATTCAATAATGCTTACCTCAGGTGACCGTCAAGGCTGCAAGGTCGCTTGATCATAATTTGATAAATTATGCACCTGTAACATAGCCAGAATATAAAACCACCTTGATACCCACCTTGTGCAATGTCCAACTCACAAGATTCAATATCTTATGAGAATCAGCCAGAGATGAGATTTGTCAGTGTTTGTCTCCAAGAGTCTCTATTGGAGAAAACTTAAATCAAAATGATAATTGAATAAAATATATTTCTAAAAATGCATATTACAACTGTTGTTGTTTTTATTTCACCTTCATCTTTAATAATGCATTAATGTAACTAATATTTAAAATGTGGGACAATGGAAATACATTTGATATGTTTGTATAATAGACAGCAGGTCTAGAGAAGTTGTTTTGTGTTGATTTGTGATTGTTTATTTGATGGTTAGACAGCAGGGCAGTGCTCAGTATTGGTACCAGGCTTCAATTTAAACTAGAACTTTCGCCAGGATTGGTAACTAATACCCCCTGCTCCCCAATCTACAATAGTTTTGGAGGGGTTGTCCCAATAAGATTCCTCCAAAAGGTCTTCATTTGGTCACCATGGCAACCAAATGGAAACCTTTTTTTTTTTTTTTTTTTGAAAATGGTATCATTGTATTTATTATGCCCCTAAATCTGTTTATACCAATCTTCAACTTTATCAGGTAATAACTAAATTTTGACCAATCAGAAGTCTCCAAAGTGTTTCCATGGTAACAGAAAACATAATATGTCAAATTATGGGCTATGATTGGCTGTAGCATTTTATCAAGTTTAAATGAAAAGTGAAAGGGAATAGCTGTATATGGAAAGGATGCCAGATTTGAGAAATATTGCTTCAGCGCTTTTTTAGATACACTTGACAATATTTCACGCAGATGGATGGTTGTTGGGGTATAACAATTCTTTACAAATAGGTAAAGATGATCATGACAACGTCTGACTTGGTTTACCACCTTTAATCAAGGATATTGACTTAGCTTCCCTAATATCCTTTCTTCCTATCCCCAACTATATTCAATACTTGTAGTAGACAATATATTCATATCTCATGACGAATATTCTGTATGTTGCAACTTACGGTATTGAAATGATACTGAAGTGTCTAGAATAGTAGCTTAATTCACACATTTAATCTGTTGATGAAAATTTTATTCTGATAGGTCTGTTTGCTGCTGACAACACTCTGAAGATTGGCTTGGTTCCTTGTACAGTATTCTTGAGTGTTTTTCTAGTGAGTTTTGTAGCGTTTGATATGTTTAGACATGGCCGGAGCTCGCCTCGTAACTAGTCAATGTCCTATATTAAAGCCGGTCAACCCAGCTTGATGTTGTCATAGTGTTTTTTAAGGCTGTTGTTGAGTCCTTCAGCTGGGCATCACAGCACTTTACTATACTTGTTACGTGGACGTGTGATCTCCTATTCTTTGTGAATCCTGTACAAAGTTTGAATCAGGGTATCTGTGATACTTAATGTGTGAACTGTGTTACTTTTCCAATTAAATTGTCGTTTGTCGTTCAATGTTGAAGATGGAATGGAAAGTTAATGACACATTTGTCATTAAAAGAACATTAAAAAGAATGAAATCACAGCGTCTTATAGAACCGTTGTAACAAAACTGAAAGATCGAAGGCTAATGTCAGGAAATCAATACCAGAGAGCCAGATCCTCTATCTCCAAGTACAGAGATGTTTAAACACTACAAATTCTAGCCTATGCTTTGTTATGAACACTTTGCGTAGGTTATTTACCAGACACAGTAAAACAAAATGCTTGGTAATAAGTCCATTGATATTATATATTAACACTGCCCTTTAATAAGCACAGCCTTTAGTGAGAAGTTTATCTTCTCACTAGATCACAGTCTATGTCTTAGCTAGCACAACCCTCTACAAGGCAAAGGCAAATGTGGATACTGGACTTACATGGTTTGATGCTTGGTTGTGAAATAAGTATGCTTTGAGATAAGTGATCTGAAGTACGCTTTGAGATAAGTGATCTGAAGTACGCTTTGAGATAAGTGATCTGAAGTACGCTTTGAGATAAGTGATCTGAAGTACACTTGGAGATAAGTGATCTGAAGTACGCTAGGAGATTAGTGATGTGAAGTATGCTTGGAGATAAGTGATCTGAAGTACGCTTGGAGATTAGTGATGTGAAGTATGCTTTGAGATAAGTGATGTGAAGTATGCTTTGAGATAAGTGATCTGAAGTACGCTTTGAGATAAGTGATGTGAAGTATGCTTTGAGATAAGTGATGTGAAGTATGCTTTGAGATAAGTGATGTGAAGTATGCTTTGAGATAAGTGATGTGAAGTATGCTTTGAGATAAGTGATGTGAAGTATGCTTTGAGATAAGTGATGTGAAGTATGCTTTGAGATAAGTGATGTGAAGTATGCTTTGAGATAAGTGATGTGAAGTATGCTTTGAGATAAGTGATGTGAAGTATGCTTTGAGATAAGTGATCTGAAGTACGCTTTGAGATAAGTGATGTGAAGTATGCTTTGAGATAAGTGATGTGAAGTACGCTTTGAGATAAGTGATGTGAAGTATGCTTTGAGATAAGTGATGTGAAGTATGCTTTGAGATAAGTGATGTGAAGTATGCTGAATAAGTGATGTGCTTGCTTTGAGATAAGTGATGTGAAGTATGCTTTGAGATAAGTGATGTGAAGTATGCTTTGAGATAAGTGATGTGAAGTATGCTTTGAGATAAGTGATGTGAAGTATGCTTTGAGATAAGTGATGTGAAGTATGCTTTGAGATAAGTGATGTGAAGTATGCTTTGAGATAAGTGATGTGAAGTATGCTTTGAGATAAGTGATGTGAAGTAGATAAGTGATCTGAAGTAAGCTTTGAGATAAGTGATCTGAAGTATGCTTTGAGATAAGTGATCTGAAGTACGCTTTGAGATAAGTGATCTGAAGTAAGCTTTGAAATAAGTGATGTGAAATAAGTATGCTTGGAGATTAGTGATCTGAAGTAAGCTTTGAGATAAGTGATGTGAAGTAAGTATGCTTGGAGATTAGTGATCTGAAGTACGCTTTGAGATAAGTGATGTGAAGTATGCTTTGAGATAAGTGATCTGAAGTACGCTTGGAGATTAGTGATGTGAAGTATGCTTGGAGATAAGTGATCTGAAGTACGCTTGGAGATTAGTGATGTGAAGTATGCTTTGAGATAAGTGATCTGAAGTACGCTTGGAGATTAGTGATGTGAAGTATGCTTGGAGATTAGTGATGTGAAGTATGCTTTGAGATAAGTGATCTGAAGTACGCTTTGAGATAAGTGATCTGAAGTACGCTTTGAGATAAGTGATGTGAAGTATGCTTTGAGATAAGTGATGTGAAGTATGCTTTGAGATAAGTGATGTGAAGTATGCTTTGAGATAAGTGATGTGAAGTATGCTTTGAGATAAGTGATGTGAAGTATGCTTTGAGATAAGTGATCTGAAGTACGCTTTGAGATAAGTGATGTGAAGTATGCTTTGAGATAAGTGATGCTGAAGTATGCTTTGAGATAAGTGATGTGAAGTATGCTTTGAGATAAGTGATGTGAAGTATGCTTTGAGATAAGTGATGTGAAGTATGCTTTGAGATAAGTGATCTGAAGTACGCTTTGAGATAAGTGATGTGAAGTATGCTTTGAGATAAGTGATGTGAAGTATGCTTTGAGATAAGTGATAAGTGGAGATAAGTGATGTGAAGTATGCTTTGAGATAAGTGATGTGAAGTATGCTTTGAGATAAGTGATGTGAAGTATGCTTTGAGATAAGTGATCTGAAGTACGCTTTGAGATAAGTGATGTGAAGTATACTTTGAGATAAGTGATGTGAAGTATGCTTTGAGATAAGTGATGTGAAGTATGCTTTGAGATAAGTGATGTGAAGTATGCTTTGAGATAAGTGATGTGAAGTATGCTTTGAGATAAGTGATGAAGTATGCTTTGATCTGAAGTATGCTGAAGTATGCTTTTTGAGATAAGTGATGTGAAGTATGCTTTGAGATAAGTGATGTGAAGTATGCTTTGAGATAAGTGATGTGAAGTATGCTTTGAGATAAGTGATGTGAAGTATGCTTTGAGATAAGTGATGTGAAGTATGCTTTGAGATAAGTGATCTGAAGTACGCTTTGAGATAAGTGATGTGAAGTACGCTTTGAGATAAGTGATGTGAAGTATGCTTTGAGATAAGTGATGTGAAGTATGCTTTGAGATAAGTGATGTGAAGTATGCTTTGAGATAAGTGATGTGAAGTAAGCTTTGAGATAAGTGATGTGAAGTATGCTTTGAGATAAGTGATCTGAAGTAAGCTTTGAGATAAGTGATGTGAAGTATGCTTTGAGATAAGTGATGTGAAGTATGCTTTGAGATAAGTGATGTGAAGTATGCTTTGAGATAAGTGATGTGAAGTATGCTTTGAGATAAGTGATGTGAAGTATGCTTTGAGATAAGTGATGTGAAGTATGCTTTGAGATAAGTGATGTGAAGTATGCTTTGAGATAAGTGATGTGAAGTATGCTTTGAGATAAGTGATGTGAAGTATGCTTTGAGATAAGTGATGTGAAGTATGCTTTGAGATAAGTGATGTGAAGTATGCTTTGAGATAAGTGATCTGAAGTACGCTTTGAGATAAGTGATGTGAAGTATACTTTGAGATAAGTGATGTGAAGTATGCTTTGAGATAAGTGATGTGAAGTACGCTTGGAGATTAGTGATGTGAAGTATGCTTTGAGATAAGTGATCTGAAGTACGCTTTGAGATAAGTGATGTGAAGTATGCTTTGAGATAAGTGATGTGAAGTATGCTTTGAGATAAGTGATGTGAAGTATGCTTTGAGATAAGTGATGTGAAGTATGCTTTGAGATAAGTGATGTGAAGTATGCTTTGAGATAAGTGATGTGAAGTATGCTTTGAGATAAGTGATGTGAAGTATGCTTTGAGATAAGTGATCTGAAGTACGCTTTGAGATAAGTGATGTGAAGTATGCTTTGAGATAAGTGATGTGAAGTATGCTTTGAGATAAGTGATGTGAAGTATGCTTTGAGATAAGTGATGTGAAGTATGCTTTGAGATAAGTGATGTGAAGTATGCTTTGAGATAAGTGATGTGAAGTATGCTTTGAGATAAGTGATGTGAAGTATGCTTTGAGATAAGTGATGTGAAGTATGCTTTGAGATAAGTGATGTGAAGTATGCTTTGAGATAAGTGATGTGAAGTATGCTTTGAGATAAGTGATGTGAAGTATGCTTTGAGATAAGTGATGTGAAGTATGCTTTGAGATAAGTGATGTGAAGTATGCTTTGAGATAAGTGATGTGAAGTATGCTTTGAGATAAGTGATGTGAAGTATGCTTTGAGATAAGTGATCTGAAGTACGCTTTGAGATAAGTGATGTGAAGTATGCTTTGAGATAAGTGATGTGAAGTATGCTTTGAGATAAGTGATGTGAAGTATGCTTTGAGATAAGTGATGTGAAGTATGCTTTGAGATAAGTGATGTGAAGTATGCTTTGAGATAAGTGATGTGAAGTATGCTTTGAGATAAGTGATGTGAAGTATGCTTTGAGATAAGTGATGTGAAGTATGCTTTGAGATAAGTGATGTGAAGTATGCTTTGAGATAAGTGATGTGAAGTATGCTTTGAGATAAGTGATGTGAAGTATGCTTTGAGATAAGTGATGTGAAGTATGCTTTGAGATAAGTGATGTGAAGTATGCTTTGAGATAAGTGATGTGAAGTATGCTTTGAGATAAGTGATGTGAAGTATGCTTTGAGATAAGTGATGTGAAGTATGCTTTGAGATAAGTGATGTGAAGTATGCTTTGAGATAAGTGATCTGAAGTACGCTTTGAGATAAGTGATCTGAAGTACGCTTGGAGATAAGTGATCTGAAGTACGCTTGGAGATTAGTGATGTGAAGTATGCTTTGAGATAAGTGATGTGAAGTATGCTTTGAGATAAGTGATGTGAAGTATGCTTTGAGATAAGTGATGTGAAGTATGCTTTGAGATAAGTGATGTGAAGTATGCTTTGAGATAAGTGATGTGAAGTATGCTTTGAGATAAGTGATGTGAAGTATGCTTTGAGATAAGTGATGTGAAGTATGCTTTGAGATAAGTGATGTGAAGTATGCTTTGAGATAAGTGATGTGAAGTATGCTTTGAGATAAGTGATGTGAAGTATGCTTTGAGATAAGTGATGTGAAGTATGCTTTGAGATAAGTGATGTGAAGTATGCTTTGAGATAAGTGATGTGAAGTATGCTTTGAGATAAGTGATGTGAAGTATGCTTTGAGATAAGTGATCTGAAGTACGCTTGGAGATTAGTGATGTGAAGTATGCTTTGAGATAAGTGATCTGAAGTATGCTTTGAGATAAGTGATGTGAAGTATGCTTTGAGATAAGTGATGTGAAGTATGCTTTGAGATTAGTGATGTGAAGTATGCTTTGAGATAAGTGATGTGAAGTATGCTTTGAGATAAGTGATGTGAAGTATGCTTTGAGATAAGTGATGTGAAGTATGCTTTGAGATAAGTGATCTGAAGTACGCTTTGAGATAAGTGATGTGAAGTATGCTTTGAGATAAGTGATCTGAAGTACGCTTTGAGATAAGTGATGTGAAGTATGCTTTGAGATAAGTGATCTGAAGTACGCTTTGAGATAAGTGATGAAGTATGCTTTGAAGTGATGTGAAGTATGCTTTGAGATAAGTGATCTGAAGTACGCTTTGAGATAAGTGATGTGAAGTATGCTTTGAGATAAGTGATGTGAAGTATGCTTTGAGATAAGTGATGTGAAGTATGCTTTGAGATAAGTGATGTGAAGTATGCTTTGAGATAAGTGATGTGAAGTATGCTTTGAGATAAGTGATGTGAAGTATGCTTTGAGATAAGTGATGTGAAGTATGCTTTGAGATAAGTGATGTGAAGTATGCTTTGAGATAAGTGATGTGAAGTATGCTTTGAGATAAGTGATGTGAAGTATGCTTTGAGATAAGTGATGTGAAGTATGCTTTGAGATAAGTGATGTGAAGTATGCTTTGAGATAAGTGATGTGAAGTATGCTTTGAGATAAGTGATGTGAAGTATGCTTTGAGATAAGTGATGTGAAGTACGCTTTGAGATAAGTGATGTGAAGTATGCTTTGAGATAAGTGATGTGAAGTATGCTTTGAGATAAGTGATGTGAAGTATGCTTTGAGATAAGTGATGTGAAGTATGCTTTGAGATAAGTGATGTGAAGTATGCTTTGAGATAAGTGATGTGAAGTATGCTTTGAGATAAGTGATGTGAAGTATGCTTTGAGATAAGTGATGTGAAGTATGCTAGATAAGTGATGTGAAGTATGCTTTGAGATAAGTGATGTGAAGTATGCTTTGAGATAAGTGATGTGAAGTATGCTTTGAGATAAGTGATGTGAAGTATGCTTTGAGATAAGTGATGTGAAGTATGCTTTGAGATAAGTGATGTGAAGTATGCTTTGAGATAAGTGATGTGAAGTACGCTTTGAGATAAGTGATGTGAAGTATGCTTTGAGATAAGTGATGTGAAGTATGCTTTGAGATAAGTGATGTGAAGTATGCTTTGAGATAAGTGATGTGAAGTATGCTTTGAGATAAGTGATGTGAGAGTGATCTGAAGTACGCTTTGAGATAAGTGATGTGAAGTATGCTTTGAGATAAGTGATGTGAAGTATGCTTTGAGATAAGTGATGTGAAGTATGCTTTGAGATAAGTGATCTGAAGTACGCTTTGAGATAAGTGATGTGAAGTATGCATTGAGATAACTGATCTGAAGTACGCTTTGAGATAAGTGATGTGTAGTATGCTTTGAGATAAGTGATCTGAAGTAGTGCTTTGAGATAAGTGATGTGAAGTATGCTTTGAGATAAGTGATGTGAAGTATGCTTTGAGATAAGTGATGTGAAGTATTCTTTGAGATAAGTGATCTGAAGTACGCTTTGAGATTAGTGATGTGAAGTATGCTTTGAGATAAGTGATGTGAAGTATGCTTTGAGATAAGTGATGTGAAGTATGCTTTGAGATAAGTGATGTGAAGTATGCTTTGAGATAAGTGATCTGAAGTACGCTTGGAGATTAGTGATGTGAAGTATGCTTGGAGATAAGTGATCTGAAGTACGCTTGGAGATAAGTGATCTGAAGTACGCTTGGAGATTAGTGATGTGAAGTATGCTTTGAGATAAGTGATGTGAAGTACGCTTTGAGATAAGTGATGTGAAGTATGCTTTGAGATAAGTGATCTGAAGTACGCTTTGAGATAAGTGATGTGAAGTATGCTTTGAGATAAGTGATCTGAAGTACGCTTTGAGATAAGTGATGTGAAGTATGCTTTGAGATAAGTGATGTGAAGTATGCTTTGAGATAAGTGATGTGAAGTATGCTTTGAGATAAGTGATGTGAAGTACGCTTTGAGATAAGTGATGTGAAGTACGCTTGATGAGATAAGTGATCTGAAGTATGCTTTGAGATAAGTGATGTGAAGTATGCTTTGAGATAAGTGATCTGAAGTATGCTTTGAGATAAGTGATGTGAAGTATGCTTTGAGATAAGTGATGTGAAGTATGCTTTGAGATAAGTGATGTGAAGTATGCTTTGAGATAAGTGATGTGAAGTATGCTTTGAGATAAGTGATGTGAAGTATGCTTTGAGATAAGTGATGTGAAGTATGCTTTGAGATAAGTGATGTGAAGTATGCTTTGAGATAAGTGATCTGAAGTACGCTTTGAGATAAGTGATGTGAAGTATGCTTTGAGATAAGTGATCTGAAGTACGCTTTGAGATAAGTGATGTGAAGTATGCTTTGAGATAAGTGATCTGAAGTACGCTTTGAGATAAGTGATGTGAAGTATGCTTTGAGATAAGTGATGTGAAGTATGCTTTGAGATAAGTGATGTGAAGTATGCTTTGAGATAAGTGATGAGAAGTCAGTATGCTTTGAGATAAGTGATGTGAAATATGCTTTGAATAAGTATGCTTGATGAGATAAGTGATCTGAAGTACGCTTTGAGATAAGTGATCTGAAGTACGCTTTGAGATAAGTGATGTGAAGTATGCTTTGAGATAAGTGATGTGAAGTATGCTTTGAGATAAGTGATCTGAAGTACGCTTTGAGATAAGTGATGTGAAGTATGCTTTGAGATAAGTGATCTGAAGTACGCTTTGAGATAAGTGATGTGAAGTATGCTTTGAATGTGAAGTATAGATAAGTGATGCTTTGAGATAAGTGATGTGAAGTCAGTATGCTTTGAGATAAGTGATGTGAAATAAGTATGCTTTGAGATAAGTGATGTGACAAAAGTATGCTTTGAGATAAGTGATGTGAAGTCAGTATGCTTTGAGATAAGTGATGTGAAGTAAGTATGCTTTGAGATAAGTGATGTGAAGTCAGTATGCTTTGAGATAAGTGATGTGAAATAAGTATGCTTTGAGATAAGTGATGTGAAGTATGCTTTGAGATAAGTGATGTGAAGTACGCTTTGAGATCAAATTTCATATGCAGGTTCCCTTTGGTCCCTTGTTGTGCATTGTACCTTTTTTGGGACTGATTCGAATTCAAGATGGCCGACAGGTGGCCATCTTGGATTTTGGATGTAAAAGTTTGTTACCGCTATTTCTTGGAAAGTACTGGATGGATCTTTCTCAAATTTCATATGCAGTTTCCCCTTAGTCCCTAGTTGTGCATTGTACCTTTTTTGGACTGATTCGAAATCAAGATGGCCGACAGGTGGCCATCTTGGATTTTGGATGTAAAAGTTTGTTACTGCTATTTCTTGGAAAGTACTGGATGGATCTTTCTCAAATTTCATATGCAGGTTCCCTTTGGTCCCTTGTTGTGCATTGTACCTTTTTTGGGACTGATTCGAATTCAAGATGGCCGACAGGTGGCCATCTTGGATTTTGGATGTGAAAGTTTGTTACCGCTATTTCTTGGAAAGTACTGGATGGATCTTTCTCAAATTTCATATGCAGGTTCCCTTTGGTCCCTAGTTGTGCATTGTACCTTTTTTGGATTGATTCGAATTCAAGATGGCCGACAGGTGGCCATCTTGGATTTTGGATGTAAAAGTTTGTTACTGCTATTTCTTGGAAAGTACTGGATAGATATTTCTCAAATTTCATATGCAGGTTCCCTTTGGTTCCACGTTGTGCATTATACCTTTTTGCACTGATCCGAAATCAAATCTTGGATTTTGAGAGTAAAATCTTGTTACTGCTATATCTGAGGAAGTCCTGGATGGATCCTTCTGATATTTCATAGATATTGATTTCCCTTTGTCCCTAGTTGTGCATTGTACCTTTTTTGGACTGATTTGAAATCAAGGTGGCCCACAGGCAGCCATCTTGGATGTCGACAGTAATACAGCACAAGCATATTGTCCATTATCCACCTGTAACTGACTGCTATCTAATAATACTTTGGGATCTTTTTCAAATGATATTTGCTAATAGGTGCTTAATAAATATATCTTGTGCCATCATTGAGTATATTCAATGAAGACCAGTTCATGAACATTTACAACACCTGTAACAAACAAAAAAAAAAAAAAACAAATCTTCAAGAACTGAAAACAGATCCTCAAATGGTAGGCGCCAAGATCCCTCTGGGATCTCTTGTTATCTCTGAAACGACACATCAAGCTAGTCACTTTATAAATAATCAATAAGGCCATACAAAACAAAATCTTTTCAGCATCTTTCCAAAATAAGATTGTCCTTCCAGAAAGCATGTCCATATAGTCAAATATTAAAGAGATTTGTCTAAAGAGATAAGTACCACAAAATTAATAAAGCAAATCTGCTGTGAAAAAAATTCTTCTAACTGGGACAGGCAACCAGATTTTCATTTTGAAACTTTCCCAGAATAGGACCGTAGCAGGTTCTGGTGAAGGGATGATCCCAACGTAAGTAAAATGTAATGAAAGATTCCATGCTGTTTGTTAAAATTGAGATGATGGGATAATTGCATTGTCTTTTAATCTGCGTGTAAATTTTATCAAGTAAAAATATAAAAGTATCAAAGTTAAAACACTGACTTGCTTGGAAACGTCTTTTCAGGCAAAGACATGAATTTCAGAAATATAAATCATATTAGAAATTTAATTGAATTAAAATGGGTGGAGGAAAATTAATGTCTGGCTGACGTCGACCAGGGATGCTAATGAACTGCGGTTGGCATCCCTGAAGAATAACTGGAGGGCAAAAAATATGGACATCATTTATCTTCCAAAACCTCCGACACCCTTCTAGATCAAGTACATGGAGGCCTCAGCACTGTTGAGGATATTGCTGTAGATCAAAGGAAGCTGCTCTTGTAAATAGTAAGGCTTGCTCAACACCTGTGTAGATTGCTGTCTTGATTTGGGTTGTTCACCCCAAGATCTTGAGCTACTGGGCCCAGGATCATGAGAAAATCTTATACTTGTTTGCTTATCCAATAATATGATGTCTCCTTTCTTATCCTTATCCATGATTGGGCGACTCTAAACCTATGATAGTTTAGACTTAAGACCATTTTAGGATCCTTGGGTAGTAGTATGAACACCAAATCTAAATACAACTTTGCACTTTCACTTCTTCATCCCACAGTGACAAAAAAATATCTGTAGTTTTCATATGTTTTGAAAATATTGTTCCATTTCCAGTTCCTATTACTACATACAGCAGAACATCAACATGACAGGAAGAATTATCTCCCTTGTGGAAACAGACACCAATAAGACAGGCTTTACCTCACTAGATGGAAGCAGTTATCTCCCTTGAGTCAATATAGAAACAAATTCCATAGTCAACTAAAGGAGTAAACAGTGGATTAAAAAAGCAAATACCAGACCATGAAAATAGTCAGGGACTTTTTAGTCGTCTGACCTGAAGGATCAGGATGACCTATAGCCATTATGTTTTGTCTGTCATCTACTGTGCATAAGCTTTCCATTTAAATAATTTTTTTCTCAATAACTGAAAGGTCCAGGGTTCTTATATTTGGCCTGTAGAATACTTGGATAACGGGCTATCAAGTTTGTTAAAATGAATGACCCTGTCTTACTTTAAAGGTCACAGGAGTCAAATTTGTCAAAATTGTTAAATAATTTCTTTTTAATAACCAAAAGCAGGATGCTGATATAAGACCTGTACCATATGAGGGTGAAAGGACACTACATTTTTGAACCTTGAACCACTTTCTAGGTCAAAGGGGTCAAATATGTTACAAACGTTAAATTAGTTCTTCTCAATAACCAGAAACTCTAGGGTGTTGGTATTAGGGTTGTAGCATACTTGCATGAAGGGCTACCATGTTTTTTTTTCATAACTGACCTTGACCTATTTTCATGGTCATAGGGGTCAAATATGTCAAAATCTTTAAACAACTTCTTTTCAATAACCAAAGGGCCCAGGGTGCTGATATTAGACCTGTACCATGTGAGGGTAAATGGACACTACATTTTTTTTATATGATCAACTTAAAACCACTTTCTAGGTCATAGGGGTCAAATATGTTAAAATCTATAAATGACTTTTTAATAAACAAAACTCCAGGCTATTGATATTGGTTCTTTATCATAACTGGATAAAGGGCTTTAAATTGTATTCAAATGATTGACCTTGACCCACTTTTTTTAAGGTATCTAAGGTCAAATATGTTGAGATTTTAAAATTTCTTCTTTCAATGAGCAATACGTCTGGAGTAATGGAGTGTAGTAGCATGTATGAGGAACAGGAATTAAAGTATGCAGAAAATATTATTATGAACCGTCAATATCTTGGTAAGCTGTAGATAAGTTGAGCAATTTAGGCCTTTTTGGCTTCATTCATATATACATGTAGGCCTGTATAGTCAGATGACCATTAAGGCCCAATGGCCTCTACTTCATATAAACATCTGACTTGGAGAGTTGAGGTCCAATATGAACTGATGTAGATAACAGATGGGTTTAAGGAATTTACTGGATATTAAAGATCTACTATTGATTGTAAATATGACAGCAATACATCCTTGTACCGAGTTTTATGTTGATATTTGTCAAATTGGTTGAGCAGCGGAGAGAAAAATTGTCCTTGATCTTCGACGGTACAAGTGTGTATGTGTATTACACCTGAGAACAGTGCCATCATTGTTATAATGTTGTTTAATAAGGAAGAAAATCAGTCACAAGAAAGAGTTCATCCCATAATCACTTTTGGATGGTATGCATACAAAAGATAAACATCTCTGATTTTATATTCATCACACATTATACACAAATCAGGTAACTATGATCTGTGAGTGAAATTTTCTTTCATGTCCCTATGTCGTATTGTGCGTGCACCAGCTGACATAAACTGAGGACCCAACTCTATATTGCAAACAATCGGTATGCAGAGCTGATTTTAATTAAGAATAAATCTGTAGTCATAAGACACGATGCAGATTCTGCACACTAATATGTCAACACTAACTTTCATCAATAAACAAGCAATCAGACAAATGCACACGACTTTTCTTCTGTGATATCCAATGTGACAGAGAATAAAACGAATCCTGTCATTTCTCGTCAGTCAAAAGTTTTAAGTGTTTCAATGTTCTGGTCTGTGATTTCCCGTCTTGATAATTACCATCGTGTTTTTAAACAATACATTCTGATTTTGGATGATGTCAACTCGGACAGTTTGCTTCAACATATACAGTGATCTTTTATTTATATTTGTTGCTCTTAACTATTTGCATTCCAGATAATTCCGAAAATCAATTACGGCAGTCTCACAAAATCTTTTATCTTTCCACAAAAAAACAAAAAAAAATAGACAGAAAAATCCTAAAATCCTATATATAACCCCATAATGTGCACACTCCCTCATTTGGACCTTGAATTTTGCAAGAAAAATTGGGCACTTTTTATGCACAGGTTTTTTACAGAAGAAAAACCAATACGAATGCTGGTGACAAGATCTTATTTCGGTACTTAAAAATGTTTCTGTGTATTGTACAGTTTGGACAAATTTCACTGATAGTCATCTTCTATAAAAGTGTGTGATTGTTAAGCATGTGATAGATTATATCTCAAATCTAAGGTCACAAATACATATCTTTATCAACATGTCTTTCATTAACTTCAGCACTTTGATTTTCTGTTTGTTTTGTAAAATGTTTACAGTATGTCAAGCATTCACATTAATCACAGTTGACCAATTTTTTTTTTTTTTTAGTCGGTCCCAAATTTTGAGAATGCACATCTACAGATCAAGAGTAATCTACAAATGAAATTTGAAAATTATCCAT
This sequence comes from Ylistrum balloti, assembly GCF_031769215.1. NCBI lineage: Eukaryota > Metazoa > Mollusca > Bivalvia > Pectinida > Pectinidae > Ylistrum > Ylistrum balloti. The sequence goes on along the minus strand of NW_026782282.1, from coordinate 2,159,403 downwards.
CCTGTACTTTTCCAGATGTAGCGATAAAAACACCTGTTGGCCATTTTGTTTTTCAAATTAGTCCCAAAGGAAGACGATGCAAAACTTGAAACCAAGGGATTCTATCTATGAAATCTGGAAATTCCAGTACTTCTTGAGCGTAAACAAGAAATTGTTAAGGACAGAAGGAAGGAAAACGGGCGACTTGAGCAGCAGACTAACTGATGATGGGGGGTAAAAACAACACAGATTTTTTTTTCTTACTGATACTATCATAGACACTGAAATTTTATTTGACACAGTTACATTACACAATTTAAATGACACAAATTGCATACTGTGATTTTATGTAAACATAGTGGTTCCTATAGATCAAGGCTCTACAAACTTAAAATCTTAATGAAACCCTGAAAACAAACATCAGTGGCAAACCTTTCATCCCCATCTCTGCTGTACATATACACTTGCACTCTCCATTCACTTTCTGAATCATCTTTCAATTCAATAGTCCATCTGAAATTTATATTCAAAGTTGTGTGCTTTGTTAGAAATAAATGAAAAACAACAAATAAAATTATGGAAGCACTACAATTTGGTTCTAAATCTGAATAATCATTGTCCATGTCCTTATACATGTTATCGTCTATATATAACTCAAAGACTTTTTTGGAACAGTTCTCTCCCTTAGAAGCCTCTTTTGGGATAAGAGATACACAAAAAAAAGGTAGCTTATCCAAAGGCCTAACAACAATCAATGAAGAAAGTCATACAAAAGCATCATATTAAAAAGATTTCAGGATTCAGTGTCAGAATTATATCAGAACACATAATCTAGCTCAGAAATCCCTAACCATTTGATTTAAGGAGGTATGCTACCTTGCTGTGCCGATACACCTTATTTTCAAACAAACACAAATCAAAAAGCACCTAAATTTAAGTACAGAAATTCAGATTTTGTTAATCAACAACAAAATGCGTTATGAGAAAATATCACAACAATCAGTTTAACCAAATTAGGCTTAAAGTATTAAACACCCGTGTTCCTTAGCAATTATTACTAGAGTGATTGCACAACCTTCCAAACTTCTACTTCTTTGATATTTCACACATTTCCAAATAAAATAGGTGAAAGGGATGGAAATAAGGGCAATAAAAATAACTCTATGACAGGTACTGCTTCAAAGGGAAATAACTTTCACAAAAAGTACAGTTTAGGCAGCATATACCCTTAATATCAGGACAATACAACTTGTACACATTCTCCCTCAAAGTGAAAAAAGATAGAAATACCTAAACTACATACTGCTAAGTTTGCAATAGGGTTTAGATTTGGAAGTCTGAATTTACCTACAAGGTAAATAGAGTACCCTGTACACTGTATATATTCATCATTAACTGCAAGTTACATCATAGAAAGGTGTTTATTGTTACATTTTTAATTATGTATCTACTCATTAATGATGGTTTGCAGAAAAACTCCACAACATAATTCAACTGTATAAAGCAATAAGACAGGAGTATTACAGTAAATCCTCTCTCTCACTACTTCACAGCATAAACAAAGGGCCATAACTCTGTATATTTACGGTGACAAATGTACAGTCTCCACTACAGTGGTTTGGGGAAATGGGGTTCTTAGTGTAAGTGTAATAGGTTTGAGAAATGCATAGTAACATGGAAATGAAATCTTATACTGGGACAAAGGTTTAGTGTGGAAATTGAAAGACAATCGGAATACCTTACTTTACATAGCTACCTCTACAATTACACTAATAGTTTGGTTTCATATATGGTTAAACCATTTCTATATACAGTTAATAGGGAGTGTGTTTAGCTTGATTATCAAACAAAGCAAATTAAGAGGACAGAAAGAAAATAGAAATCATCTTCAAATAGTACTCTACACAGAAATTAATTGTAAAAGATGGTCTCAATTTTCAAAATTAAAAAAAAAAAAAAAAAAAAATAAAAACAAAAAAAAAAAAAAAAACAAAAAAACCACCAAATTCTTTAAAACAACATTGTTAATTCAACACATTTTTTTCAGTATGATGTGTCATAATTACAGAAATTGTTACATAAGAACTAACAGACCCTCATAACTTTCCAAATAGACACTAACCCAACCATGAGTGCTTCAATGTAGAAAATCAGTCACAGTTTACAGACTTTCATACCACAGGTGCTTCCTCACTGAAAATCAGGAGAGCTCTGCAGACTGTCACACCACAGGTGCTTCTACCTAGAATATCAGGAGAGCTCTGCAGACTGTCACACCAAAGGTGCTTCTACGTAGAATAATCAAGAGAGCTCTGCAGACTGTCACATCAAAAGTGCTTTTACGTAGAATATCAGGAGAGCTCTGCAAATTGTCACACCAAAGGTGCTTCTACGTAGAATATCAGGAGAGCTCTGCAGACTGTCACACCAAAGGTTCTTTTACGTCGAATATTAGGAGAGCTCTGCAGACTGCCACACCAAAGGTGCTTCTATGTAGAATATCAGGAGAGCTCTGCAGACTGTCACACCAAAGGTGCCCCCATGTACAAAATCAAAGGGCTCTGCTGACTTTTAAACTAAGGGTGCTTCCTTGTAGAAAATTGGGAGAACTTCAAAAGCTTTCACACCAAAGGAGCCTCCATATTGAAAATCAGAAGAGCTCTACAGAATTACATACCAATACATAGCTCCCGGTCATAAATCACAGACCCATGTGGACAAAACAAATGCATTTGAAAGGGATAAATACATGTACTTGCAATAAAAATACAATGAAAATCTCGCACAAGCATAAAGCAAGTCTGTCACACATGAAATTAATACTTAACTTCATAATTTATGTGATTTACGAAAATCCTTAATTTCATTATCGCAATATATTTACATTTACATTTGTACACAAATCATTTTCAAACAAAGTTACTATCAATATTTCCATCTTCTTCAACGAAAAAAAATGTAATGGTACATCTTTCTAATAGACAGTTACAAGTGAAAAGTCTGGAAAGAGTCCATTTTTCTAATTGACCAATTTTACTATCCTAACAAGCAAACAGTGCAATAATTGAATCCAAATTGCAATGATTTTGCAGAAAAGACCCATTCTGAATCTAAATCACACATTAAATAGTTTTCTGACAGTAAACAATTAGGTATAATAAAAAAAACCTCTGTTTTTCATTACATAACCTCTTAAAAAAATTAGTTAAGAAGACAGCAAAATATTTCAGTTGCACAGCTTCTAAAACATCAACGGATTAAAATATGTACTGGTATACAATGAACACACATTTGTGAACTGATGCTTTGGAGTAAGTTAAGTCATTGGCAAGAAATTGTCAACTGCGATACATTAGATATATCCAGCTAAAAACCCGAGGTGCCAAAACATAACAAATGACTAAAAGAGGGGTGGGCTTATTACAGAACAATGGAATAGCATTATTAGTTGGCACTTCAACTGAATATATGATTACCAGACGTACCTGGTATATACTTTACTTTCTTGCTGTCGGTAATATTATTGGGAACATATCTTTGTTATTTTGTATCAGAGTTCATTGTAAACGAAACTGTGTTTTTAACAACTAACACCTGTATAGAAAGTGTAAAAATGATTCAATTTTGCACCCTGAGAACAAACTTCCTTGGGCTACTGATTCTCTTCAAAGAAATATTACTTTTAAGTGAAAAGACAGTAGATAACTGATTCTTTTCCATTCCAACTGAAAAATAAGAATGCAAAGAAAAAAATTAAAAAGTTTGCAAAGAATACCAGTAACCTTTCACTCTCTTATGTATATCATAACCATTTTTTTGAGGAGCTAAAATTTCATGTTTTACCAAAAATATACATTTTCATCGGTAATTTATTCTGTGTATAGATCTTACAAAACCCACTCGTACTATAATCCACATCAACATTTATCTGTTTTCGTGGACACAAAATTTATGAATTAAGAGTAACTATCAATTCAACAAAAATAAAACCTTCTAGAATTAATGATTTGACAATGACTTATAGAGAAATCGATTGAGGAAAAAACATTAATTTTCCTGTGGGTTTCAAACGCTCTGACGACTTGGAAGAAGTATTAATTTAAACATGATCAATGAAATGCTTGTTGTCAGTAATTGTGTATAATGGGTGGTCAACTATTGCATCTTTGGTTTTAAAGTCAAGTAGTGTAAGTAAACAGGTACTTATGTACAACAAAAAACAGCTACAATGTATATTCTTTTCAATTACCGATGGGAAGTCGAAAAAATACACAACACATAGATGAAACTACATAACACATAATTATATAAAAGACCAGCATATATCAAGCTTAAAATTAAAACAAATTTAGCAGTAAAACCCTTTAATGGAACTCACACTTCAATAATCCCTTCAAAAATCTGTATCAATGGAAACCAAACACTACTTATGGTGCATTTTGCCCTACATATTCAACTTTGAACCACATTTCAAATCTTTCAGAAATTCTTTTGACATTTTCTCATCAAGCCAACTGCAGCATAGCAGCTCCAATATTGATCTAGATGTTTTTACTTTTGTCTGAAACAATCAGAGTTGTGGGGCAACGAATCCGGATTTGGTTTACCTTGTATCCATCCTACATTTCCAAACCTAACCAGAATTTTTGGTGATATAATTGCTCCGAAGAATTCAGACTGTCTTCAGCCAATCACTGCCTGATCTTGCCATATTTTCTGACAGTTGCCAACTTCGGAAGTTAAGGCTCGTAACCAAGCAATTTAGTCAATCACTACTTCAGAAAAGATATCAGATATTTCAAAGCCCCGGAATTGAAAAAAAAATTGCATTATGGATATATCAAGTTGCCATAGAATATTTCATCTCATATATCTAAGTTTCAGAACTAAAAATTCTCTGTGTGAATAAAATTGATATAAAAAAATCAATTTTAAAACAAATTTCACATGTTTCAAGCTAGTTTTAGTATTGGCTTGAGAGACCTATCTAAAAACAAATTAATTAAACTGCTAATTAAAAAGCTGAAATTAATTTTTTTAAAGGAGATATTTTCATTATGTATTGCAAAAGTTATTCTTTTCCTTATGGAAGTCAAACCCTATGTGAATGAAACCTTATGTGAATGAAACACACAGTTCACATGTAACATAATTAAAACAAAGGATGTATTACTTATCTTACATATTCAACACAGAGGTTAAAATAGGTCTGGATATTTATCATTAAAGAGGAGGGCATAAAAAAAATTGAAACTCAAGAATTTTTCATTTAATTTTCTCTTTCCAAAAAATTCATCTGATAAACATTGTATGTGTTTGACTATCACAAATATTTAAAGAAAGGGATATTGGCTGTTAAAAAATAAAATGGAAAGCGACAGCTGGTTATCATTAGACACACAACACTTCTGCCATATGTTTACAAAGTATAAAATCACATCCTTGAATAACACACAAAAAGTCACAGCTGTAGATGTACCTAGGGGGGGCCACTATCAGCTACGCTTCATCGACGTGGAATATACAGAGATGAATGAGTCGGAACCACCAGCAGCCAGTTTGACCTGGAGATAGAATAAAAAATTTTGAATATTGAGAACATTACCTGAATACTGTAAATCACTGAAGATTTCATGAATACTTTTTTTCGCAACTCATCTTTGCAGATATATTCGCGAATACATTATATCATTAACGCTGATCTTGAAATGACTTCGAATTCAAGACTGATGATCTACTGGAGACGTAAATTCTGGAAAATTTCTGTATCAGCAACAGATAGTTTCATATTGGCCGCCATTTTGTTTATGAGAGAAATATAAGCGACTAACAGTGAAGGATTATTTTATCTATAATAATAAACTTTATTTATTCCACAACAATTGTGAAACAAGTTTTTCCGACTTAAATTAATCACTCTTCTTGGCCCCAATTGTGCTTTAAATTAAAATTTTTAGTCAAATAGGATTTAGTAAAACTTGTCTATTTGTGTTATAGCACGACAACAACCCTCCCTACCTTATAAGGATGGAAGGCCAGACAACTGATGGCACCAATTCTCTGTCCGAGGAAGCCCTCATGGTATTTAATGGTACTCAGACTGTCCCCTGACTGGTTATAAACACCAATGTACTGGTTCATAGACCCACTGAAACATACAGCACACAATGTAGTGACTACAATCAAACCATGTCACATCATCAACGTTACTGATTTACAGACACTGAAACACAATCAAACCATGTCACATCATCAACGTTACTAATTTACAGACACTGAAACACACAGCACACAATACACTATATACAGTTATGCATTATCAAAAAAGGATGTCAAATGATTACTGTTTATGTTCTAGAGACCCATTGAAATAAACTGCACAGAATATTGTGATTTTTATCCAAAAAAAGGTACCACCTTGTCCATGTCACTGGGACATAGATCCCATGATGACTTTTATCAAATGATCTGACCACGCCATTGATGTGGCTACATAGACCCACAGAAACATACAGCACACAATATTGTGAATTTTATCAAATGATGGTGTCCTATATTCAATGTTTCATAGACCCATATCTCGTAAGAGGCAACTATTTGATAAAGTAACTCCAACTGGATTTAACATTAACAAATATGACTTATCTGAGGATGCAGTTTTGCCACAGACCAACCCAAAAGGGAGAATTCGAATACTGGGAATCTAACAAGAATCTAGCGGAACACATTACAAAAACATTTTTAATCTTTACAGTAGATTTTCGGGTCACCACCAAATGGTTTTGATGTAACAGGTGTTTGTGAAATATCTATCTAGATTTCTGACTTTCAGTGTACTACATGATACAGGAACTTACCATGCTATAACATCAGCTAATTTATGCATATCAACAGCAGTTAGTCCTTGTTGTAGATTTAACACACGGACTGACTCGGTAAACCTTGGATCCCAGAACCTCACGTCACCACCATTGCTGAAACAGGTATACAGTATAAGACCAAGGAAAGACATAGCAGAAGACTAAATAGGTTTACAGGTAACTTATTTGTAAAAATCTTCAAAAATAAAAAGAACCTGCCTCTTCATTGGGACTGATTCAGGTTTGAGATTTGAATATCAATTTGTAGATTTTAATTTTTATCTTGAAAATCTGGGAAAAAATCAGTGTTCTATTTCAGACACCTTACAGAAAATTCATAAAAATTGGAAACTTGAAAATATGAAAGGCTTCTCTCTGGAGTAAAATTGGTTTTAGCGAAAAGTCTGAAAGTCTGAAAATGTATCAATACATCATGGGCATGGTTTTCATGACAGCTTTTTATTCCTTCAAATCAGAAAGTCGAAACATTTTAGACCAAATCTGTGATTTTTTGTTTTAAATATGCGTTGAAAATAATTGTATGATGCAATGATTTTATTCCCCAATCCATTTTGCTTAACAGGAAATAAATACTTCCCACATATTGACCTATGACCCTAGATATCTTGACCTTTACCTTGTGCTGACTATCTTGCCTTCTGACCCCTTCTGAAGGTGAACCTTGAGGACTCTATGGTTGTGTTCCCTGAGGGTCATCACTCGACTGTCAATCAAAATAATATGAATCAGATATGGTTAATCTGACAAATATTTCAAGTTATTAAAACAGAACTAGCTTATCTTGGAACCATTTATTGCAAGCCTTGTCAGCTTAACTTCTCAACATAAATGCACCTTTAAACTTGAGTTATTCTCTAATTTGACTAATTTGTGAAGTTTGCTCCAAATCTTTTTTGAAACAAAGTCATTAGAAAATGCATGTAACAGAAAGGTAGGTCAAAGAAAGCTAGGGGCACTTTTGCGTAAGCAGTGGAAACAGTTGGACCAGTTGAACCTGCAAAAAAAGCATTAGGTACAGATTGGGACTGAGGCTGGACTGCGGAATATTTGGCATGTGCAGTTTGATATATCCAGCTATACCTGTCCAAAAACTAACTTGCTGAATATCATTAGTTTTCAAAATTTCAGCATAAAAACTAGTGTTGGTGTACTCACATATTTCAGGGAACATTGTGCTATAAAGTATGAGTGAAATGGATGGTTTACTTTTAGTAAACTGTCTTATGCTAGACAGGAAATTCTGAAGCTATGCATCTTGAGCTTTATTTTGAGATTTATGAGGTCCAACACCCCGTACATGTGCATGCATGTATAGTTGAATAATTCTGGACCACCTACATTACGCTAATGCAATCTGAGTCACTGAAATGCATGTATCAGAAATCTAGGCCACAGAGATGTTTGTAACAGACACCTTGGTTACAGAAACGTTTACTCACCATTCTGTTGGCCCCAGCCTCCTGTCAAATAGACGAACAGTACCATCCCCACAACCAGCTATGATGAGTGAACGCCCAACAGAATCTGACGCAAGGCTCGTCACACAACTGTCTGCGCCTGTGGGTATGTCCTACAATATAAACACGTAAGTGCAATAAATAGGATTTTACATTTTATCATAATTTATGGGTACTCAAATAGATAAAAAACAAATGTGGGTAAGTAACATGTCACAAAATCCAGCTGCTCAACAAACTTGATTGATTTTTATACAATATTATTAAATGATACAAGATCAAAGATTCTAGAGAAATCATGTCACCATACATTCTTATAGACCTTCAACAATTTAATTAATTTCATCTCTTCTTTTAATTTGTCTTAATCTCTATAGTAAGTGAATAATGAGTTAAAATTGTTCAGAAATTCACACAGCTCTGATTGGTCAGTAAGTGAGGATATCATTCATTGTAATGAAAAATATGATATTGAATAATTGCAAAACACCTGTTTGGATTTTCTTTAGTCACCAGACAGCATACAAATTGAATATGCAAATTCAAATAACCTAAGGAACTGATAATCCCTCCCTACATTCCAAGAACTTGATTTGAGTACAATCCCTCCCTACATTCCAAGAACTTGATTTGAGTACAATCCCTCCCTACATTCCAAGAACTTGATTTGAGTACAATCCCTCCCTACATTCCAAGAATCTGTGATAACAGTTTGCTATTGCCACAGTGAAAACATACAAGGTCTAGCAGTTATCTTATTCTAGCACTTTTCATGCTGACAACATTTCTCTACATTTTGATTTAGATGATAGCAATTTGTGGATGTTATATAGAATCATTGTGGATGTTATATAGAAATCATTGTGGATGTTATATAGAATCATTGTGGGTGTTATATAGAAATCATTGTGGATGTTATATAGAAATCATTGTGGATGTTCATTGTGGATGTTATATAGAAATCATTGTGGATGTTAGATAGAAATCATTGTGGATGTTATATAGAAATCATTGTGGATGTTATATAGAAATCATTGTGGATGTTATATAGAAATCATTGTGGATGTTATATAGAAATCATTGTGGATGTTATATAGAAATCATTGTGGATGTTATATAGAAATCATTGTGGATGTTATATATATAGAAATCATTGTGGATGTTATATAGAAATCATTGTGGATGTTATTGTGGATGTTATATAGAAATCATTGTGGATGTTATATAGAAATCATTGTGGATGTTATATAGAAATCATTGTGGATGTTATATAGAAATCATTGTGGATGTTATATAGAAATCATTGTGGATGTTATATAGAAATCATTGTGGATGTTATATAGAAATCATTGTGGATGTTATAAAGAAATCATTGTGGATGTTATATAGAAATCATTGTGGATGTTATATAGAAATCATTGTGGATGTTATATAGAAATCATTGTGGATGTTATATAGAAATCATTGTGGATGTTATTGTGGATAGAAATCATTGTGGATGTTATATAGAAATCATTGTGGATGTTATATAGAAATCATTGTGGATGTTATAAAGAAATCATTGTGGATGTTATATAGAAATCATTGTGGATGTTAATAGAAATCATTGTGGATGTTAATAGAAATCATTGTGGATGTTATATAGAAATCATTGTGGATGTTATATAGAAATCATTGTGGATGTTATATAGAAATCATTGTGGATGTTATATAGTAATCATTGTGGATGATGCTATATAGAAATCATTGTGGATGTTATATAGAAATCATTGTGGATGTTATATAGAAATCATTGTGGATGTTATATAGAAATCATTGTGGATGTTATATAGAAATCATTGTGGATGTTATATAGAAATCATTGTGGATGTTATATAGAAATCATTGTGGATGTTATATAGAAATCATTGTGGATGTTATATAGAAATCATTGTGGATGTTATATAGAAATCATTGTGGATGTTATATAGAAATCATTGTGGATGTTATATAGAAATCATTGTGGATGTTATATTGTGGATGTTATATAGAAATCATTGTGGATGTTATATAGAAATCATTGTGGATGTTATATAGAAATCATTGTGGATGTTATATAGAAATCATTGTGGATGTTATATAGAAATCATTGTGGATGTTATATAGAAATCATTGTGGATGTTATATAGAAATCATTGTGGATGTTATATAGAAATCATTGTGGATGTTCATTGTGGATGTTATATAGAAATCATTGTGGATGTTATATAGAAATCATTGTGGATGTTCATTGTGGATGTTATATAGAAATCATTGTGGATGTTATAAAGAAATCATTGTGGATGTTATATAGAAATCATTGTGGATGTTATATAGAAATCATTGTGGATGTTATAGTGGATGTTATATATATAGAAATCATTGTGGATGTTATATAGAAATCATTGTGGATGTTATATAGAAATCATTGTGGATGTTATATAGAAATCATTGTGGATGTTCATTGTGGATGTTATATAGAAATCATTGTGGATGTTAAATAGAAATCATTGTGGATGTTATATAGAAATCATTGTGGATGTTCATTGTGGATGTTATATAGAAATCATTGTGGATGTTATATAGAAATCATTGTGGATGTTATATAGAAATCATTGTGGATGTTATATAGAAATCATTGTGGATGTTATATAGAAATCATTGTGGATGTTATATAGAAATCATTGTGGATGTTATATATATAGAAATCATTGTGGATGTTATATAGAAATCATTGTGGATGTATATAGAAATCATTGTGGATGTTATATAGAAATCATTGTGGATGTTATATAGAAATCATTGTGGATGTTATATAGAAATCATTGTGGATGTTATATAGAAATCATTGTGGATGTTATTGTGGATGTTATATAGAAATCATTGTGGATGTTATATAGAAATCATCATTGTGGATGTTATATAGAAATCATTGTGGATGTTATATAGAAATCATTGTGGATGTTATATAGAAATCATTGTGGATGTTATATAGAAATCATTGTGGATGTTATATAGAAATCATTGTGGATGTTATATAGAAATCATTGTGGATGTTATATAGAAATCATTGTGGATGTTATATAGAAATCATTGTGGATGTTATATAGAAATCATTGTGGATGTTATATAGAAATCATTGTGGATGTTATATAGAAATCATTGTGGATGTTATATAGAAATCATTGTGGATGTTATATAGAAATCATTGTGGATGTTAAATAGAAATCATTGTGGATGTTATAAAGAAATCATTGTGGATGTTATATAGAAATCATTGTGGATGTTATATAGAAATCATTGTGGATGTTATATAGAAATCATTGTGGATGTTATATAGAAATCATTGTGGATGTTATATAGAAATCATTGTGGATGTTATATAGAAATCATTGTGGATGTTATATAGAAATCATTGTGGATGTTATATAGAAATCATTGTGGATGTTATATAGAAATCATTGTGGATGTTATATATATAGAAATCATTGTGGATGTTATATAGAAATCATTGTGGATGTTATATGTTATATAGAAATCATTGTGGATGTTATATAGAAATCATTGTGGATGTTATATAGAAATCATTGTAGAAATTCATTGTGGATGTTATATAGAAATCATTGTGGATGTTATATAGAAATCATTGTGGATGTTATTGTGGATGTTATATAGAAATCATTGTGGATGTTATATAGAAATCATTGTGGATGTTATATAGAAATCATTGTGGATGTTATATAGAAATCATTGTGGATGTTATATAGAAATCATTGTGGATGTTATATAGAAATCATTGTGGATGTTATATAGAAATCATTGTGGATGTTAATTGTGGATGTTATATAGAAATCATTGTGGATGTTATATAGAAATCATTGTGGATGTTATATAGAAATCATTGTGGATGTGGATGTATAGAAATCATTGTGGATGTTATATAGAAATCATTGTGGATGTTATTGTGGATGTTATATAGAAATCATTGTGGATGTTATTGTGGATATATAGAAATCATTGTGGATGTTATATAGAAATCATTGTGGATGTTATTGTGGATGTTATATAGAAATCATTGTGGATGTTATATAGAAATCATTGTGGATGTTATATAGAAATCATTGTGGATGTTATATAGAAATCATTGTGGATGTTATATAGAAATCATTGTGGATGTTATATAGAAATCATTGTGGATGTTATATAGAAATCATTGTGGATGTTATATAGAAATCATTGTGGATGTTATATAGAAATCATTGTGGATGTTATATAGAAATCATTGTGGATGTTATATAGAAATCATTGTGGATGTTATATAGAAATCATTGTGGATGTTATATAGAAATCATTGTGGATGTTAAATATAAATCATTGTGGATGTTATATAGAAATCATTGTGGATGTTATATAGAAATCATTGTGGATGTTATATAGAAATCATTGTGGATGTTATATAGAAATCATTGTGGATGTTATATAGAAATCATTGTGGATGTTATATAGATTGTGGATGTTATATTGTGGATGTTATATAGAAATCATTGTGGATGTTATATAGAAATCATTGTGGATATAGAAATCATTGTGGATGTTATATAGAAATCATTGTGGATGTTATATATTGTGGATTTGTGGATGTTATATAAAATCATTGTGGATGTTATATAGAAATCATTGTGGATGTTATATAGAAATCATTGTGGATGTTATATAGAAATCATTGTGGATGTTATATAGAAATCATTGTGGATGCACTAATTTGCTAAAAAAAATTTGGTTGCACTAAAGTTTGTTTACAGTAATCCAAAACAATTATCTTCTAATCCTATTTGGATTTTTTAAAATTTTTTTTCAAATTAAGGACTAAAAGAATATGTTTACATGAAAACCTGAGAAATATCTGTTCACCTTAATCAACAGCAGTAGCTAGAGCTGTATGAGGATGAAGGGCATGGCAGATAGAGATGACAAATCACAGATTAAAAGAGGTGTTATAAGTCATTGGACTGAACTAAAAGTATGGTTCTAGTTTATCCATGTCATGTTAAACCATAACAACCCATCTGTATATCAATACAGTAACTGTGACCTTCACCTTCCATATGCCAACCTCTTACTTAGATAGACAACAACTACTGCTACACTGACCTGTAGTTTGGTTTCTGACCGGGAGTCCCAGATTTTGATGGTCCTAACGTCCCCTGATGCCAGTAACATGCCCGACTCCTGCTCCCAGTCTATCACCAGTCCAGAGCCTGTAATTAGCACAATTCACTTTTTATAAATCATACATATATTTGACAATTTTTTTTTAAATCTTTTGAAATTTTTTTTTCAAAGATTTAACATAATAAGAAAAATACTAACAACACTCCATTTTTATCAAGACACTCTCAGACACAAACAAGATAGACAAGATTGAAGGAGTTAGAGAGAGAATGGGGGAGGGGCACCATTTCCTATGTACTGGTAACTACATAATAATAATAATGAATAACCAATGGGTTAGTCAGCAATATCACGACAATGGTTACATAAAATATCAATGAACAAAATAATAATTACAGAGAGTATTAAAGCAGATTTGTGTTCATAATAACACTAACAATCAATAAGTCTAACATAAGGTGCCATTTTCTCCAGGTATGGGTTCCCAAAGAATAACCACCAACTGTACCAGTGCCTGGCAGATCCCTGTATATAAGGTTAAGAGTAAAAACTACTGTCCTACCTCTAGAGAGTGGGATCATGTCAGAGAGAGCCTGGAAGGCCGACACCAATTCCTCATTGACTAGGTAGTTCCTCCATATCCGAACCGCTCCATCATCTGACAAACAAAATATTGATAAAAATTCTTTCTATGAGCCTATTTCCCCTTAATAGTCTTCAGACAGAGTTTTTGTTTCTGTTTTATATCCCTAAACCCATACAAACAAAAACACTTGCTTTTCTGTTTTAAACAATTAAATCAGTCTGGTTGATCATAAGAAATTCAATACACTATTAATTTGAAATATTAACACTTACAGTACACCTAAAAGATGATGCCAAGATCTCATTTTCACAGTCGACTATAACCAAGCTTAAAATGTAACAAAAGGCCCAATGGGCCTGAATCACTCACCTGGTAGTCAATGTGTAAATATCACAAATACATTGACATGTACATCATTGGCATTCAAAGTGGGCAGATCTAATCAATTCTAACCAATTTTCCCAACAAACAGCTTATAAGACTTAACTATAAACAGTGACAGATATGACTTGGATTATCAGCAAAATACCATGCTTCTATGCCTTGTGGTTAGTCAGAAATAGTTGTTAGGTTTTTCAACAATTTGACCCCTGTGACTTGAATAAGGGTCAAGGTAATTTCTTGTCATAAACTTTGTAGAACTTTATCCTAGGTGCATGTCAGCCAAATAACATGATTTTCTGTCTTATTATTTGTCAGAACAAGTCACTTTAATGTTTTATCAAATTTGCCCCCTGTGACCTTGAATATGGGTCAAGAGCATTTCCTTTCACATTTGGTCTGCTGGTTATCGAGAAGAATTTCTTAAATGAGAAAGTTGACGCTGGACAGACCAAGAATGGATGCAGCACACAATGGTGCATGCTCACTTGACCCTTCGGGCCAGAGGAGCTAACTAGACATTCTGATCAGCTCATACCTGAACCCGTCAGCATTAAGGTATCGTCATGGGCGTTGAGGAACTCCACAGAGGTGATCTTGGTGTGTTTTGGATTTTCATTACATATACTGCCCAGTTTGGTACCCTGTTCCCAATTCCAGAAACTATAAGAAAGATATGATATGATAAAATTGTCAATAAGGTAAAACCTGCTACAGTTTACATTGTCTTCACTTTCATGTTCATCCAAATCCTTTCTCTTCATAAAACACAGTAAAACTTTGTTAACTCAAACTCGAAAAACTAGAATACTCCGCTTAACTAGGAACACTTTGTTGTAAATGTTCTTTACTGATCGTACTCAGGCCAATTCCTTTGATATTCAACTGAGGAAATACTCTTGTATCAGTAATTCTTTACCTTTTCTGAACACCTGTCACTGAGCCATGTCTATGTGGGCACGCTTACCTGACCATTTCCTTGTCGGCGACAGCCATGAAGGACTCGTAGGGGTGGAACTTTATCACAGAAGGTATACCTTGATTTCTATTTACAAATACTTGGTCATCCAGTCGATTGAACCCTACAAAGGCAAACCTCAAAATTAAAGGTTGGCACTGAATATATTGTCATATCTACTTCTGCTGGAAACGAACTCAGATAAAGTTTGGAGTACTCATCAACCATTGGTAGAACTTTTCTTTTTGTGAAAAGTTTCCTACAAAATTTGCACAAAATATAAAAGAACATGAAACTTTTCTTGCAGTAACATGGCAGACTCCAGCATTTCAGAAGATACACATTTCATATTTTCTAGTTATTCAGATAATGTGAGTGTAGATGTTCTATTTATGTTCATCCTTTTAAGTGTCGGTCTTTAGTACAGTTCATTTACAAACAAGAGATCCCAGAGGGATCTTGGCGCCCACCATTTGAGGATCTGTTTTCAGTTCTTGAAGATTTGTTTATTTTTTTTTGTTTGTTACAGGTGTTGTAAATGTTCATGAACTGGTCTTCATTGAATGCACTCAATGATGGCACAAGATATTTTTATTAAGCACTTATTAGCAAATATCATTTAAAAAAGATCCCAAAGTATTATTAGATAGCAGTCAGTTACAGGTGGATAATGGACAATATGCTTGTGCTGTCTTAATATCGACATCCAAGATGGCTGCCTGTGGGCCACCTTGATTTCAAATCAGTCAGGGAAACCAATATCTATGAAATATCAGAAGGATCCATCCAGTACTTCCTCAGATATAGCAGTAACAAGATTTTAATCTCAAAACAGGCAGCCATCTTGATTTCGGATCAGTCCAAAAAGGTATAATGCACAACTTGGAACCAAAGGGAACCTGCATATGAAATTTGAGAAAGATCCATCCAGTACTTTCCAAGAAATAGCAGTAACAAACTTTTACATTCAAAATCCAAGATGGCCACCTGTCTGCCATCTTGAATTCGAATCAGTCTAAAAAAGGTACAATGCACAACTAGGGACCAAGGGGAACCTGCATATGAAATTTGAGAAAGATCCATCCAGTACTTTCCAAGAAATAGCAGTAACAAACTTATACTTCCAAAATCCAAGATGGCCACCTGTCGGCCATCTTGAATTCGAATCAGTCCAAAAAAGGTACAATGCACAACTAGGGACCAAGGGGAAACTGCATATGAAATTTGAGGAAGATCCATCCAGTACTTTCTCAGAAATAGCGGAAACAAACTTTTACTTCCAAAATCCAAGATGGCCACCTGTCAGCCATCTTGAATGCGAATCAGTTCAAAAAAGGTACAATGCACAACTAGGGACCAAGGGGAACCTGCATATGAAATTTGAGAAAGATCCATCCAGTACTTTCCCAGAAATAGCGGTTACAAGAATTGTTTACGGACGGACGGACGGACGGACCACGGACCACGGATGCAGGGCGATTTGAATAACCCACCATCTATTAGATGGTGGGCTAAAAACATAAACCAGCACTGCTATGGATCAGAAGCATTAACCCAGGCTATTGGGATTGAACAGTTTACAATTTTACCTGCACGCAATTGTTCTTCCTTAGCCTCATTTCTCACATGAGCATTTCGTGTGAAGTGGTACTCTCGTTCATGATGCGGGAAACTCTCTGGATCCTGCTCGTCCGAGAGTCGCATCAATGGCTGCGCAAAGTGTTTACAACACCAGGGGAAGTAATCAGTGGAGACCACTGATGGCTGCTTCAGCCGACCGGTAGCTTCCTCTTCCTTCTCCTCAACCTGGAGATGATAACAGGAAATCTGTTATGATAATCTTCTCCCTTGTGTTCTTACTAGGTTTACTGCCTAGTCAACATTAAAACGAAATAAAACTGAAAATTAAAATGTGAAACTGACCTGAGAAGGACCTTTATCGAATATCTTTCGATTACGACTGAACTGCGTGGAGTATGTGTAAGGACTAGATGTACTGCTTGGTAACCGTGGTGATGAAAAGTCACGCTTGATTCCACCAGTGACTGGCCGTCCTGATTCATCATACAAGTAGTTCTGTGGTGGTGTTCTGTCAACATCAGAAAATGATCTACAGCAATGTTTTTTTTTATTCATCTTCTAAGTATATAATTTTTCAATTTCTTTTAAGAATGTACAATAAAACCTTGAAAGAAGACCTACACAAACAAATTTCACCCCCACTCAAAAGCCCATTTTCTCTTTACACAAAACAGATCACTCATATCAAAAACTCTAGCAGACACTTTACCTATCCTAGATGCTCTGTACTTTATAATCTGTTTTGTCACAAATAAAAACGTCTTTCAATACATGAAGGTGAGACCTATGGAGCTGAAATGACATCTGCTTTTTTCATTGTAAAGTGACTAAATGTTGGGTGTCCTATGTTAGAAACCCTGTGTGTTGACTTACCCTTGTGACGTGTTGACAGGTCTGTTTGAGGGACTGGCGGGAGCCGAGTGTGTCATGTTCGGGTTGGGCATCATTTGTGAAGGTTTTGAGGTGGTAGTAGCCTATTCAACACACAAACTCATTATTAACTTTGGGAAAACTCAATGTGAATAGGAGAACATGTTACATGAAGGAGTGGAACAAAACTCAGGAGACTAGACTGAATCTTTCTAATAGAATAGACATTTCAAATTTGCCATGAACAGATGGCTGGACCTGGCTTGATTAAAACGCTTTCCGTTTTCAGATAATGTGCATCTGTAAGTCACCTGGATCTATAGACTGGACCGAAATTTACACCTCAAAAAGACCTAACAACGCATATATACTTCCGTGGAAGAGACATAAAATGAGTTTTCAAATTATTTCATGAAGTAGTTGATACTGTTATTATAATTAAATAAATATAAGATAAACATATAAAAAAGAAAACACGAAAATGTTCTGAGATGTCGTGTCTGAAATGAAAACTTGGAACTATTTTATGTAGATTCTATATATATATCAGTGAGACTAATTACAATGCTATTTCATACGGATATACCATTTCCTTTATTCTGTTATTTCAATTTGCATCATACACAACATCTATAAGTTTTGAAATTTTTATACACTTAACATTTCACATACCATGTGATTATTCTTTCGTAAATATCATTACTGTGTTGTACCTTGAGTTTGATGGTATTGACGATATACTTCGCCATGTCTGCGACCTCGTTGACTGGGTCGATGGCAAGCTGTAGTAGAGTCTTCCATACCATAATGTAAATATTGCTGAAACTGAGACCTGGGATAGATGGGTTGGATCCTGCCCGTTTGCTGCGAGCGTCTGGAGCTGTGGGCATGCTTTCAATACTGGAGGTACTGTCCATAGAACTAATACTACTGCCAAAGCTGGTGTTTCCAGGCGAGGGCTGCAAGCCTGAAGCTAAACACATCAAATGTTTGAATTATAGGCAAACCTGGGGTGATTAATCCAGCCCTCACTAAACTGGTAGTCTCACTACCCAGACACGGTTCCAGAGAATAAATTATTCATTGGGGTCATGTCATAGCCTAAATTATTTTGCTTCTGCTGGAAATGTAGGCTAAACCAGATTTGGGGCCGATATTCTGCCCCATTCCCAATGCAAAATAGTATCTTTTTTCCCCAATTTAGACCCCAGGTTTTCCCAATTCTGAGGAAAACGCCGCTATTTTTCCCAATTCTAAGGGCCCCGGGCCCCGGGCCCCAGTCCCAAAATGGGGTGTGAGAGCCCTGATTTACTTCCATTTGTGCTTATCACACAGTAACAAGGTCAATTTACTTCTTAACTAACACCTTACCAATCTCATAAGCTGTGTGAATATCAGAATAAATCTTCAATTATTCTTGGTAGAGAAAGAAGGAACATTCATCAAGTGACTTCTATGGTTGAAAAAATACCTGAAAACACTTATGCAATAAAACACCTCAAATTATTTCTATTCCTTTAATTTGGCCAAATATTTCTCTACTTCACTTCCAGTTCATTGAAACTGTATCAGGAATGTCCTGCTTGAGATGGATGGATAAAAACATCTTAAGGGGGTATACAGGGGTTGGCATTTTGAGGTAATATTGGAGGAGCTGTGTATACGGGAGTGTACGGAAGGATCACGGATGAAGTGCAGGCTTACACGTGCTGGTTAACAAGTTCTTCACACTGGTACGCGAGGAACTACGCTTCATTCCACTGGCCATGACAGATGCAAAGTTCTCTGTAATCACAAGTGGTATTTTACCATGAATACAAAAGTACAAAAGTACAAAAGTAACATTTTGTTTTCTAAGTTAACAGCATATACAAGATATCCTCAGAGGCCACTAGAACACATGTTTTGTAAACACAAATAGTACACAGAAAAAAAAAACAAATTTATTACCACAAACAGAAGACAGGATTTGTTTCATATTTGTTTTGGATACAGTGAATATTCTTTTGTTTTACTGTTATAAGCACTATACAGGTAGAATTCTTTGACTCTCAACAACCTACTAATGTTTTATTTATGTACATGAACTACTACAAAGAATGCAGATTTCTATTGATACAAAGATTGTACAAAAGACACACTTGTGAATAGCACCTTTCCATATAGATTCAAAATTGGATACGATAAAGTCAAATAATAGACTAAACTGCATCATACACCTAAATGTTAACATTCTGTGACTAGAAGATAAAGATTATCACAAAATTACTATTTGGAAAAAAAAAAAACACTTAACACTCATACAATATTATATTAGTACTGTTAGTCAGACTCACCTGCCTCTTGACACATTTATCAAAATGAACAAAGGGCCCAAATATTGAAATTTTAGTACATGAGAGTCTGTAATCTTGCATACAAAACCTGGTTACTTTAGATGAAAGAACATAGGGTGCATGGCCTGGACGAGATGATGTATGAAAGCATAAATGATCTGACGAATGGCAAGATAAACAAAGAGAGTTCCTTCCTTTGGTTAAGTACCACTGTATCACGATACTATATAGGAAAATAGGACAGGATCACAAAACATAAAATGTTCTTCAGCCAATGGCTGGATTTTAAACAATGCAAAATAACACCAAACAATAAATACAACACAACACAATACTAATCTGTTAAATAGCACCAGCTGTATTTCATTGGAAAGTAGATGACCTCTTTTATTGATCAATACTTTCAAAAATGTTTTCTTATTTGAAAAACTTGATAACCAGTTTAAAACTAAGTAAATTATATTCAAATACATCATATTAAATGATCTGTCGTTTTGAAAAGTATGATGCTTTAAAATCTTAGATTTTTTTCAGATTACTCTTTTTGATTTCAATTGAAATTTACTTAGAACTTCTAAATTAAAATCCTTTAACACACACGATTGAATCTGGTGCTATATTACAGCTTGACAACAACCTAGCTTTGTGTTCATGGAAGAGCAGGGCCTAATCTGATGTATGTTGACTTTGTGTCTTTTGAAATTTATAAAGCTTAGCATTAAGAGTCCCAAATTCATTTTTTTTTAATCTTTATGTATCTAATAATTAAGAAAAAACCCAAAACTTCTCCAACTGTTTGTATAAACTATTGGAACATTAATCTATATCATAAAATCTTCAAATTATAATCTCCTCCCTCCCCAAGAAAAAAATGAAGTGATTTTCATATTATTTTGCTATTACAATGTCAGATTTTTGTGATAAGACTTATTAAAAAAAAGGGTTTTGCTTCTTGATAAATCCACAACAGAGTAGACCCTGCAACATGGTGCTGACATGCAGGAGTGCATTAGTTACCAGGATTACCGGACGATGCTACAACATTCCACCCACCCGGGGCCTCGGCGGCCACAATCGGCACTGCTTTGTCCTTCTGCCTCTCCTCCTCCATTAGTTGCGTTGCCACCGTTGCAAATTGTGACTCAAACTGGGTCACCAGGTATCCAAACGCCACGACCAGTTCCTAGTGACAGACAAAGTGAGTTGGTAACGACACTCCGATTAAAAAATCAAGCCAACAATTGTACAATTCAAGGCAGTAAATAAATTAATGGATATTAAATTCATGTCAAATTTATGTTACACAGAAAATCACCAACTTATTGAAAATATATTTTTTTTAATGAATTCATCCCTGCAGTTCATAATATGCTTTCAATTTTCTTTGTATCAATTCATGTACATTCAAATTTACCATCATGACAGTAAAAATCCATCAGGCATATAATCATCAAAATGGTCGTGTTATGATGTAAACCACCTGTAACAATAACATCAATGCAGACACAAGAAAATTACCAACCATCCAATCAGAATGCCAAGTCTTCAGCTCATAAAAAACCCCGGGAAAACTAGAAATTGTTGGCATTAAGTTTGACAGACTTTTCACCCATATTCTACCTCTTACTTAAAGGTCATTCTAAATGTGACCTCTTCCGAAAACCAAAAGTTGACATTTTATTACATATTTTCTAACTTCTATCAATAGCAATTGAGGGCAATATGAATATGAACAAATATCATCACCCTGTACCTCTTGGTTACTATTAAGAAGCCATAAAAAGAAAATTTATCTGTGACCTTAAAAAAAGGTCATGGTCATTCATAATATCAAACCTGACAGCTAATGACCAGGACATCTCACATGTGAAATGTCAAGATTCTAAACCCTGTTGAACTTGACAAGAAGTTTTTTAAAGTTTGTTACCCAAAACAGCAATTTTCAATGTTGACCCCAACCAACAACCAGAAAATGAATTTGCAGACAAGTTTTCAACAATAACTAAATACAGTATGCTTCTGACAAAATTTCATCTCTGTGTGCCTCTTGGTTAATGAGAAAATGCTTTTTCAAAATTTGACATAACTGACCCCTGTGACCTTGAAAAAGGGTCAAGGTCTTACATGTCACCAAACTTGACAGGAAGCCAAAGAAAGCGAAATATAACTAAAACATGTAAACGAAGTGGGGGACTTGTTTCTACCCCATTTCTCACTAGTATTTCATTATCAAGGCCCATAGCTCTTGAAAATATTGGCAGATTTTAATCAATATTGAACTCATCTGAAATCTCACTAATATAATGTCTTACTAAATTTGATTAAAGTCTGACAGCGAAAATTTAAGTAATATGGTGTAAAAGCAGAAATATTTTTTTCTAAATAATATAACTCAGAAATGTGGTTACCTGCATGCAAGGTGAATATTGTAACGTCAATAATTGTATAATATTCATTTCCCGCATCAATTTTTTTCAGAGAAGAAGATATGTTGCTTTTTACACATGTTGTAAAGACAAACCTTTCTGACAAGAGGGTTTCCATCTTGACCAACAGATGACAAGGTCATACCAACTCCGAGATCAATGTTGTTAGCATGGTCACTTCGCTCCGAGGAGTTGTTGTTGATGAATGTCCCTAGAGCATACACAGTAGCAGCCCGCACCTGTACAAATAAACAAATATCGTAATTTGAGAAAGCTTGATTCAGAAACCACAAGCAGATGTCAAGAAACCAGAAATGTATATAGAACAAGAATTTGCACATGCCTAGACAAATTAGAACCTATTTTGATGAATTTCTTTAATAGGTGAAATGCACTTGTCCATGAAATTCTGAGTATAAACTTCAAATACCACCATATCATTGTTTTTTAAGTCCCTAAAGAAATGAAATCACTGAAGTGATGTTTCCAAAAATGTTTTAGTGTTGACATGAAATCAAAGTGCCTAGGGCACTCATGGACGCTGTGTATAATGGACTGAAGTAAAAGAATGAAGGAAGTATCAGCTTGGAAAAGCAAAAGAATGAAGGAAGTATCAACATTGAAAGAAAGAAAAAAAAATGAAGAAAGCACATGTCAAAATGCCCTATTCACCACATACACTTGTGACCATTTTCCGAAGACTGAGCGCACCGACATGTCATTGAAAATGAAACTAAAACACCACACACATCTAGTTTTAGAACATTGTCTGAAATCTGTTACCCTTTCAATTCATCTAAGCTACACATTCATCTTCCCATAGAAGAACACAACTGATTTAACACTTTTAGTCAAGTCGTAGAAAAAAGGCCTTGTCGCACAATTCTGTGTGTGTGGAACTTCAAACAGATGGACAATAAGTTAATTTATTAGATTTTTTTTTCTTTCTAATCTGTTGATTATTTCATGCAGTAATTGATGTTATTTTATAAAATTTCAAAGTACACTTAATTACTTTCACTCAGGTAGAGGTGTGTTATTGTTTTTTTATAACTAAATTTTATAAATCTGGTGATGACAGTGTTTGTTATGCAATTAAGACAATCAATGGATTCTCACAGAAGGTAAGACGGAAACTAGAGATATCCAGAACACTGATTGAAAATCTGCCGTTAGTCAGCAGAGAGTATTTACCTCTGGCGTAGAGTCGGTCAACATCTTAGCTAGCTTTTCATGGGCACTGTCTCTCACTCCACACCAACGTGCATTGTCAAAGTTGGTCCAAACCTGGTCAGGGAATTGTACATCTTTACACACATGTATGATATGGGATCGGGATTCATGCAACATATACAAAACACATTCTCCTGTCAATGTCTGTATAATGTGATTTCCATTGTATCAACATACTGTACAATTGAAAATTTTTGTGTGAAATTTATTTTCATTGATTTCATAGGTTCTCTAAATCCACAAGTTCATATGTCATTGAACTGTATAAATTAAGTATAAAAAAGTTGTATTGAGAAATATCTATCCACAAAATCAAGTGTCCATAATTTTTTTTTTTTTTTTTTTGAAAAACCATGAAAATTGAGCTTCACAAAAATTTAAGATTTTACAGTTAACATATAACATTTACTTTAAATCTAGAAATTACATTCATCAGATCACTCGATTTGTCTCAGTTTTCTATGAATACAATTTTCAATAGACATGACATACAAAGCAAAATATAAACAAGAGGCCCATAAGGCCTGTATTGCCAGCCTCGCTTTCACTTGGCTGAAATTGCATCATTAAAACTAAAGATGAGGAATACTAAATATCCAATCACATATAACACAACATATCTATTTTCGTGTTGGAGCCCTACCCTCTGCCCCTAAAATGTCAGCCAAAGCATTCATACTTCACACCTTATCATTTCAATAGGAGAAGTAGGATTTTAAAGAATTTGTTGAGACAACCCTTCCCCTTCACCTAAACATGCTTTAGAACAAATTTGGGTAATATCCAATTATTTCTACAGGAAGAGTAAGATTTAATGAATTTGCTCTATTTCCCCTATTGGGCACAGCCTCTCCTGCCCCAGGGAGTCAATGCACTGTTTGTACAAAATTCAGACCAAATTTGGTCAAAATCCTGTATGTCATTTATGACTAATAGCGATTTTAAGGAAAAAAGATGATAGATGGACGACAGGTGCAGCAGGTATACCATAAGCTCACATGGTCCGAGGGTCAGTAATGAGACAGTACCTTGCCGAGACACAGGGCCAGCCATTGTCTCAGTGAGTTGTTGGTATCAGCTAACTGTTCCAGACACACAGATATTACATTTCCTTGTAACGCAGCCTCCTGTTGTAATGTAAATCAGCTACAGTTAGTAATACAGACAGTTTCATAATTAATGTAAAATACTCCCCAATGGAAACATATCAATCGTTATACTATCTAGATGAAGTGTCTCACTGAGACACAGCTGAAATCAGAGAAAATATTGACCCTTAAACCATCACCATATAAGGGCAAGCATGTTACAGTTAGTCCTCCTCATAACTCTAACTGATCCTCCACTGCTTTTGAACTCTTGAGAAATGTATGTTTAAAAACATTCAGAAATAATTCTTGCAAGCTTTATAGGATACTGAGCGGCACACAGTCTAATTAACCTTACAGATAACAATGTCCTGTAGGCTACTGGTATGCATATTCATGGTTTACAACCGTGACCAACATTATGAAAATAACAAATTGGGGCAATGATACTGTACAGTGGAGCTCACTTAAAAATCATGTTATATTTGTCAGGGGAAAACATGATAATAAGCGGAATGTGACATTAACTGTGAACAGTTCACCTTTGAATCGCCACATTTCTTTTTCTGTTATATTAGTGGTTATTTTCTTTATCACCAATCAGATGTCGTGAAACATGGCATAGGGGACAACTCTGTTTCAGAACATTTTACACCATTTCAGAGCATTAGCATGAAGCCTTAAGTCGTAAACTTCATACCAAATAAAAACTAATGAAACATCTTCTATCTTATTACAACTGACAATTCCATGTTAACTTGACTGATTCAGAACATACCTGGCCTTGTTTGTAGTCATTCACAATCATGGAGAGGACGAAGGCGGCCATTGTTCTGTGTTCTGCCTAACAAAGGTATAACAAATTATAAACTATTGAATCAGACTTTAAGTATGTGTGTTAACATTACAAAGTGTATGGAAACACCCTACTTTATATTAAATATCAAAATTGATGGAAAGCTTGCAATACTTACTGATGTATTCTATGAAGTTATCATATTTTGTTTCAAGGGTGTCTTCATGAAAAACTTGACAATGACATTAACAGGTCTGTCAGTCTTTACAACTAGGAATTACTAACCAGCATATAGGGTACACCATTACAGCTAGGAAATACTTCCGGGCTTATAGGGTAAACTGGTATAAATAGGAAACACTAACTGGCATGTACAGTACATTGGTATAGATAAGAAATATTTACTGGCATGTACAGTACATTGGTATAGATAAGAAATACTTACTGGCATATAGGGGTCAGCAAGTACAGCCAAGAAGTACTTATGACCATTATCTTTTACCAAATCTGCCTGGCATGACTGTGGGAACAAAAAAACAGCTGTCACACAACCAATAGAAACGTCATATATCAAACCCTGCACCAAATTAAGAGTTCTATCATTCTTACTTTCTGAAAATTCACAATGTGAAATCTATGCATGGCAGATGCAGGATGAAGATTATATAATCTGTGAAGCCTTCTTTAAATCTAATCCAGAGATAATTAATTCAGAAAATCAATAAACGAGAAAAAGCTTACGGAACTGAAATTTTATACCATTCTATAAACAGGAAAACTTTTACAGTTGTTAAACTCTTGCCTGTTTTGTCTTTTCGTTATTTAGTCACGGAAATAACAGGTGAGCTGACATTTGGTGCTATGGCTTCAATGTATGCTTTTATGATTTCGTCAGTGAATTTAAAGCTGAGGCAAATGAAAAAAGTTTCATGCAAGGGTGAATAACATCCATGGCAATTGTTTTCTTATATACCACAGTCCTCTGTTAGACAATGCTATATGCCTTTTCTTCCAGGTAGATCTATCATGGGAACTCATTCTCTTATATCTACTTACACTGTCCACTGATAAAATCTTAGCCCAGATAAACACCAACAAGGGACGTAATTCTCGAGCAGAGCTCTGAAGTAACTTCAGTACGTATGGGAAGATACCAACAGATAACGCCTGAAAAATCAAACAAAGAATAATGTAATAATTGTTAAGAAATTATACCAACTTTTTAAATATTTACTGTCCACAGTGAGTTTACAGTATAATCTAATTGCTACTCTCAGCCTTTGTCATTTTATCTTACATGAACTGGGGTTACATGTACCACATTGGTTTCATCATGCAACTGTAATTTTTCCTACATGCCAATGCTCATTTCCAAAATTCTGTTAGATGTCTCACTGGTGAATATAACACTACAGTAGCCTGTGATGCAATTGTTGACCAATCAAAGCGTGGATTGTTTTCATATGATAAAACAATAATTATTGGCCAATCAGAAGCGTGAATTGTCTTCACAAATAAAACAACCATTATAGACCAAGCAGAAGTGTTGATTGTCTTCATACAATGAAAAAATCATTATGGACCAATGAGAAGCATTGGTTGTCTTCATATAATGAAACAATCCCTGATCTATTTTCAGGTCAAAATGTGGATTTATTGACCTGGGAAGCTGATATTTCTGGAGACCATCCCTGGGAAATATCACCTTGTATTCACATGAAAACAGGTCAGTAATTGTATAATATTGTCTGCATATTTGACAAACATTAAATGTAAATGTAAACAATTTTATTTTGTTTCATGAGTCACTCATTACCAAACAAACACTTCAAACTTCCCTTTGGCAGTATTCTAACTTCTGATATTAAACCACCAGACTGACTACTTTTAGTCTTCTATCAAAATACCAAGCTGTCCTCCTTTGTAAACGTACCAAACTAACTGCCCAGGGTCCAAGGTCTAAGAAGCGGCCCAGCAGGTCCAAAGCCCGCAGTCTGTGTACTTGACTCAAGAGGACCTGAAACAAAAAAATGTTTGCTTGTGTTTTGAGATAATAATTGTATAGTACTAACATTTTTGATTGACTCAGAAAACAATTTACTATCAAGAATTGCTTCAAAGGGTTTTATTCCTTGTAGAAGGCTAACTTACCTGTAACACTATAGGAAGTTGCTCCGGAGGGTTACGGGACTCGGAGCCATATGTAAGCCAGACCTGGAAGGCTGTGAGCTGCTCTGTGAAGAAAGGGCTGTGTTGGAATGTTGAGCCTTCGTCCTCTAACAAACGAGGCAACTGTCTCAGGCACAAATCCAAAGCCAAATCCCATGCTTGCCTGAAATAGCCAAATCTTTCAAATTACATCCTATCTGAATATGAATATCTTATTTAACGGTAGAAAATTATGAAGGAATTCAGCATGTACTAATAAGAGTTTTATAATAAATGTGAGAAACATAACTTTGGATAAAATTACCCAACCCCTGTCCCTCCCATGTGGGCGTCACTTTAGTTTAGTCTGTTACATTATTGGCATAGATAACCTCAGAGAAAGATCTAATATGCAAGATTCAATACTCCCTTCCACTGGTGCTTTCTGTTTTACAGAAGGCTGAGAAACAGACTTGTTCGTTTAGGTGTGGTTATGTCCATGGGTAAGATACTAATTGTTCTGGATGGCATGCAATGGACCTCCTGCATCTTGTTCAGTGAGGTAGCCATTAGTTACTACAAAAGATCTCAAAATGAGTCTGGCTATTTTCGGGACAATAGACCCAGCAAACAAACAAAATCCTCAAAACAAATCACTTTCATTGCTTCTATGAATACTAATTAATGATGACCTTGACCTTTGAACCTGCAAAGACGAATTCATCCAAACTTCATCAGTTGAAAGGTTCCATGAAGAAATGTGGTTGATGAAATCATGATATTGACTGACGTGATGAGATATTGGGTTAAAATTAATCTCCCTGATAAATTACCAGATGCAAAGCAATAGTTAGTATTCAATAGCACTGATTCAAACTTTTTAAAATCATAACGAATACTTTGGAGTGATTCCTTATAGTGTTTCCTCTTAAGGAATTTAATTTACCTAACTTAAAAAAATAATTTGAATACCATGGCTTTCATGAACAAATAAACTTAATTTTGTCACAAAAGTACTTATCTTAAAAAGTAATCTTATCCAAAAGTAATTATCTCCCAGGGTAATCCAATCTGTCGGTAGTTATCAAATATTTAACCACTAAAGCTCAAACCAGAGATATTTCTGATAATACATACCACATGGGATGTTGGTATGTGGGAGGTAATTTTGGTCCAGACACTGGAGTACAATTATAGGAACGCATTATCCTCTCAGCCAGTAAAAAATTACGAAACAAACTTGCCACCAGTAGATCTTGTCGGAACAGCTTTTGGAACAGATCTGGAGGGAAAAAAAAGAAAAGAGTCGTTCCAAATCTTAATGGGCTTGCCTTTACTTTGCTTTGGTCAACAGTTTTGTATGTTATTCATAACAGGGCACTATTCATATAGGACAACCTATTCATAAACAAATTTTTCACACTAATGGCTAAAATCAATTTGGTCAATCAAATATCAGCACTTTCCATCTTCCATGCATTCATTCAGAATGAAGTTTCGTATTGAAACGACTCAATCTTTAAAAATTTAAAAAGGATTATCAATAACTGTCAAAATTGTATGGCAACAATCATTCTATGTATTACCTAATTCAAGTTGGACACTTCTGAGAAGAAAGATCACAAAATTTTGAGTCTCAATATAGTTTAAACTGTGTTCCTGCCAACTTTCCCCAATACCCTGTGAGCCCCTCCCCCTCTTACCCCTTGGCAGTGTATTCCAAGCTATTGTATCAGTGATAGCAGTAAATATCCAGTTGAGTTCTCCAAGCATGGTTCGTCTGTCATTCAGCTGGCCCGGTACTCTGTTGAAATGCAGACATTCAAAAGTTTAATCGTAGTCTGACTGAAAGCTGAAATCACTGATTTTGACGTTTTAAAGACCAACTTCAAACAAAACAATTATTTATAGCAATGAATCTGACAAATTTTATTGCCTGTTACATGAAACCCTGAGTCAGTAACACAAGTGCTACTTAAGACTTTGAGAGAAAATATTAAGGTCATATTATTTAAATGAAATGTATTCTAATAGGAGTAAAGTTGTCTGGTTTATGGTTCAATAAGGTTATGCACACTTACTTGTCCACCATTTCAGCAGTAAGGTTTGGCACAAGTTTACTGGTGTTCTGTAGGACATACCTGTACAACAGGAATGCGTAAGAC
The DNA here is from genome assembly GCF_031769215.1 of Ylistrum balloti. Lineage (NCBI taxonomy): Eukaryota > Metazoa > Mollusca > Bivalvia > Pectinida > Pectinidae > Ylistrum > Ylistrum balloti. Next base: position 2,129,328 of record NW_026782282.1, on the reverse strand, counting down.
TCTTATAACAAGATGCAAATACTTTATAATATCCTGCCTAAATCACAACCTATTAGTGTTATGTAATTCTTAACACGATGTATGTATGCATTGATGTAAGTATGTATACAATGATATACAATGATATAAGTATGTATACAATGACATAAGTACATATACGATGATATAAGTATATAAACAATGATATAAGTATAGAAACAATGATATAAGTATATATACAATGACATAAGTACATATACGATGATATAAGTATATAAACAATGATATAAGTATAATATTAGTTAATTTCTGCCCTATTATAATTTTAAGATTATCGATAATTTAAATTTTATTGAAGAAGAACAAATAAAGAGAAAATACCAACCATTTGAGAGCTATTTTTATGGGGGTGGTGAGACATGAGGTGAAGAGGTCAGCTGGGAGTTCAGGGTTCATAGGGAGAAACTCTGCCGAACCACATGCTGCAAGCTGTATACAGTTTTTGACCGCAGAGGGTGAAGGTGCTGGGCTGTTGAATCTCTGACTGCTACTCAATGACGATGACGACTGATGATTATGTAGAAAAAAGTAGATAATCATTAATAAATGAATCATTGCCATATTGTTAAATTCAAATATCAGAGTTTGGATGCGGCTATAATTCCCATGTCCATACAGAACAATGCCAGCTAAAATCACATTTATGGTTCAAATTTCATTTTCATCAAAATATTGACACAGAGCTGTCCAAGTTAAGAGTTGCTTAAAGACTTTTAATAAATGAAATTTGATTAATTTTGCTGAAATTTTAGAGAAATGTTCGGAGTAATCCGAGTATAAATTTTTTCAATGGATTTTAAGTGGTACTTCTTTATCAAAACAATTATTCTTTCTTTCACTAAACGATATCTGTCAAGGTTCAAAACAAGACAGGATATATCTGCTAACCCATTGTACCATTTCCAAAAAGACATTTTTGAAAAAAAAATGTTCCTCTTTTTTTCAAATGTAATTAAGCAACAAAGAGATAGACAGAAATTGTCTCAATTCTTTGTTATAAATTTTCATTCAGAATTCCTTTGAATTGAAAGATGAAAATGCTGCATAATACTCATGATTTTTCATTCCTTTTTTTCTTCAATTTCTAGAACACACAAACTATCACAGATGCAAAATTTTAACATTTTGAAACTATTTGACCAGACCATATTTACGGGAGAAAAAAAAAAAGACAGGGGATTTACCTCCATCTCATTTTCTCTTTGCACAGAGAACTGTTTGAAGGACTCGACGATGATGCCGGCATTGGAACAGTCATATACATAGATAGACGGACTCCCCATCCATGTCTGAAGGTCGTAAACTGAGAGTGGGATGTACTGTGTGTAGCTCTACAATGAACAAATAAACGAAATATCTCTCATATCCGACCAGCCAAACAAAAAGGTTAGAAAGGGTCCTATTGTAGTGAAAAAAGATTTAGATTAACTTGAGGAGAACGAGAATTTCTATACTGTAACATCTATTAAATTTTTACTATCTGGTACTGTGAAGTTGTCATCAAGTGTGGACTGAAACATACAACAGTATTGACAAAATTATCCATTTTTAAAACTATTAAATTTTCTAAACTTTTTAAACTATTGTGACAATTCTTACTCATCCCCCTCTTTTTTTTGACAGAAAGTAATACATATACTTCCCTTCAAATTGGTAATGTTTACTTAATTTATAAGAACCCTAATATTTTATGGAAATATACCATCTACAGAAAACACACTTCATCAACGATGATAAAAAAACCCTACACAGTGAAATACATGTGAAAGGCTGTTGTTACCTTATTGAAAACCCATATTTCTCCATTGATTGTTGGCTTTGGTACACCATGGCCATTGTAATGGAAAAGAACCCTTTCTTCCTGTCAGAAATAAAAAAAAAAATATATCAAATTACATTAATACTCAGTTATTACACCAATCTTATCCTCTCCAATACTTTTCTTAAGCTATTCTCTGACATTATTCCAGACAGTTCTTACAAACTTTTATCAACTGACAGCTTCTTTGAACAATTATTGAAATTTCCTTCTTATATTTCCTAACTCTCATCTCATTTTGATTTAGGATTTGTAACAAATGTCATTTACTGGTGCCTATTAGTCTCTTCTAGTCCATCATAGTTACACTGTAATGTAGACTGCTTACATCACAAGTTCTGATCAGAAACAGACTTTATTTCAATTTGGCCTAATTTTTCCATGTATACTTGCTGAAACATATTATTTTGCAATTCATATTATATCAATCTTTAAGCCAGAAACAATGAATTATCCCCATAGTAAAGAGTATACAATTCTTGAGGTCTTGTTGGGTTCGTCATCAATTATTTTGGCTGCTTATGATTTTTGATTTTAAGATTGAATTTTCCTATTTTGATTCTTAAATACACATATTGAAACATTCTTCTGACCTTTGCATTACGTCGCAGTGAAGAGCAGAGTTTCTTCACCTCATCCACTGTGGGGTCAAGACTCTGCTTGTAGCGAGCCCGAGGCTGCCATCTCTCATACTGCTTTTGGAGGTTACTGCCAATGGCCTCCAGAGCTTTCTGTGGGCTGGAAGTGGTAGGGTCTGTTGAAAAAAATGTTCTGTTTTAAAATATCTACCACCAAATCCTTTTCTATGAGACTAGCTATAAAATCCTGTACTTCTTTAATAGCTAAGTAAGTTTAAATAATTCATTACTTCATTTAATCTTTTTAAGTTTATAAAAAAAAAAAAGACTTAATGAAGCTCATGTATTTTTCAAATGTAGTGAAAGTCAAAGTCTTAAAATAACCATCCTCGATACTCAAGGGCTTTCTGCACCCGTGGAACATGTCATTGCAAAATTGATGGCACAAGCAAAGTAATTTGATTGGTTCAAGGAGAAAACAAGGCCATTCGAGACGGGTTATGCTCCCCAAATTAAACAAAATTTAAATATGAAAAAAAACAAAGGGCAATAACTCCTAAATTATGAAAAAGAGAGTGATGCTTTTGATGTTTCTTCAAATGACCACTAGCTTGCTTCCTTATAAGATGACTCTTGTATTTGCAGAAAAATATGTTTAAACAAAATTTTAAGCACTCTTTACTAGGGGTGTAATGAGATGCTGGTTTATCCCAATAAACAAAATTAATTTATCATTTGATTTTTTACTGTACAAAAAACACATACCTGTAAATCCGGATATATCAAATTTTCAGTGTTTAAGGATTTTTAATAAATAATAAGAATTCCATGTGTCACCTGCCCAGCAAGGTTTCTGGAGACGAGTTTTATGGATATTCGTTGTATTTATCCCATTTATATAACCTGTCCATTTGTTTGAGTAGAGATGTGATGAGTAAGCTTGCAGTTTAGATGTATAGTGTCGAAGGGAACTGAATCCAGAGGATAGATATGTATATCACAATTGTGCACAGAATTAGACTTTAAAAAAAAAAAAAAAAAAAAAATGATTTGCTCGATCCCAAGGAAGCACTCTTGGGAAGGAAGCACTGTATGACTTTGATGTTGATCGGCTAAAGGGAACAGAAATTATTACGAAAAAAATAAATTTCCTATTTATAGTAACAGTGACTTTGACCTTTGGACCAGAAAAGCAATCCCAAGCAAGCACTTTTGGTGAAGAAGCACCGTATGAAGTTTTAGGTTGATAGGACAAAGGGTACTAAAGTTATCGCAAAAAAGCAAATTTTCTATTTATGGTGTCATTAACCTTGACCTGCAGACCTGAAAAGCAATCCCAAGCAAGTACATTTGAAAAGGCAACAATGTATGAAGTCTGAGCTTGATTTGCAAAAGTGATCTCAAGTTATCGCGATAAAACATTTGTGCTGACAAAGGCATCGTCTCCAACACAGTAATCCTTATATCCATTGGGATTGTTTTCCATGAAAGAGTAATGAGACACAATTTACGTCAAACCTATGAAAGGTAATATATAGCAATACATATCATTATACAGTCTCAGGGCATCACGATATGTCACAATAACCTTACACCACTATTCTATATTGTCTAGAATATGCCTTATAATATTACAACCCCCACATATATATAAATAAAGGCAACTAAACAAGGAAGGAAAATTCAGGAAAACATTTACCAATCCAGCTTTCTAGTCGGGCACAAGGTGATGTCTTGACTACATCTGGAGGGTCGACTCCAACATTCAAGCACAGCACCAAGGCTACACTCACGGTCTTCATCTGTAATAAATCAGAATTCTGATGAGTTGTGTTGATATCAAATATTTTGCTTTTATCAATATCATACCATTTTGAAAAGTGAAGTATCAGAACATATTCTAAGTGAGGAATCAAACAGCTCAAAATGCAGGTTTCGTAACGCACATAAACTTCTTTACAACTGTAATTCACATTTGAGGGCCATGTCGAAAAATTTTACTATACCTGATCTCGACTTGTTAGTCTCGGAAAATAATTATCATTATTGAAATACAACTTAATAGTGTTGTTCACATCTCAAGTAAAATCCAGTCCACATTGCATCATTACATGTGTTTTACCTTCTTGTGTATAATATGCTGTGGACCGGGTTTTACTCGGTTTGTTTACATTTCAGATACACAAGTGCCTGTGGCCATACGGTGAACACCAAACTACGTAAAGTGGGACAAATGAAAACCCTTATAAAAATCGTTTAGAAAGCCTCCTGCTCATTTCCAAAATAAATGCTATCATTTGATTACTAAATAGTGATTTCATACTCGTTCTTTCATTCGCCATGTTTGAGTAACTTTGGTTGAACCCTCAATTTTCTCTCGATGGCGAAGTTCATTGAACGCAACTGGCAAATGCCAGTCAAACAGTTCATCCTCTTCGTCACACAACTCTGTGATGACATCTCCCTCAGACGTCCCTGATTGTGTGAGATTCAACATAGCGATTTGTCAACTATCAGGTGCTATTGGTGTCATGCATTGAAAAGCGAACATTTTCCATAGCGGACGGAGGCATGGCACGGAAGCAGCCATGTTTATTTTCCTTTTGGGACATTTACTCTCAAAACCAAAATACTATTATAAAAAAAACTCTTTTTATTAGGACTAGATAAATTTTGTCATTTAACTAGTTTTACAAATAAGTATACGTACAAATTAAGATAAAAGTATGTTGTACTAGTGTTATTTTAATGTCTGTCGTTTAGAGAGTAAAGCAGTGACATCTACCGGGCAGGTGAACCAAAACAGTAGCCAGCATGGCTGCGGTGGCGGCTGCTGGAGACGAGGACGATCAGGCGGAGGTGTTTATCCCGAGGGGTCGAAGCCAGACAGACGAATTAGAATACTTAGGACTACAGTCTATTGACAGGGCATGTCTTGAGATTTACCCAGACCAACCAAACCCCCTTCAAGCAACAGCAGTTGTCAAGCTATGGTAAAAGTGTTACCCGGGTTATTTTTAACACCTGGTGCCAATATTGACACTTAACATATTGTGTTTTTCACTTGATTTTCCGGTGTTTGATTGTTTTATTTTAATCCATTATACTTTATATACTGACATCACCTAATGTATTTCATATTTGGAAAACGATAAAAAATAAATAGAAAATATATATATATGTTACCAGAGACGTATATGATGTTACACATTCAATCATATTTTCAAATATGAAACCATTCGATTTTCAAAAAAGTACGAAACGCTAATGAAAGTCAATTGAAGTCTATCGAAATTACTCCCTTATTGACTTACAACTTCAAAATGCCTTTACATTTATATTTATTTTACATGATAAGGCACGATAATTAGTTTTTAATTTAACCCCAACAACAGTGAATCTAAAACTTTTGAAGTTTTCGTGGAATCACACATGTCTCTTACAATTGTCTCCAAAACTAAACTCAGTAGGATACATAAATTAAGTGGATGCCACTACTGGTGCATTTACTCACATTTATGCATTAACAAGTGTTCTGGCACAATGAAGACATCTCATAACTTCTCTATAACTTTTTTTTTTTGTGTGTTCTGGAATGTTGTTATAAGCCCTGATTCTGTAGAATCCAGGTAATCAACATATGCAAAGGTACTGTCACACAGGATAATGACCTGGTATTGCACTTGCATAAGTTAATCAGTTAATACATGTATGCCTAGCAAAATATGTCTTCCACAACAATTCTATAAAAATGAAAGACAATAAATCTAGATTTGAACTCACAAACTAAAAAAACCTGAGAAATTAGACTTTTACACATGCATCCCTGGTAAAACACTAGTAGCGATATACTGCTTGGCCAGGGGAAGCATTGAAATAAATCATCACCTCTGTTACACACGTAATTGCTGTCAGGGATTCATCCAGATGTGACTTTTATAAGTCTTGAGTCTGAAATGAAAAATTTGTGACATAATTACTTTTCAATTGGAAACAAATTGAAGATTCTTTTAATCACATAATGGATTATTGAAGCAAATATTGTAGAAAACATAAATACACTATTTAAGAAGGAGACTCCCAATTTTTGACCCTTGATTTTGCTACTTTCAACAAATGAGTTTGCTTAATTATTCTTTTATTCTAAGAGCTATTGATTTTATTTGAATGGAAAGTTTAAAAACATGTGTAATTTTTTTACTGGAAGGTCTATACACACATTTTATATATGCTTTTATTCTAAAGCACATAAAACCTCCCCTTGAAAATTTTTAAAAAGTTGGCAAGAATGCATACATTTCCATGCCAATCCTATAACATAAGGTAGGTTGGAAAAAAAGTTTACAGAATCATACAATATATTTATGAACTTATGTTGTAGGTTGGGAGGCCCAGACCCCCTGGACTACATATCTATGTACTCTAACCCAGGTGATTCAAATCTTGCCATTCTTCCTCACTGGCACTACGTCAGCTATGGCTTCAGTGATCTCCATGGTGATAACCGAGTCCATCCGTATGTATCGTCTATTCAACTTATTTTCATTGCACACATGGTGTTTTTTGTATCAGTTTTTAAAGCAACTTTGATCATTATCTCCACACAAGATACCTGCGTAGTGATAGAAATGTTTAATATCTGTTTACAGTGTCTCAGGACCAGGGCAACCAAGTGGATTTGGATTTGAGCTGACCTTTCGATTGAAGAAGGAAGATGATCAAAGTGTTCCTCCAATGTGGCCCTCAAACCTTATGAACAAACTAGCAACTTATGTTTTTCAGACAGGTTTGTTGCATCTATTTAAATACTGTAATTTTAGCTGTAGTCTTATTTTAGCACTTTTTGCAGTAAGTATATTTTTAGCCCACCATCTAATAGATGGTGGGTTATTCAAATCGCCCTGCGTCCGTGGTCCGTCGTCCGTCGGGCCGTCCGTAAACAATTCTTGTTAACGCTATTTCTGGAAAAGTACTGGATGGATCTTTCTCAAATTTCATATACAGGTTCCCCTTGGTCCATAGTTGTGCATTGTACCTTTTTTGAACTGATTCGCATTCAAGATGGCCGACAGGTGGCCATCTTGGATTTTGGAAGTAAAAGTTTGTTACCACTATTTCTGGAAAAGTACCGGATGGATCTTTCTCAAATTTCATATGCAGGTTCCCCTTGGTCCCTAGTTGTGCATCGTACCTTTTTTGGACTGATTCGAATTCAAGATGGCAGACAGGTGGCCATCTTGGATTTTGGATGTAAAAGTTTGTTACTGCTATTTCTTGGAAAGTACTGGATGGATCTTTCTCAGATTTCATATGCAGTTTCCCCTTGGTCCCTAGTTGTGCATTGTACCTTTTTTGGACTGATTCGAATTCAAGATGGCAGACAGGTGGCCATCTTGGATTTTGGATGTAAAAGTTTGTTACTGCTATTTCTTGGAAAGTACTGGATGGATCTTTCTCAAATTCATATGCAGTTTCCCCTTGGTCCCTAGTTGTGCATTGTACCTTTTTTGGATTTCAATTCAAGATGGCAGAGAGGTGGCCATCTTAGATTTTGAATGTAAAAGTTTGTTACTGCTATTTCTTGGAAAGTGCTAGATGGATCTTTCTCAAATTTCAATTGCAGGTTCCCTTTGGTTCCAAGTTGTGCATTATTCCTTTTTGGACTGATCCGAAATCAAGATGGCTGACAGGCAGCCATCTTGGATTTTGAGAGTAAAATCTTGTTGCTGCTATATCTGAGGAAGTACTGGATGGATCCTTCTGATATTTCATAGATATTGGTTTCCCTTGGTCCCTAGTTGTGCATTGTACCTTTTTTGGACTGATTTGAAATCAAGGTGGCCCACAGGCAGCCATCTTGGATGTCGACAGTAATACAGCTCAAGCATATTGTCCATTATCCACCTGTAACTGACTGCTATCTAATAATACTTTGGGATCTTTTTCAAATGATATTTGCTAATAGGTGCTTAATAAATATATCTTGTGCCATCATTGAGTACATTCAATGAAGACCAGTTCATGAACATTTACAACACCTGTAACAAACAAAAAAAAATAAACAAATCTTCAAGAACTGAAAACAGATCCTCAAATGGTGGGCGCCAAGATCCCTCTGGGATCTCTTGTTCTAAAACATGATGGCACTAATTGCAGATGCTATATGCTACTTACATAGTAGTCATTGTGGATCATTAACCAAATGTGGCAAAAAAGTGATTTTCTAGTATCTGCTAAAATTTGATTACTCTACCCTATTTATCAGGCAATAAGTTTATACAGGTAAAAACCAATCCCATTCTATTGTAGTTTTATGAGAAATGCCAAGAAATGCTATTTCATTTATGGTTGGCTCTGTTTTCGCTGCATGGAATATTTAAAATTTAGGTCACTGCTACTTACATTTCCACTTATAGTAACTGGCCATTAAAAATATATTTTCATCTTCGTTTCTATTATGGATGAGGTAGGAACATAATACATGTTTTGCAACTATTTTCCAGTTTTCTAGATAGTGGCGTTTTTTGCAGGAAATGTTTTACAGGTAGGGGACCATATCCCTTGGCACTGCCCACTAGATGGAGGCAATAGCTCTGAAATACAGCATATGTTGATTACCTCAGACTCTCAAATCCCAGATCTGGATACTCCGTACGGGTACCTTCAGTTCCGACAGGTGAGTGCTTCTGAGCGATAAGTAACTCCAAATTGTTGAGAACATGAAATTTTATTAATTAGCTATGAATTTTATATTCACTTCAGACTCTGTCTATTGTACATTTAAAAATGAATCTTGATTTATAAAAATATTACTGATATGCTGCCTGATCATTGACTTTGGGTAGATTGTTGGAGTGAAAGATGATGAGTTGAGAGCAGCGCAGAAATGGAAAGGTGCTGGTGTACTGGAACTTATGTGTACAGTTAAAGAGTATGTACCATTTTTTGCTTCTCGAAAATTTTCAGAGGAGCATATAGTCTCCGCTTTGTCTAACCGTCTGTCTCTGTCCAGCCTTTTGTGTCTGGAGTGTAACTTTGCCCACACTTAAGTAAGGATCATGAAACTTTCTTTAAACATTGGACATACTAAGGGGATGTGCAGTGTACCAGATTCAGGTCCTGCATCCCTTGAGTTATTGCCCTTTGTTAAAATTTTATGTCTGTAGCATAACTTTGCATTCAATTACACTAGGTTAATGAAGCTTGGTTTATACATTGGTTATACTAAGAAGATGTACCAAATTCAGTGCTTGAAACACCTTAATTAAATATTTGTTGCCCTTTGTTAAAATTTTATATCTAATGAAGTTGTTTTTGGGGAGCGTTCATCAGTTTCATTGATTTTCTTGTCTTATGTATGTGACCGTGATAAGGAAAAACTCTGTCAAATCTTGTCCTAATTTTTCCAGTTTCAGAAAAGTTTCAAGTAGCATCATTGATCCTTATATAAAATTGTAAATACTTTATGATTAACTATATATTTGAACAGGCATCTCCTGCAATCCTAAATGCAGTTGGACCTTGTTATCTTGAACTCATATAACTCCCAGCTTGGGTTAATTCGAAGCATTTCGTTGATCCTTACCAAACTTTATACAAAATTTCAAACTCACTTAAATCAATTAGATGGTTATCTCAAAGTTTTCCCATGACCCCGCTGAGTTTGAGATGACAAAGTTGGACTATATTAGCATTGTTTAAAATCATTGACCTTCCATTCATCAATGTTTCCTTTTCTTGTCCTAATAGATTTAACCATTTCACTTTCACACTATATACTGTATAAGTGGTTTTTTTTTTTTTTTTCCGCTGGCTTAAATTTTCACAGTTAATGTAAATTAGAAAATTTAAGAGTATTAGTTTTTCGGGCTATTGATATGCAGAATTATAAAATATACAAAACAGACAATGTGGTACAATATTGTCTGGCCAATGCCTATCTCTTTGGGATATTTTTGAAGTTATATTTGCAATTTTTAATTAAATTGGTAAATTTTTAATGTTAATACCTAACTTGAACAGCTGCAGAATTAGTACCTAGATAGAACTTAAAATCTTTTGATATGGTAAATATGTTTTCTACATTGGACTAGATTTTCACTGGAACTATATTTTGGAGGTCAAAATACAAATGCAAAAATTGTGGGAATTAGGCCCACACAAAAAGAACAACTTTTACAGTAGTCACTCTACTTACATCTTCAATACTCCAGGGGCTACAACCACTTTTGTTCTCTGCTCCGCTGGAACATGTCATGCAAAGTAATCTGATTGGTTCCAGGAGAAAAAAAACTTTCCTCAGACTCTGGAGCGGCTCCTTTTGAAGACCACAAAGGGGGGGGGGGGGGGGGGGGGGGGGGTACCCAACTTTAAAGCCATTACAATATACAATGTACAACAAAGAATCAAACTTATCTTTTCGTTTTGTCCACAAGTTGTTGCACATGGAACCTTCAGTTTTGCCATGACATGTGCCCGGGATGCAGAGAGTGAAAGTGATTGTAGCCACTGGAAAATTGAGAATGCTGTATTTAATGTAACTCTTTAAGAAAATTTTCTTTTATAGGATTGGTCCCTATTTCATCACCGACATGTCCAGAACACGGTCAATCTTTGAGATGGACATCAACTTACTGCATCAGGTAACAGCGGGAATAGAACAGGATGGATCAAATCTGGGTCATGTGACGGCTGTGTGTTCTTGGGTGGAAATTTCAGCAGGGTAGGTGCTGGCACCTTAACACTGTGACCATGAATGCACACTATGACAAGAGTTAACCATGGGATAAACTGTGTTCTGTGTTCAGGGAATGAATGTAATAATGGAATTATAAAGCAATGGTCCTTACCTTATTCTGACACACCTGAGGATATTGTATCCTTCAGATAAACTACAAATTCCATGCCTCTGTCTTAAGCAATCTCTTGGTGTCCCTTCTTTAGTTTAAAAAAATTAAAAACTGAAAATTTAAAAGAAAATTCCGTTGATGTTTCTGATGCATGAATGATATAGTGATATTGTGCTACATGAAAAACCTATAGGAGTTGTGGAAAGATCCCTCCAATACTTCAGACAACTAGCAATAACCAAATACCAAGCTGGCTGTCTTGGCCATTTTGTGTTCCAAATCTGCCTCACTGTTCAACAAGCACAGCTGATGACATATAGAAATGTACATATAATTAAAACAAATTTAAATCTCAAAATCCAAAAACAATTACATGTTGGCCAAAATCTCTAAATTAAATCTCAAAATCCAAAAACAACTACATGTTGGCCAAAATCTCTAAATTAAATCTCAAAATCCAAAAACAATTACATGTTGGCCAAAATCTCTAAATTAAACCTCAAAATCCAAAAACAATTACATGTTGGCCAAAATCTCTAAATTAAACCTCAAGATCCAAAAACAATTACATGTTGGCCAAAATCTCTAAATTAAATCTCTAAATCCAAAAACAATTACATGTTGGCCAAAATCTCTAAATTAAATCTCAAAATCCAAAATGACATGTTGGCCAAAATCTCTAAATTAAATCTCTAAATCCAAAAACAATTACATGTTGGCCAAAATCTCTAAATTAAATCTCTAAATCAAGCACACATAGCAAGGGACCAAGATCGACAAGAAATAAACCTGTTTTCTGTAGTATGAAGAAGATTAAGCCACTACTTGCTGAGGGATAGAAATGATGGTTATGGAAGATGAACTGCAGATGATTAGCAATTTGAACAGTCTAGCATTTGATTAATGTGGACTAAGAGAAGGAAAAGTCATCTACAAAACATCTTCCAGCTTGATAGATGAAAAAGTAGTGACTCTATGATTAAACCATAATGTTTTTGGTTATCTAAAGTTGAAGGGAGATATCAGATTGTGTAAACATTGATGTCATTTATAAATATCAAAACAAGACAAGTCTTTTGATATTATCATATACTCTGTGTTTTTGGTTCATCAGGACTGTGTTTGAAAGGGAGGCAGACATGGTGACACAGACGCCTTCAGGGGATGGAATGGACACTGGCGATGACACCGTCACACTCTGCCCACCAGAGACCCTTGAAGCAGTACATCTCAAGTTTGATGCTGAAGCAGCTGAACTCCTGCCATTGATTGTCAAGTTAGTAATCAATTTTTCACATACATGTCACCAGAGTAATCACAATTCCAGTTTTCAAATGTTGTGTTTGGACCCCTAACAACTAAGATTTTTCTAACATCATTTGTACCTTGTAAGGGTAACAGTGATCTTGATTAATATCAATACCTTAAAACTTACAAGTCCTTGATCTTATGTCAGCCAAACTCTTGTAGGCAATGGTTAATTAAGATGTTCTACTCATCTGGTCACATCAGGCTGATTGCAACTGATTTCCGTTGAATATGTAATCCTTTCTTTTTGGTGTACAATTGTTGATTTTGTTGTTTGGTATTAATTAACTTTCAGAGCTAGACTGCAGAAAGGTCGATTCTTCGTATTCCACAATGCAGAAAACTATGCAATTCATTTGATACCACCATCTTGCCAGGAGGATAATCAGTTTGTTAGCCAAGGAGAGCCTCTTAAAGCGCAAAGTACATTCCTACAGGTATGTTTGTAAATTCCGGAGGCCAATGAACTGTCAATATTGCTCATGGCCAATCAGAAAAGAATATTTAATTGCATGTACTAGTAAAAGTGACAGAGCTGCAGCAAGTGAATGGATATTCAGGTTTTAAAGTCTATGTGCTACATAACTGTGACATAGTTTCTTAAGGATGTATGCTTCCTTATTGTGACATGGAGACTTAAGGCTATATGCCATCTTATTGTACCAAGGAGACTAAATGTCATATGCTAACTTCTTGTAAAATTGAGACGTGATGTTGTATGTCTCCTCACATTGATAAGAAGACTTAAAGCTGTATGTTACCTTACTGTGCCATAACAACTTTTTTTGGCTATTCGCTATCCAAGAGTGCCATTACCACTTAAGGCTTTATGCTACCTTACTGTGCCACAACGACATAAGGTTATGTGCTATCTCTGAGTGCTATATGCTACCTAACTGTAACAAAAAGGTTGCGTTTTGAGTGTGTATCCTGAATTAGTTTTTCATTTCACTTTATTACAGATCTACTGTTCAGAGGCCCTAATAGACAAAATGTCACAGGAGTTCGAAATTTTACAAGATAATTCTGAGGTAAGAGGAAAGGATATGTTGGTTATCTGTTATCCTGGTAATCTTCCTCCTTGAAAAAAGGACTATGCTTCTGCATGAAATTTGGTACGTGCTTAAAATTTTCTGGAAAGCATATAGAGGCCACCTTGTTTGTGTTAGTTATAGCTCAAGTGACATGTAGTAAAATAACCAGTTGGGTTGATTGTTCTGTCTGGAGGTCAATATTAAATAAAATATCAAAGTAGGTTATTGTGGCCTATTTTTCATAGTTCTGTAACAAAACAATTTTCCCATCTGCTTTTTACATTGAATATATATCAAAGTGGCAAATTTAAAGAAACCAGAATTTACTTTTTATGTTGTTGTGAGGTTAACATTATATTGCGTCAAAGTAGGTCACTGTGACTTAATATATTTGGTTCTACCACTTTCAATTTTAGAGGATTTTTAATGTCAATTCAATTTCACACTACAAAAAAGTAACAGAGAAAATTAATGATTGTGACTAAAAATAAAACTGATAGCCAAATAGCATAATGTATAAGGCTTTTCCAATTTCAGTTGTTGTTTTTTTTCTAAATTTAAGATGATGTAAGAAAAATCTTCTTAATTTTAGGAGAACCAGAATTATCCAATCGAGTTCCGGTTTTCTGACCCAACTGTTGTGATAACAGTTTCTCCAAGAGGACAACTCTATTGTGATGTGTGATGAAAAAGGATGAAATTCTTTAAGATTTTAAGTTTGTATATATTGCCTGTGACCTTATATCTGACCTCCATTTCTTAAGAGAGATTAATAGAAGTTTTGACATAAGATATAAGTATTTGTGAAAATAGTCTTGTATGTTCATTTGAAATTTTATTTAATAATTATTAAGTTTTCATTTCAAAGCTCTATTTCTGTTTTAAGAAATAAAATTAAACATCATTTAGTTTAATTCTAAAAAATTTAATTTTGAAGATATTTAAGTGACCATTATATGCTGTATTTCAAAAGATGGGGGAAAAGGCATGTGCACATCATGTATGCAATATTTACCAGATATATACAGCTTAGAAACTTTTTCATACAAATTGAGGAGAAATTTGAATCTTAGAAATTTTCTGTGTATAATCTGACTTGTTGCTACAAGGTAACACTTATGTTGTGAATTGAAGCAATTATTCTGTGACCTGTTGAAATTTGAAACGTTACTGATTGCATTTGTTGATCATGGCCAGTGTACTTGTTGTCATGGTGATAGTATGACACACTTTTAGTGGTCCTGAAAATAATGTTGTTAGAGTAGACAATGTCATTCGCTTTGCTCTGGAAACAAGCATAATGTAGATTTCCTGCCGTTTATTGTTTGATAGAAATCACTTTATGTTCTACAAAACCTTAAATATCTACTTGTTATTTGTATATCTTGCCATTATTCGTACAATGATAATTATTTGACCTTGGTCTATGATCAGACCTTGTGATTTCTGTGACCAGACCGCCTTGGTTTTATTATCAAACTTCTTTTATGTGACCTTATCTTGTTGTTTCTGTGACCAGAATTAGTTGTTTCTTTGACCCGACCTTGCTGTTTCTCTGACCTGACCTTGTTTCTTTGACCCAACCTTGTTGTCACTATGACCAACTTTTTTGTTTCTGTGACCTAACCATGTTATTCCTATAACCTGACCTTTGTTCTGTGACTAGACCATGTTATTTCTGTAGCCTGACCTTGTTGTTTCAATGATCTGATCTTGTTGTTTTAGTTAACTGACCTTGTTTCAATGACCCGACCTTGTTACAGTGACCTGACCTTGTTGTTTCATTGATCTGACCTTGTTTAAGTAACCGCCCTTGTTTCAATTACCCAACCTTGTTACAGTGACCTGACCTTGTTGTTTCATTGATCTGACCTGGTTATTTTAGTTAACCAACCTTGTTACAATGACCCAACCTTGTTACAGTGACCTGACCTTGTTGTTTCAGTGATCTGACCTTGTTGTTACTATGAACCAACCTTATTGCTTTGAAGACACAACCTTATTCTTATATAACCTAGTATTCATTCCAGTATTTTAGAATAATGATCAAGAGCCGTTACTTCCATGAAGTACATGTTTGTTAAAAGTGTGTGTACGGTAAAGACAGTAGTTGTTACATGGTTACTGTGATGTAGTTTTCTGTAGGAAAATCTGCCATTATTTTGCAATTCATACTTTTTATACTATTCAAATTGCCCTACATCCGTGGTCCATCCGTCCACGTGTAAACAATATCATTTATCACTATTTCTTGAGATGTATTAAATGGATCTCTCTCTAAATTCCTGTGTAGGTTCCCCTTTGTCCCTAGTTGTGCCTTTTCACTTTTGGGACTGATCAGAAAAACAAATTGTCTTACAGGTAGCCATCTTGGATTTTCACTTTGTAAGTTTGTTATCGCTATTTCTTGAGAATAGTTGAATGGATCTTTCTGAAATTTTCGTGTGTAAGTTCCCCTTGATCCCTAGTTGTGCCTGTTAGATTTTGAGAGGGATCAATAAAAACAAAATGGATGACAGGTTGCCATCTTGGATTTCAGCAATGGAGGTTTGTTATCACTATTCTTCCAGAGGAATGTTCAAATTTTGTATAATTAACCCATTCGGCGCCAAATATCTCTCACAATGTACAGCTCAGCGCCAGATATCTCTCACAATGTACAGCTCAGCGCCAGATATCTCTCACAATGTACAGCTCAGTGCCAGATATCTCTCACAATGTACAGCTCAGTGCCAGATATCTCTCACAATGTACAGCTCAGTGCCAGATATCTCTCACAATGTACAGCTCAGCGCCAGATATCTCTCACAATGTACAGCTCAGCGCCAGATATCTCTCACAATGTACAGCTCAGCGCCAGATATCTCTCACAATGTACAGCTCAGCGCCAAATATCTCTCACAATGTACAGCTCAGCGCCAGATATCTCTCACAATGTACAGCTCAGCGCCAGATATCTCTCACAATGTACAGCTCAACGCCAAATATCTCTCACAATGTACAGCTCAGCGCCAGATATCTCTCACAATGTACAGCTCAGCGCCAGATATCTCTCACAATGTACAGCTCAGCGCCAGATATCTCTCACAATGTACAGCTCAGCGCCAAATATCTCTCACAATGTACAGCTCAGCGCCAGATATCTCTCACAATGTACAGCTCAGCGCCAGATATCTCTCACAATGTACAGCTCAACGCCAAATATCTCTCACAATGTACAGCTCAGCGCCAGATATCTCTCACAATGTACAGCTCAGCGCCAGATATCTCTCACAATGTACCGCTCAGCGCCAGATATCTCTCACAATGTACAGCTCAGTGCCAGATATCTCTCACAATGTACAGCTCAGCGCCAGATATCTCTCACAATGTACAGCTCAGCGCCAGATATCTCTCACAATGTACAGCTCAGTGCCAGATATCTCTCACAATGTACAGCTCAGCGCCAAATATCTCTCACAATGTACAGCTCAGCGCCAAATATCTCTCACAATGTACAGCTCAGCGCCAGATATCTCTCACAATGTACAGCTCAGCGCCAAATATCTCTCACAATGTGTAGCTCAGCGCCAGATATCTCTCACAATGTACAGCTCAGTGCCAGATATCTCTCACAATGCACAGCTCAGCGCCAGATATCTCTCACAATGTACAGCTCAGTGCCAGATATTTCTCAAAATGTACAGCTCAGCGCCAGATATCTCTCACAATGTACAGCTCAGTGCCAGATATCTCTCACAATGTACAGCTCAGCGCCAGATATCTCTCACAATGTACAGCTCAGCGCCAGATATCTCACAATGCACAGCTCAGCGCCAGATATCTCTCACAATGTACAGCTCAGTGCCAGATATCTCTCAATGTACAGCTCAGTGCCAGATATCTCTCACAATGTACAGCTCAGCGCCAGATATCTCTCACAATGTACAGCTCAGTGCCAGATATCTCTCACAATGTACAGCTCGGCGCCAGATATCTCTCACAATGTACAGCTCAGCGCCAAATATCTCTCACAATGTACAGCTCAGCGCCAAATATCTCTCACAATGTACAGCTCAGCGCCAGATATCTCTCACAATGTACAGCTCAACGCCAAATATCTCTCACAATGTACAGCTCAGTGCCAGATATCTCTCACAATGTACAGCTCAGCGCCAAATATCTCTCACAATGTACAGCTCAGCGCCAGATATCTCTCACAATGTACAGCTCAGCGCCAAATATCTCTCACAATGTACAGCTCAGCGCCAGATATCTCTCACAATGTACAGCTCAGCGCCAGATATCTCTCAATGTACAGCTCAGTGCCAGATATCTCTCACAATGCACAGCTCAGAGCCAGATATCTCACAATGTACAGCTCGGCGCCAAATATATTCTGGAAAATATCTGAAAACAATGGCAAAAATTGTCAACTAAAGTCGCCTAGGGCGGCCTGTCTGCATGTCGACTTTAGTCGCCTACGGCGTCCTGTTTGCATGTCGACTTTAGTCGCCTACGGCGCTGAAAGGGTTAAGAGTAGATAAGAGAGAAAAAAAGGGAAAAGATCCAACATTTAAAGAACAAATAAATATTAAACAATGGCAGGTGTCAAGATCCCTTGGGAATCTCTTATCTTTATTTTTAATTGAATTAGGTAAAGAGACAGACTCCTTGTCCAAATTTTCCGCTTAAATCACAAAGTTTGTTTAATTTACTAAGCTGTTGCATTTTCATTAATAATTTTACTTTGCTTTTGAACCATATCAAGAAAATCAGTTTTAGGAAATGGTTGACTGAAATAAATGTTTACTGTATGTTTGCTTTATATCTAGTGGCCAGTTTTCATCGATTGTTCCTTTAATATTATCATATGTTTTATTGTTCAACTTAAGCTTATGCCATGATGCAGCATCTGTCGTATGTCAACCTTTTACTAAATGAACAACTGAAGAAGTTTTGCCTGAATTAATTGAAGTTTGTATAATTATTGGTTATTTTGTGGGAAGGGGCAGGGCCCATAAGGGTAAAACAGTTAATTCTTTAAAATCCTATTCCTCCTGTAGGATTTTGCCAAAATTTGGTCAAGATCTTGGGTGAAGGGGGATCAGGTTTGTATGAATGGAGGGCCTCGGCCCCCTGGGGCAGGCCCAATGTGGGAAATAGAGCAAATTCTTTAAAATCCTGCTACTGTAAGAATGATTGGTTGTTGCCCAAATTTGGTCTGAAGCATTCTTAGGTTAAGGAGAATCATTTTTATGCTCTTTGGAAAATTTGGGGTAGCATATAGTCGCTGCCATGTCTGTCTGTCCATCAGTCCATCTGTCCTTTCATGTCTGGAGCACAACTTTGGCCACAAAAAAAGACACAATCATGAAACTTAGTATGTACATTGGCCATAGCAAGGGGATGTATGACATTCCAAATTCAGGATTTAAACCCCTAAATTTCAGAGTTCCTGCTGTTTGTTAAAATTTTGTGTCTGGGGCATAACTTTGCTTGCTTTTAATCAAGGGTAATGGAACTCGGTGTATACTAAGATCATAATAAGATCATGTGCAATGTACCAAATTCAGGGTCCCCAACCTCTTAAGTACAGAGTTTTTGCCTTTTTATAATTTCGTGTCCGGAAAATTACTTTGCTTGCATTTAAACTAAGGGGTAGGATATAGAAACTTGATGTGCCCTTTGTACAAGTTTCTTGTTTGAAACATAACTTTGCCCAGAGGTTGGCAAAGGTCATGAAACTTGTCTTGCATCTAGGCTAGGATAATGAAACTTGGTGTATACATCGCTCATACTAGGCAATATGTGTATCAATGTTATGGCCTGCAACCCCTAAATTACAGAGTAATTTCCCTTTGTTAAAAAATTACTGCATTTAAACTAGGATATTGAAATGTGATGTGTAGAGCACTCGTACAAAAGCAAAGTCAGGATCCATGACCCCTCAATACAGAGTTCTTGCCCTTTGTTAAAAATTTGTGTCATGAGCAGAGCTTTACTGAAATTAAAACTAGGATTATGGTACTTGGTGTATACATTGGTCATACTAAGAGAATATGCAGTATACCAAATTAAGGGCTTCCAACCCCATAATTACAGAATTATTACCCTATGTTAAAATTTTGTGTCCAATAAATCTGTTTTCATGAAGCATCCATCAGTTTCACTGATACTCTTGTTCTATAAACTGGATTTCAGTCCCCTGTGGTGGGAGGGGTGGGGCCCAGTAATGGAAATAAGGAATATTCCTTCTGTTTGAATGATTCAGTTTTGTCCGAATTAGATCTGAATGATTCAAATCAAATTCAGACAAAAGTTAACCATCCTTGGGTGAAGGGAACTTAGGTTTTGTAGGAACAGTTCATCTAAGGGCAGGACTTAATAAGAGAACTAATGTTTTAAATACTTTTCCTGAAGTTTAATCAGTGTAATCATACTAAACCAGGTGAGCAACACAGGCCCTATGGGCATTTTGCCATAATATTGCCACTATAACTGCTTTTCATACCAGCTGTATACTTTGCAATGTTACAAGTATGTTAGTTTTAGCCACAGTACATAATTCAAGTGTTGCTTCATTTGACAAAAGCAATTTGAAAATTTGTGTATCAAGGTTATATTTTCATTGGTTTTGCTGGACCTGATTTTCACAGATGTTTGATAATGAATTCATACATAAATGTACCAGAAAAATACTTCTGAATTTTCATTGGACGTGTTGTAAACATCTTAACTTATATATCTAAATCACCTTGTCACACAAAGTGGGTTGATCAAATCACTTTTTGTCCATGGTCCATCAACAAGTGTTGCTAATGCTTCCCCTCTGAATAGTTCATGAGATTTTCTACAAACTGTCAGCACATATATTATGTGCCTTGGTCCTTAGTTTGTTCTAACTGATTTTAAGATTAATTTTATTTATCAAGATGGCTACCACTTCCTACCAAAACCCTGTTTTAGTGGGAAAACTTTGTTATTGCTGCAAATTCAAAACTATTAGAGGTGATAAGTTAAAATTTTTTCCCTTAGTGCCTAAGTGATATACTGGTCTGGTTTTCAAGATGGCTGCTATGTAATCCCAGAGCGATACTGGTCCTATGGGCCTGTTGTTTTTGTTATATAGCGTAATTTTCTTGAGTGGATATCTAAGAAAATATTTCATGTAGAACTACCAAACTTGGTCAGTGAGTGCATCCAGGGATGTCAGATTTGTTTGGTTGCAAAATAGGTCTATATTTTTTATTTTTGATCCTATTAAAATGTTGTGCTTAGCATATCTTCATCCCTATTCCATGTTGGGTCATCAGACATACTATACAGAAGCATCCTGATGAAGGGTTGTGTGCATAAATAAAGTCTATTTGACCTATATTTTGACCTTTAACCCTGTTCAAAGAAAAAGCATGTTTAAGCATGACTTAAGCATATATCTCCTATGATAGTGCTTTGGTTGGTTAGTCACAGGTTTTCTATCTCCTTAACTGGTCCTATTTCTAGGCTTTGTCTCACTGATAAATGTCATTGTTTTGGTGACATTTGGAGAGCATCCGACATACCACGGTCACTATGACCTGTACCATGAACACTGACCATGTTCAATGAAACTTTTTTTCCATGCAAGGTTATCAAATTTGATGTAGGTGCCATCTTGGGCAGGAAGAGTGTCTTGGGACATAAATAAGGGCACAGTAACCATACAGTATATACAGTACCTTACAAAGCATTGACTGTTCATTATATTTTTCCAATAAAACCTTACTACAAACCCTTTCACATGATTCAAGAATTGTGTACTGTTAACATGCTGCTAGAAGTCTAACATGTTGCAAATGAGATTGGAATGTGAATTTTTAGCCCACCATCCAAAGATGGTGGGCTTTGCAAATTGCCCTTCGCTAGGGTCTGTCGTCCAGCCATAAACAATTATTGTTATCGCTATTCTGGGAAAGTACTGGATGGATCTTTCAGAAATTTCATATATAGGTTTCCCTTGGTCCCTAGTTGTGCCCGTTTGATTTTGGGACTATTCTGAAAAACAAAATGGCTTAAAGGAGACCACCCCAGATTTGACAGTTAAATATCATTATCGCTAACTCTGCAAAGGAATGTTCAAATTTTGTATCAGTAAGAGTAAAAATAGAAGAGAGAAGGGAATAGAAGGGAAAATATCCAACTTTTAAAGAACAATGGTGGGCACCAAGAGCCCTCTGGGATATCTTTTACTTACATAGAGTTAATGTTTGTGTATTGTTATCGGTGCAATTATAATTTTTCAACAGTTGTGTGCGAGAATTTTATATACAGTTTGTCATTGCAATGCTTTGATTGAGGGCTTAACGTCCATTCTATCATACATAAATTGTATAGGGGCTGTACTACATTCATGTTAATAATAAATGTTATTTTTTCTGAACTGGTATTGATTTTTCAAAAAAACTTGTCTCGGCTAACACGCCTGGATTGTAAATGCACACACAAAAAAACACCAAACTGCACATGCTGCACTTGCATTATAAACCAACCTCTCCTGATATTCTTGCTTGCAGAAATAATGACAAAGAAGTGCAAACAATTAACATAGAATTTATTAATGATAATATGAATGTACATTAACCCAAGAACATACAACAGCAATAACACAAACATGAAAGTGTTACAGACTACCACCACAGCCCCTAACCCCCTGCCGCACCCACAGACCACCAAGAATGCACAAACCAACTAGATCCTACAACTAACAAGAGGCACATGGGCCTTAACGGTCATCTGACATAAAATACAAGATTTCAAATTTTGAACTTGAGAAGAAGTCAAAATGTGTTTTCAAGATGGCGGTCATGTTGGATTTCGGACCAACCTGAAATTAACAAACTTTGGTCAGAATCATGTCATGATCATTTCAGGTAAGTTTCAGTTATATGAGACATGTAGAACTTGAGAAGACGTTGAAAATGTTTATGACGGACGCTGCCGAACAAAAGGCGATCGTAATAGGTCATCAGACCCTTCTATCAGATGACCTAAAAACATGCAAATCAAACTTCCTACCCACTCTTGTAGTGTAACAGGAAAAGAAATGGTAATGGCTGCTAACTATCTTTACTTCTCTCCAAATAATCCTTTGATAATATTTTGTATCTTGTATCGCTGAATTTGAGTTTTGATTATAGGCTTTTTATACGCACATCATACGATGGGACGTATTATTGTATGGTGTTGTCTGTCTGTCTGTCCATCATAAACTTTCCTTGTCCGGGCCATAACATTGCGAGTCCTTGGTCTATTGTCACCATACTTTGTACACATATATCTCAATGTGATGGAGTGTCGCGTATAAAAATTGCATGCATAGTTTCTGAGTTATTCCCCCTTAGTTGATTTTTCGTAAACTTCCCTTGTCCGGGCTATAACTTCATGACTCCTTGCTCTCTGGTCACCATAATTTGTACACATGTGTGTCTAAGGGATGCCGGAGTGTCGTGTATAAAATTGCTCACCTCTGATGCATTGTTTCTGAGTTATTTCCCCATAGTTGATTTTTCGTAAACTTCCCTTGTTGGTATATAGTGTATGTAATTCATAAGTTCACATACTATATTAGCAAATAGTGGTATGACATGGCTATAACTTCCCCAAATGATATACAGATTATTCCAAGACAACTTGGTTATTCAGTCAAATACTGTTTCTCCATCAAAGTCTGGCGACGGGTGTATATTGTGCCTCAATTAGGCCCTTGTTTGTTTTGTTATGATTTTATTTCAATTGAAACTGCCATGGAAGAGAGTTTTGCTCAGAGGTTAAGAAAATAATGGTTAAAATGCACAATTACACCTCTGTAATTGATGGTGTTTCTTTACAAATTATATCTGGGTCCTTATCGTCTGGTTCCTCATCATGTTTGTTTTCAACATCTAGATCAACTTCAAGAAGCTCCTCAGTGAAATGGATATTATTCTGTTCTTCAGTTGTGACGGGTGTCTCTTTGTTGCTGGACGGTTTACTTTTACCAATACTCTGTTTGGATTGATTTGCCTTAAGAGAAGCCACAAAATCATTAAGCATACGTTTTGCTAAGTTGTGTATGCCAAATGGTGCTGCATCCTGATGTTGTTGGCGTCTGATAATAGATATGCTCTTATTCAGGGTAGCATTTATCATTGTCATGAGAACCCACATGACAAAAAATACAAATGTGACGTAATAAAACTGTGCAAAAATTGGTGACGCTTCTATCAAATTTGTTATGCTATTCCGACCAATCAAAGCGTTAGTAATTGTAGTCATGGCAATTAGGATGTTCCTGTACGTAGACAAAACACGTCCAAACAGAAGATAACCAACAAGCACATAAGCAAAATATACAATTCCAAATATGATAGCACAAGCAATCAAATCCCCAGAACAGTGATTTAGTACTGCAATAAGCTGTGTAATTCGGTTGTTGTAGCTAAGTACCTGCATGAGACGAAGGGTACATAGAAAAACGATGGCGGAGATGAAAGATGCAAGAACTTCATCCCATACAGCAATATGACTAAAGTTAACAAATTTGTAGTTATTCTTCGCAAAAGCATCTAGCGTCTGACTTGTAAAAATCCATCGGGCACAGTACATTCCTATGGCAGTGACTGTCATCAGTACACAAACCCAATTCAAAATCTGCCAACGATCTTCAAATATTTTCAGTTTGTGTTTTATGAAAGATCTGACCATTTTCACACAACAGATGAATATGCTTATGACAAAAATAATCTCACACAGGAAGATGAATGTTCCCAAACTACCATGGTGTTGGTGTGCCCTAAAGATTTGGACAAAGTTATATTGGTTTGTGCCACCAGTATCCGGAAACTCGACAAGAAGTGACAGATATGCAAATAAATTAATGTTACTGTTGTAAAGGGTAAATTCCACCATCACTGCACGAGTTTTACGATCAAGCCAAGAATTTGCTTTCAGTTCTTGTAATGTCTGAAGCGAGACATCATAGTTGATGCCCATATCTGCAACATATCCTCCACCCCCATATAGACTGTGGTCCCCTAACAGTGGAACACCCCACAGGTCAACAGCTGACGTGAACTGCCAAGCAGAGCTACTCAGTTTTAGGATTTCATCTGCTGGACACGGTCCATCTGCCCATCCAATGCAATAATCGTGGTCCTCCTCTCCAGAAACAAGGTAGTCTTTGTAACATGTACGATAGGCCATCAATGGAAAAGGACAGCTTCCTGGAAATTTAGAAAAAGATGGTATCATTCTAAAAGCTTAGATTACAAAATGTCCACAAATTGGGGTCACATGATGAACGACATCATATGATGACTGTCCCCAGATTTGGGTCACATGATGGACAAAGTTATATGATGACAGTGTCGACAGATTGAGGTCACATGATGAACGACATCATATGATGACTGTCCCCAGATTTGGGTCACATGATGGACAAAGTTATATGATGACAGTGTCGACAGATTGAGGTCACATGATGAACGACATCATATGATGACTGTCCCCAGATTTGGGTCACATGATGGACAAAGTTATATGATGACAGTGTCGACAGATTGAGGTCACATGATGAACGACATCATATGATGACTGTCCCCAGATTTGGGTCACATGATGGACAAAGTTATATGATGACAGTGTCGACAGATTGAGGTCACATGATGAACGACGTCATATGATGACTGTCCCCAGATTTGGGTCACATGATGGACAAAGTTATATGATGACAGTGTCGACAGATTGAGGTCACATGATGAACGACATCATATGATGACTGTCCCCAGATTTGGGTCACATGATGGACGACGTCATATGATGACGATGTCCACAGATTGGGGGCACAGGATGGACGACGTCATATGATGACGATGTCCACAGATTGGGGGCACAGGATGGACATTGTCATATGGAGATACATCGTCCTGTGAATAGCTAGGGTCTTAAAAAGGGTCTGTTACTAGTAGCTACCTCACTGAACATCATGTGGGATGCTATCCCGAGCAAATTATCACATATTATAAAGTACTGCAAACATTGGTGATAACTATGAAATAAAACATTTATAATAATCTATTCAACAAAAATGTGATATCTTCCAAAATGGAAAGTGTTATTACACGCCAACGACAAAACAAATGTGAAAAGTTTGAAATCTTTCAAATAGATAATATTTTCAAGTACCCTAAACTGACAAATTCAGCTGTGGACTTGTGACAACATACCAGCCTTTACACGAAGCTGCCTGAGTCGTACAGGACCCACTCTATAATTCTGACTGTCACGGACGTAACTTTTCTCACCGAGTGTGAGCTTCGTACCGGTGTAGGAGAGTGTTGGGAACACAAACGGCAGAAGTGTGTCTTGCATCCATGTGTAGAAATCATCAGTTGTTACGACCTGAAAATTAACACATAGAGATGGTCTCAAACTTAATTATCATCAGTGTATACATAAATAAAGATTGAAGAAATCATAAATATTAATTTCTTTTAACAAGGAAAATGGAAACAATGCCGCTTATTATCTTATGATTAAAACACAAGAGGCCCAATGGGCTTTACATCATCTGGCGATAAAGACATATAGGATAGAGGCCAAATAGGCCACATTATTTCAACGTTAGAATATCTAGTTTAGATATTTTAACACTTCATATTTGCTAATACATGTAATTAAATTTGCATGAATTTTGAGATGAATGTTTCCAGAGGACTATTAAGTGTAAACCTGTCCTGTGAAAATTTAACCTTTCCTTAAAATATTTCCTTCCATGACAATTTATTCTACAACGAAATCACAAAACAACAAAATGCTACACAATCTACATCATACTTTGTCGAATCGTAGTGTATCCAATGACGGTTTTGCAAGTGGACTCTTGAGTAGGTGATTCTCAATGTGGGCCCTAAACTGATAGGACCTGCTGTCACGGTTACTGTAGCTGATGAGATACAGAATGGTTATGAAGAGTATGTAACAGAAAAGTTCCAGGCACACCATCTTAGCCTTTAATTCCTTTTGTCGCCGTTCCTTCATTTTCTCCACAAATTCTCGACCTAGCTGGGTTGTTGGATATTCTGGTTTCAAATTGCCTGTTGAAACATTATTGTAATTTCTAAAATTTAACAGATAAATTATTACTTTATAAGAGGAAAAACGAATTCTGTATTTCAAAAGGCACAATATTGTTAAAAAAGGAAGAAAATACTGACATATCAACAGAACATTAAATCTAACTAAAATTTGATGTAACTAGGGCAAAATAGAAAGAAATGATTTACATGGAGACTTCTGAAAGCTAGTTTTGATGTAACTAAGGCAAAATAGAAAGAAATGATTTACATGGAGACTTCTGAAAGCTAGTTTTGATGTAACTAGGGCAAAATAGAAAGAAATGATTTACATGGAGACTTCTGAAAGCTAGTTTTGATGTAACTAGGGCAAAATAGAAAGAAATGATTTACAGGGAAACTTCTGAAAGCTAGTTTTGATGTAACTAGGGCAAAATAGAAAGAAATGAAAATGGAGACTTCTGAAAGCTAGTTTTGATGTAACTAGGGCAAAATAGAAAGAAATGATTTACATGGAGACTTCTGAAAGTTACTTTTGATGTAACTAAGGCAAAATAGAAAGAAATGATTTACATGGAGACTTCTGAAAGATACTTTTGATGTAACTAAGGCAAAATAGAAAGAAATGAAAATGGAGACTTCTGAAAGCTAGTTTTGATGTAACTAGGGCAAAATAGAAAGAAATGATTTACAGGGAGACTTCTGAAAGCTAGTTTTGATGTAACTAGGGCAAAACAGAAAGAAATGAAAATGGAGACTTCTGAAAGCTAGTTTTGATGTAACTAGGGCAAAATAGAAAGAAATGATTTACAGGGAGACTTCTGAAAGCTAGTTTTGATGTAACTAGGGCAAAACAGAAAGAAATGAAAATGGAGACTTCTGAAAGCTACTTTTGATGTAACTAGGGCAAAACAGAAAGAAATGATTAAAAGGGAGACTTCTGAAAGCTAGTTTTGATGTAACTAGGGCAAAACAGAAAGAAATGAAAATGGAGACTTCTGAAAGCTAGTTTTGATGTAACTAGGGCAAAATAGAAAGAAATGATTTACATGGAGACTTCTGAAAGTTACTTTTGATGTAACTAAGGCAAAATAGAAAGAAATGATTTACATGGAGACTTCTGAAAGATACTTTTGATGTAACTAAGGCAAAATAGAAAGAAATGAAAATGGAGACTTCTGAAAGCTAGTTTTGATGTAACTAGGGCAAAATAGAAAGAAATGATTTACAGGGAGACTTCTGAAAGCTAGTTTTGATGTAACTAGGGCAAAATAGAAAGAAATGATTTACAGGGAGACTTCTGAAAGCTAGTTTTGATGTAACTAGGGCAAAACAGAAAGAAATGATTTACAGGGAGACTTCTGAAAGCTAGTTTTGATGTAACTAAGGCAAAATAGAAAGAAATGAAAATTGAGACTTCTGAAAGCTAGTTTTGATGTAACTAAGGCAAAATAGAAAGAAATGATTTACAGGGAGACTTCTGAAAGCTACTTTTGGGCCAAGGTAAAGTGACTGCATTGTCGTATCATAGAGCTAGACAACGTGAGCATTTTTGTTGAGTTTACTGTCTCCCTAGACAGTAGGAATACAAGATAAATGGTGGCTAGATTAATGGTGCTGATTACTGTGATACCTACATAACTTTGAGGGCTTCAAATCTTTAAATGATTTTAAACAGAAGTTGAGCCTGGCCAATTAAGAGGTTAATATCTGTAAAGAGTTAAAACCCTACTTTTGTTGTCTTTGGGTTCTGAGGCATGTCTCTTGGCTTCCTCCAACACTTTGTGGATGTCCAAATCAGCATTGCTCTCCAACGATTGTTTACGGAAGAAATAGGAAATGATAAATGCAACTGTAATGACCTGAAACATATATAAAGTATTTGAAAATTTACCTTCATTTATATAATTCTAAATAAAAACCTGACCCAGGTAAATAGCCAGGTCTATGATGTAACTTATAATTAAGTCAATTAAATATGTAAAATT
This sequence comes from Ylistrum balloti, assembly GCF_031769215.1. Classification (NCBI taxonomy): domain Eukaryota; kingdom Metazoa; phylum Mollusca; class Bivalvia; order Pectinida; family Pectinidae; genus Ylistrum; species Ylistrum balloti. Next base: position 2,100,640 of record NW_026782282.1, on the reverse strand, counting down.
TAATGACAGAATACCCTTTAATCACTTTACGATTAAATGAATAGTGATTTTGCATGACATGTGTATTAGTGTCATTGAATATTATGTATATGATTAAGAACCACCTGTAACACAAGGACTGGCCTTCTGTTAGTCTATTAAACAACCTGTATACATCTAGCAGTATGTCCATGTCTGATAATAAGCCCAGCCAATTCTTTTTGTAGCTGCTGTCAAAATGCATCCTCAATACCCTCCAGAGGTTACACTCACTATCACTATCACTTTCTGCACCCCTGGCAAAATTGAAGGTTCCATGTGCAACACCTTGAGGACTTATCACATCAAACTATCATAATGGTATATTGTTATGGCTTTGAGGTTTGGTGTTGCTCCTTTGTACTCGTCGTGCTTATCAGTCTGAGACTGGTCAGCTTTTTCTCCTGAAACCCTCTCTAGACCAATCAAATTACTTTGTGTCTTCAAATTTGCCAGGAAATGTTTGAGGGATGCAAACGTGAAAGTTTTTGTAACCCCTGGAGTATCAAGGACAGTCAAAATCCTGACAAATGATATCTCGCTGTCCTGTAACAAACCCACCCACCCTACTTTGTATTGCCCTCCTGGGCTTACACAGGATAGATGTGGTACAGATTTAAAAAAAATTGGAATCGAAACCATTTACCTTGATGGGATCAGTGATGAAGACAGATTCTACAAAAGAGAATAGAAAACACAGCAGCCAATCTTCTGATTTTGTCTTCCCCCATTCCATACTGTATAGCATCACAAAGAAACCAGGCACAAGCACCGAGCAGACAGCTAAACCCCAGGCCACATACACACACCAGTAAGGTAGCATAAAGACTTTCTCATCTCTGATGCTTTTACGGCGGGAGTATTCATCTACCTGGGCAATGTCAGGTAGATTGGCAAACTTTGTAACTGCCTTTTCATCTATTTCTTCGATAATTGATTTTTTCTTTGATTTCTGGAACAAAATTGTCATCAAAAATACAGGCAAAGCACTGATGATTATACTCATAAAAGATATGTAGAGACTGGTAAGGGAAAATTTCAAAGGCCCAAAGGACACTTGGTTTTGTCCATCATCCGTCCTGTAGAACATTGCACTGGCAATCATGGCGAGGAAGAGCAAGGCTAAACAACAGGAGAGACGCTGAAGTCTAGTGAAGTTGCTGTCTTCAGGACGGATGAAAATGGAGAGCCACAGGTGTCCATCTGTTGTGGAATTTCTGGAGTTGTCCCTAAATAAAACAGTTACATATTACCACATGGACAAAGATTGTACTAAAGACACACAGGTGAATTGTATATTTTAATACAAATTTTGATCAGACACAGTAGAGCAAAACAATACATTAAACTGCATTATACAGCAGTTTTGTCCTTCTAGGACTCCTCTGTGATGATAGGTCTTAATTTTGAAACCTTAATTAAAATTTACAAGAATATCTTTGAAACTGACAAATACTCCCGGAAAACTGCTGTGATTTTAACCCATTTAACCCTGTGACCTTGAAAATGGACCAAGGTCATAAGGGGTTTGAACAATTCCAATAGCCCTACATTGCAGCATGCTACAGGCAGGACATGCTAAATATGTGGTTTAATATGTGGTTTAAAGATTGTGATAGTTCAGTCCACTGTAATCTTGAGTAGGCCAAGGACATTTCTTTGCACAAAATTGAAAACCTTCGTCACAGCATACTACAGAAGGTTTTAAAGCTAAATGGCAATGCACTACTAGTTTACCACTATCTCTTATCATGTTTATATGTATTATTCAAGAGTGTTCACGGAAATTGCTAATCTCAACCCATGAATATCTTATAAAATGTAGACTATTACTATGATCACATGGCACCCGTGAGCAATTTCTCTAAGCCATCGTTTTGCTGCCTAAACCTACCGAAAACGATAACCAAAGGAGTCAAGGTCTTCTCTTCCAGACACCGGCACTGCACACTGTGTCACTCCATCTTCTTCATCTAGGGATAACCAACGATTACAAATGAAGGTAAATCTGAAACAGAATTAGCCATCCCATGTAGTATGTTGTAAAATAGTTTTATCTACGTGTGACACATGGACCATACTCAAAGGAGTAGCCAGGGTTTGATACTTTATTTATACAACTTTGAAACTTCATTGAAACCTGGCTAGCAGTTTCTCAGGAAAAGCCAATTATCCTAGAAGGAAGGGCACGACCATGGACTTAAGGATCCTGCCTTTAAGACATGCTGACTGCCAAATTTGGTTCCTATGCATCCAGTAGTTAGCTGAATTGTAGGTTTAACAGACAATAGATGTGCGTGTCACAGACAAAGTGGTGTATTACCTTTCTGTTGACTGTAGGTCCATGATCTCCACTTTGCTGAGAAGCCATGAGGCAGCATTTCCTTTCCCACTGTTGTCATGCCAAATATCAAGGCAAGTAAGACTTCCCAGGCATCTCGGTACACACATAATAAACTTCTGCACACTTCCTGTACCAAATCCCTGAGACCAGAAAACATCAAAATCATCCTCCAGTATAGACTGTCAAGTGATCTGAATTTTTCAATCTATCATAACTAAGTCATTTACAAATTTAACTATAATTACCCATAATTCATCCCACATTTAGAATACAGGTATTCTTTTTTATAGAAGTCAAATGCAGGGTTTTCCATAATTTTGTTAGCAGTAGACTGTGTAGTGAAAGTAGGAGGCTGGCCTGCCGTGTACGTGTAGTCGTGTACGGAACATTATTACAGAACTGGATTGGTGTACTTGGCCAAATGATCAAAGTAGCCAATCAAATTGGCCGGCAACCGGTTCTTATGGAAAAGTTACATAAATGCTCGATTTTGATTTTGTATCATTAAAGTTTCAAGGGGTAAATACAGATATTTTATATTCATATTTAATTGCCTGGTCTTGAGAATGATGATTAAATTTAAATTTGCGTTCAATTTTCCTCAGCTAGAAAGCACCCTACCCTTTATAGATAGTATTAGCACTGTAACTCCGGTGTGACTAACTCACCATTGCAAGGATGATACTGGGGTCACTGTCTGACTGGAGACAGCAAAAGTTACGGGGTGGGACAGGAGTTATTGAATCATTGTAGGTAGTAAAGACAGGAAAAGTTACAGGGGGTAAGACTGGAGTCACTGACTCAGTGTAGGTATTGAGGTTTTACAAGGGGTAAAATTGCCATGGAGTCACATACTCACCAATGGCAGAAAGAGTGACAGCAGGTGAGTCATCACAGTAGTAAGAGTTACGGAGATGAGTTTCTATAGGCAGTAAGAGTAACAGTGAGTGAGTCAATATATTCAGTAAGAGTTAAAAGTTGAGTTGTTATACACATATGTGAGCAGGAAGGGTTACAGAGATGGAGTCACTAAAAAGAATGAGAGTTTAAATTGGTAAGTCATCTATATAGGTGGTAAGAGCTACAGAGAGTGAGTCAATATAAGCAGTAATAATAACATGGAGTGAGTCACTACAAGTAAGATTTATATTTGGGCTGAGACTTGAGTCACTGACTTGTAGGTGGTTAGGTTTAAAAATGGGTTTAATGGGAGTCACAGACTCATAATGAGCTGTAAGTTATAGGGGTGAGTTACTTTAGGTACTTTACTTTCAGTAAAACGTACAGAGAGACAGTCACTATAGGCAGTGATTTACAGGAAGTGAGTCACTATAAGCAGTAAGAGTTACATGGAGTGAGTCACTATAAGCAGTAAGAATTAGATGGAGCGAGTCACTATAAGCAGTAAGAGTTACGGGGAGCGAGTCACTATAAGCAGTAAGAGTTACGGGGAGCGAGTCACTATAAGCAGTAAGAATTAGATGGAGTGAGTCACTATAAGCAGTCAGAGTTACATGGAGTGAGTCACTATAAGCAGTAAGAGTTACGGGGAGCGGGTCACTATAAGCAGTAAGAATTAGATGGAGTGAGTCACTATAAGCAGTAAGAGTTACGGGGAGCGAGTCACTATAAGCAGTAAGAATTAGATGTAGTGAGTCACTATAAGCAGTAAGAATTAGATGGAGTGAGTCACTATAAGCAGTAAGAGTTACAGGGAGTGAGTCACTATAAGCAGTAAGACTGTGGAACTTGAGTTACTTATCAGTAGTAGGAGGCCTTGTAAAGTCTGAAAGTTATTCATTTGTGTATGCCTATACCTTTATCTGATCCAACCATAACAATGTTTAGCTGTGGTTCATTGCCTATGATTCAATAATAGGGTTAGTTTTGTGAAATCCTGTATGGTCCTAAGTGACTCACTTTGCTTTTGCCATCGTCAAGTGTCCGGATGCCAGTACTCCGTCGACTACTTGTGACTGCCATAAAGACACGTGACACTGTCCCAGCATTCCGCGCCAACCCCGTATGGATGGTGACAAGATACAAGTAATTGTCGTTTATCTGGTTATCTGACAGATATGATAGCGCCCACTGTAACATAGTTTCCATTCAAAAGTCAAAAAGCAGATTTTTCATTTGAATTTTGAGAGATTACCGTATACTGCAAAAATTTTAATTCTTACTGGGGTATATTTTCATTAAATTCAGATTGATTATCTAATATTTTGCATGAATTTTATTTTAAATGGATTTCATGAACACCATTTATCAATGAAATGAAGTGCCAATGTAAACAGTCTTACTGTTTGTTAATCATCATATCTTAGCCTTACATAAGTATAAGACTTTACACTAACTGGTCTCTTTTATAAATACAACTGAGAATGAGAAATCTTCCATACTGTTTCATGGTCATGGCGATCCCGTCTCCATGCCCACACGGCCACCAAGACGTATAACACAATGACTCCAACGAGAGTTCCCAGTACAGCTCCATTACTGACAATATCAAACTTTCCAAAAACGGAGTTAAAGTCGATGGAGTTTGGCGGTACATAAAATGTGTTGGCAAAGTATTGCCCCGGTGGATCTTTACAGATACATACTGTCTCTGAGGCGGTTGACTCAGTTGACATCTGGAGATAAAATTAATAACACAGAAATCAATAATTTGGATTCTCTCAATGACGTCATTAACATTTACATGTGTTCACAGCTATATGTCACCTTATCACTTCAACAAGGTCATGATGTAATGTCATCTGATCTTTACGACCCAGCATGACATCATCTTGTTATTTTCATGGTATGTCATAATGTCATTTTTTTCATTTTAAGCACTGCACAATGTCAGATTAATTATTAGTTCAAGGATGGTATGTCTTTCACTTGTCATAAATCCTCTGTAAGGGTGTACCCCTATTGTCTGACATGACCCACATGACATGATACCTTTCATCAATTCAGACCCTAACTATCTAATATGACCCACATGACATGACATATCATCTTTTAGGACGTCATGCATCATACATCAGAACTCTGTCTAACATGTTCTACATGATATCACATCTCATCGTTTTAGACCCTAGCTGTCTCACAAGGCCCACATGACATGGCATCTTGTATTGTCTTTTAGGACCCTAGTTACCCACCTTACATGATGTTTTGTCCCACTTGGCTTCCTCTTTGTTCCAGACTCGACATCCAGCAGTAGACATGACCATGTTATATGGTAACACCCGCGTAGCTGGAATAGTAATATTGCCTGATGATGTAGTGTTGTTACCAGCACTACGACGAGTTCTGGATACACTCCCATCTGGAACTGTAATCAAAACACAAAATTGAATAAAATTCTCCTGTTCAAACAGCCATCACAACAGAGAAAACTCTCAATATTTTAATCATAGCCATTTGTAGATGATCAATCCACTTTGAGAGATTTACACTAGTTGTGTGTTAATAGTGTGCATCTCTTCAGATCAACAAGTTATCTTACATGTCTCTAGATGTTGATGACCTGTTCAATGTAACCACCTTGAGAGATTCACACTAGTTGTGTGTTAATAGTGTGCATCTCTTCAGATCAACAAGTTATCTTACATGTCTCTAGATGTTGATGACCTGTTCAATGTAACCACCTTGAGAGATTCACACTAGTTGTGTGTTAATAGTGTGCATCTCTTCAGATCAACAAGTTATCTTACATGTCTCTAGATGTTGATGACCTGCTCAATGTAACCACCTTGAGAGATTCATACTAGTTGTGTGATAGTAGTGTACATCTCTTCAGATCAACAAGTTATCTTACTTGTCTCTAGATGTCGATGACCTGCTCAATGTAACCACCTTGAGAGATTCACACTGGTTGTGTGTTAATAGTGTGCATCTCTTCAGATCAACAAGTTATCTTACATGTCTCTAGATGTTGATGACCTGCTCAATGTAACCACCTTGAGAGATTCATACTAGTTGTGTGATAGTAGTGTACATCTCTTCAGATCAACAAGTTATCTTACATGTCTCTAGATGTTGATGACCTGCTCAATGTAACCACCTTGAGAGATTCATACTAGTTGTGTGATAGTAGTGTACATCTCTTCAGATCAACAAGTTATCTTACTTGTCTCTAGATGTTGATGACCTGCTCAATGTAACCACCTTGAGAGATTCATACTGGTTGTGTGATAGTAGTGTACATCTCTTTAGATCAACAAGTTATCTTACATGTCTTTAGATGTTGATGACCTGCTCAATGTAACCACCTTGAGAGATTCATACTAGTTGTGTGTTAATAGTGTGCATCTCTATAGATCAACAAGTTATCTTACATGTCTCTAGATGTTGATGACCTGCTCAATGTAACCACCTTGAGAGATTCATACTAGTTGTGTGTTAATAGTGTGCATCTCTATAGATCAACAAGTTATCTTACATGTCTCTGGATGTTGATGACCTGCTCAATGTACACACCAAAGGCTGTTGCTCATTCTGTATCTTCAGAACCTGATCTACATACATATCAGCTACACACAACATCTGCACGGTAAATGTTTGGGCCACTTTACAGAACCCAGGTCCAAGAAGCAACTAATTAACTCTGACTTAAATTCCTAATTGTATCACCAAGCAATATAAACTTTAACCCAAGATACATAAAAATTGTCAAAGAACATTCAATCAGCTGCAGCCAAGTAAAAGGATTTAAGATACACAGCATTACATTTGTGTCACCTGTACCGTTTTATCATATTGGTACATGACTACAAATTATTATCTCTTCAGGATAGTTGATTTAAGAATCTACACCAAGATTATATAAGAATAAAAAAATAAGATAAACTTCAAATAAATGGAATACATATGGAATAAATAAAATGAATGTGTACAGAATAGATAAAATGAATGTGTACAGAATTGATAAATGAATATGTACAGAATAAATAAAATGAATGTGTACAGAATAAATAAAATGAATGTGTACAGAATAAATGAAATGAATTTGTACAGAATAAATAAAATGAATATGTACAGAATAGATAAAATGAATATGTACAGAATAGATCAAATGAATATGTACAGAATAAATAAAATGAATATGTACAGAATAGATAAAATGAATATGTACAGAATAAATAAAATGAATATGTACAGAATAAATAAAATGAATATGTACAGAATAAAAAAATGAATATGTACAGACTAAATAAAATGAATGTGTACAGAATAGATAAAATGTGTACAGAATAAATAAAATGAATGTGTACAGAATAAATGAAATGAATATGTACAGAATAAATAAAATATGTACAGAATAGATAAAATGAATATGTACAGAATAAATAAAATATGTACAGAATAAATCAAATGAATATGTACAGAATAGATAAAATGAATATGTATTGAATAGATTAAATATGTACAAAATATATGACATAAGAACCTGTGTCCACTGTGATTGTGATATAGGCTGTGACCTGCTGACTGAACATGCCTCCAGGAACAACAACCATGAAAAATCCATCATTCAAATCACTATCTGGTACTTCATGCCGCCAATCATATGCAGAGCGTGTGGCTCCACTGCCGCCTTTCAAGTACATAACAAACTTCATCCCGTGTGTGATACCATCTACTCTCAACACCATATCATCGCCAGGAAACTGCCAGAAAAACTTGTAGCTGAAAAATTGAGACGAACTTTCATTCGTGTCTGCAGGAAAAGCTAGATACACAGTTTTTGGATTATTGTCTCCTTTGTTTGGGAATTTGACCTTGACCGATATATTGACCTCTTCCTCGTTGCTGTCCTTGACGGAAACAGACAGTACATTCGAGGTAATATATTGAGCTTCAGGATCCCAGGTGAAGGGATTCTTGTCAAACACGGTGATCTACAAAGGAAAGAGTTAACCCTCCATATACAGGAATCACTTTACCACAAATTTAAAGGCTTTTTTTTTCAAATTTCTGTTTACAAAAGAACAGGAAAAAAGGGGAAAATCAGATAATTAGAGAAAGAATTAAAAGTTTTATATACTATTAAAATAATTCTTAATTAGTAATTTAGAGATTACCAGGGTATAAAACTTAGTGATATCTTGGTAGGATGTTGACTAGTGTAAATTTCTTTTTTGTCATATTTTTTTTTTTTTTATTTGTGAATTATTAAACAGAAAATGAAAAACATTGAAATGTCTACATGATCTTGGATGTTAGATTGAGATGTGAATAAGTATCTCATTTTCCAGTCAAGTTTCCTTCCTGAACGAACCTGTATGTCTTTGCTGTCCACACTCTGGTCGTCTGTTTCTGCGAACTCCATAGTGATGTTGTTCCTTACTAGTGGAGTTGTCGTCAGTTCGGGTAACGTCAGTGCTGTCATGCTGGTACTTAATCCTGGTCTGTTGACAAACACAGGGAGTTGTTTCATATTTACCATTCCTTTCAACACTTTTCCCAGTGATGACAGTGATGCCAGGATGCTGGGTACAAATTGCTGAGCCTAGAGAGAATTACAATTTCACATCATTTCCAGGGACTAATTTTGGTAACACGGAACAAATATATATTTATCTGGCAATGAGGCAATGACTCATAATAAGCCTGGCTACTTTTATTGCTATTAGATACTAAGGTGAAAAATATCATTTCAATGTCCTGTAATAAGCCCACCCCCTAATTTTAGCCAAAACTTCAGTGTTGGCTGTTTATATGTTTGCTTGTTGGGTTGTATCCCTATGTCAACAGCCAAGGTCATATTAAGGTAAAGTTTTCCTAAAAAAGTTGGTGCCTGTCTCACTGAACAACATACAGGAGGCCCACTCCATGCCAACCTGACCAACTCAGGAAAACCTCAGCTTTCTGATAAACAAACCGACCTGAACCTACACACTCCTGATCTTCACCTTGGGTAGAATAGTCCTAGGCTCTAATAAATCAGCTATTGTAGCCCCCATTCTGAAACCTGGGCTATATGATACCTTTCTTCAAAGGAAACAATGGTAAATTTTTATATAATCAGCTATGATATAAATATTTACATACAACTTCACTTTTCTCTGTTAAAACTTTTTCATAAAAATATTGACGACTGCCAATGTTCTATATTGTTTTTAAAGTGTTCAAATTTGACCCCAAAGTGTATCATAATCCAACACCTTCCTTATTAGGAAATAAAATGAAATCACATTTCTGAGAACTACCAAATCTGATTTTTTTTTTTATTTCAACACACTGTCTATTCTGACCAAGAAATAATGTCACACAGGTTTAAATTAATTCAGGTTTTACTGGACCAAACAGAAATGTGATCTTTTTACCTTTTCATCAGTTTCGTTTTTCTTCAAAGCCTGTGACTTGGAGATTTGAGAGACAAAGAAAGAGCGTTCCATTTCCGTCATATCCTCTGTGCTGTCTTGGTTAGAGTTTACAAAGTCATTGTTGGCTACAATGGTCTGTTGTATATCGTATAGGTCTGTACTGGTCGGGTTGTTTGGGGTTCTAGTTGTGATTACACTTTTCAAAGCGTTGTCTGCGACACGCAAAATCGCTAAAACCAATCAAATGCAAAAAATCAAAAATATCATGGAACTCATTATTTTAACTTGATATACTACTAGTAGCAACAACTCATACAAAATCATATGTAATATTCATATTATTGAAATGTGTGGACATTCTTACAAAACTTTCAAATGATCTCCTCATGAAAAAGAACACAATTTCAAAAGTTTAATTTCTGAAACATTTGACAAAAAAAATCCATGAAGAATTATCATATACATTCCGATGTCCATAATCTGGTCTTCATGAAAAATTAATAAAATTTCCAAATTTGCATTTTTGAAATATTAGAAGGGAAAATAAAGAAAATACATAAAAAAAATATCACTAACACTCAGATGTTGTTTCATAGTCAGCAAAGAGTGGATATATATCTCCAACAGTGGTGTTTTGAAACATTGTTAGTATCAGGTCGTTTGTAGTGACAGCCGTATTCTGTAAAACAAGGGAATTAACTCATACGACACAAAAGTTTAGGTACTTGAAAATGGCAAACAATGGCAAAGGTCTCATTAAGAAAGGAAAAAAGATCCTTGAGCAATCTTGGGGCCAAACATTTTAATAATCTTTATCAGTTCTATACAATATTGATCTTTTCTCTAACCTCACCTTCTTTCTCCTTTTTCTTTCAACCATTTAACAAGGAATCCTGCATATGAAATCTAAGACATGTCTTAAAAGTTTAGAACTTTCTGAGAAATAACAATAACAAACTTAAAACAGTCAAAATCAGAGATGGTTTCTCATCAGCCATTTTGTTTTCTTGAGCAGACAAAAATTTAAATGGGCAAAAATATTGGCCATGAGAAACATATATCAGGTATATTTGAGAATATCCTTCAAGTTCATCTCAAGAAATTGCGATAACATGGATTGTTTACGAATAGACACCAAAACACAAATATAACGCGATTTGAATGGCCCATATCTGACAATGGTGGGTTACTAAAAATTTGCAAGCTCTTCTAAGATTCACAATAATACAAATTAAGTTTTTATCACGATCTGGTCCAAGCTATGTTAAAAATACTTTGGATGAATATTTTATCAAGACTTTAAATCATCTTACCACAATTCCTTCATCGATTAGTGAAGGATCCATAATGACAGAGCCGATACCTTGTGCCAGGTGTTTCACCGTAACCATACCAGACCCCTGTTCAGCTAACGTAGTATTGTGTAAGATATAGGAGTACTGTTCCGTCACCTAATTTGGAAAACCAAGTAAAAATGTTTCTATCAGTTAGTATAACACTTTACATCATCAAGGTATCTCTTTGTTTCTGAAATTCATGTAACCTGATTTGACCATGAACTGGGGATTTATTTTCTTGTTGTGGTCCAAATGTCTTGACTCATGCTCTGGAGCATGTTTACAGATAAACAAAATAAGAAATACAACATTCAGGGTCTTATGACATTGCCTTGCAGCACTCGAAGCATTTAAAGTGACAGCCATTTGAAAAAGTGACTCATTTAAAAGAGCTTCACTCGTTATTGCAACTTTCCAGGTCCTCTGCCACCAACCCCGAACCACACCTCTCTCAAAAAAATCCCCCCAAAAAACAGAAAACAAAATGTGTTTATGCAACACTATTTCCCAAGTTGCAACAAAATTCTTATTTGGGACATTAAAACTGTACTGTGTAAGCACTGTGCTAATTGCATACACAATATTTGAAACACTTACAGTGTAATAATTAAGGCAAAAGTTTTTCACATGTAGGTCAAAGGTCATGGTCAAGGTCACATGGTCAAAACATTTGGTACCATTGGAAAGGTCTTGTCACAATGAACACACATGCCAAATATTAAAACTCTACCTCTTTCGGTGCAATAATCTATATGGCAATTATCTTTCAAATGTAGGTCAAAGGTTACGGTCATAGTAGGATGATAGTATTAATCTTTTCAAACCTATGAATTGCAGATATTGTTACAGAAAATAGTCTCAACTGTTTCTGTATTAACATGGATAAAATGAACAATCAAAGTTCAAATTCTTTATAAGGTCTTATTTACAATAGACAAGTTTTCATGGGCCGAGTTGAATGGTGGATCAATGTAGTCAGCCCAAAGCCTATCCCAGGTGAAGCTTGTGTTGCTCTCCTCTGTTGCAGACATGACAACAAGACTGCCAGTATCCTCTGGTACACTGGTGGTTGGAAAATCCTATGTAGTGAAAAAAAAACAATATCCAAATATCAATGCTACAGTATTCATAAAGAATTAAAGAGGAAGTGTGCAGAATATTTCTACCTCAAAAGAATTTAAGTGTTAATTTTGACTTTTTAATGATGACCAATGACCAATAAATAATTTTGGAAGTTGATGTTACAACACTAAGGTGTGAATATATGTTTTCACCAAGAAGAGTGTTTCAGTACTATGGAGGCTTGCAAGAATATACAATTACACATTGGAGATGGACGGACACACACATTAATTAGGATCAAGGGTGGAACAATGAAATTAGTGGTGACAGGATTAAAGAGGCTGGGTAGAGGGATAACTGTATTAGTAGTGACAGGATTAAAGAGGCTGGGTAGAGGGATAACTGGATCAGTGGTGACAGGATTAAAGAGGCTGGGTAGAGGGATAACTGGATCAGTGGTGACAGGATTAAAGAGGCTGGGTAGAGGGATAACTGGATCAGTGGTGACAGGATTAAAGAGGCTGAGTAGAGGGATAACTGGATCAGTGGTGACAGGATTAAAGAGGCTGAATAAAGGGATAACTGTATTAGTAGTGACAGGATTAAAGAGGCTGGGTAGAGGGATAACTGGATCAGTGGTGACAGGATTAAAGAGGCTGAATAAAGGGATAACTGTATTAGTAGTGACAGGATTAAAGAGGCTGGGTAGAGGGATAACTGGATCAGTGGTGACAGGATTAAAGAGGCTGAATAAAGGGATAACTGTATTAGTAGTGACAGGATTAAAGAGGCTGGGTAGAGGGATAACTGGATGAGTGGTGACAGGATTAAAGAGGCTGAATAAAGGGATAACTGTATTAGTAGTGACAGGATTAAAGAGGCTGGGTAGAGGGATAACTGGATCAGTAGTGACAGGATTAAAGAGGATGGGTAGAGGGATAACTGGGTAGAGGGATAGAGGGATAACTGTATTAGTAGTGACAGGATTAAAGAGGCTGGGTAGAGGGATAACTGGATCAGTAGTGACAGGATTAAAGAGGCTGGGTAGAGGGATAACTGGATCAGTAGTGACAGGATTAAAGAGGATGGGTAGAGGGATAACTGGATCAGTAGTGACAGGATTAAAGAGGCTGGGTAGAGGGATAACTGTATTAGTAGTGACAGGATTAAAGAGGCTGGGTAGAGGGATAACTGGATCAGTAGTGACAGGATTAAAGAGGCTGGGTAGAGGGATAACTGGATCAGTGGTGACAGGATTAAAGAGGCTGGGTAGAGGGATAACTGGATCAGTGGTGACAGGATTAAAGAGGCTGGGTAGAGGGATAACTGGATCAGTGGTGACAGGATTAAAGAGGCTGGGTAGAGGGATAACTGGATCAGTGGTGACAGGATTAAAGAGGCTGGGTAGAGGGATAACTGGATCAGTGGTGACAGGATTAAAGAGGCTGGGTAGAGGGATAACTGGATCAGTGGTGACAGGATTAAAGAGGCTGGGTAGAGGGATAACTGGATCAGTGGTGACAGGATTAAAGAGGCTGGGTAGAGGGATAACTGGATCAGTGGTGACAGGATTAAAGAGGCTAGGTAGATGGATAACTGTATTTAGTAGTGACTTTAATTACAGTTCTACATTTCTATGATAAAACTTACCAAAGCATTGATGGTAGAAGCTGCATTCTCTACGGACATGGTGACAAGTTTGAGATTTCCTGATCCAATAGCTGAATCTATATTTTCATCTACAGTTTCAACAAACGATGATACCTCACTCACAGACATATCATTGATGGGTGGAGAGGACTGTCAAAATAAATACTTCCATGTAACATACAAAATTACTGATTAATCAAATATTCTATATTCAATTTCTAATATGCATTTTAGAGGTAAATTGGTCTGTTATCTCATTTTTAATCTTTTCTATTCCTGCCAAAATCTCTTTTCGTCAAATTCTGTCCATGATTCTAAATTCAAACCTTTTTTTTTCCAAAGATTTTTCCTTTGTTTAAATTAATATTGTTGATAAATTCATTATAAATCTATTAAAAGCATGAAGTATGAACATGTATTGTTTTGAAAATATTAATTTGAAGCATGAATCAATTAACTAATTTATCATTAAGATTGATAATTTGAAAAAAATACCTGTATGACCCAGAATTGTATTGTTGTGTGTAATAAGAGGGAAAATGATAAATATAGACAGATTTAATCATACCTAGAGACCATTCTTGGGTATTAGACCACAGAATTTGACTGAAACTAGAATCTAGATTTATATGACTCTAAGAAATATACTTACTCTAACAAGAACAGTTTCTTCGGTGAAATCTCCGAAGATGTCATAAATTCTCAACAGAAGATCAAGGATATAAAGATTGGTTGAGTTTCCCTCTGGTAAATAAACACCCACTTTTCGTTCAGCTGTGGATAAAATTAATAGCGACAGCTGAAGGAGACAATGAAGATGTTCTGGTTCCAAAATTTATAATGAAATAATTAAATCTCATACAATTTTTTTATTTTATGTCTGTTTCAAATTTTTTCTCGTAAAGTTTTTAAGCTTTATTTTTTATAAAATTAATTATAAAAAAGTGATTTTCTTTGTTGTATAAGACACATGAAATTTGTTAAATGAACATTTAATCTTGTTTGGTATTCAATACTTCCAGTACATAGTGTTGTTTTTACAATACAATGTATTCAATAAATGATAACCATTTCAGGAATGTCAGAAATTCAATTTAAAAATTAATCACTCAGTATTGTATAATTATGTAGAGATCTACATTAGCTTTTATTGAAGTTTTGTCACAGTTTTAACTTTCACTCACAAAATTTAAGTTGGACTTAAGATATACAGGACCTGGCACCAATAATCTGATTTTGGTTATTAAGTTTGATATGTTCTAGATGTTACAGACTCAACTGACCCCATGAACAGACAGTCTGAAATGTCAGCTGAAATGGGAGATGTTCAGAAATGCTTTAATACTCACCACCATGATAGAGAAGTGTTGGTTCCTCTGATCCCTTCCTGGCAAAAACTCTGTAGAAAAATGATTCCTTCCAATCCAGATTTAAATTTCTATTTTTGCGGTATCCCTCATCTTTCCAGTTTTTAAAATTGATGTTAAACTGTGTTACTCCAGCTTTACCTTAAATAACAGTTAAATAATTCAACAATACCGATGACATATCAATGATAACAAACCGATTTTTACTCCATCATACAGCATTTCCCTCGCTTCAAGCTCCGGAGATGAACACATTGCTAAAATGAGAGGTGGGGATATAGCAGGGTTTGATTTGGGTGGGCTTATTGCCAGACAAGGGCTTATTCCATACATAGAGTTGGTGCGAAAATTGCTACCCATTTTGAACCAAGTACAGCTAGGTATAAAACAGTTGACTGACCATGATGTCATATAACACTGACTATATGACATTTGTGTTCCCAAATGATGGTACCACTGGCATGACTTTTGTTCTTGTAGTAAAAATATTTATAGGTCAATATTTCCATCTAGTAATATGATCAGGAGTAGACGTATTTGTGGAGATTGAACAGAAGTGAATTAAGCAAAACTTCAATGCCACAACTAATTCTACCTCAGTATTTTTGTACTCTTTTTAGAAAATTAAAACATTTGTCGATGATTATGTATTTGTTTGAATATTTATTTTCATACAATACTATTTCATCAATATATATACGAGGTAATTATCAAATCATTTGCACATATATACATCACAGTGACCTCATTAAATATCCTTAATTGTGAAATATTTCATGGCGGCAAATTAAGAAATGTGAAATATTTCATGGCGGCAAATAATTATTTGTGAAATATTTTATGGCAAACAATGATTTGTTAAATATTCCATGTGCCAACCAACAAGATATGTCCAGACTTAACGACGATGTCAAAGGATGAAAAATTAATAAAATTTTGACGTGCAGTCAACTTACCACTCGAAGGCGAAACTTCATATTTGCCATCGTACGGTGGTATATTTGTCTCGATCAAAACAAGAGTTAGACTTGAAGAGTTCCCGAACAGTGTGGTATTCAGCTCCACGATGAAACTACTATCTGGTAACAGAATGTACTTACTGAGCACGAACGCAGGAGAGTTCAGTTCTGGAAAAAATCATGTTGATGATGAAAGTGCAACTGGACAAGACTAACATGTTACAAAAATATTCTGGCATTATTCCTACTAAGTTTTAATTTGTATGTTCACGAAAAAAAAACATTTTTAGAATGTCCTGCATCTGATAAGATGATATGTGTTTCACAGGAAATTAAATCGTGCTTGTGACCTCAGGCAAGACACTAACTGCGTTGCTGTGGACATCCTCAATAGTCCAGGGGTTATGATCACTTCAGCTCTCTGCATCCCTAGGACATGTCATGGCAAAATTGAAGGTTCCTAATGCGACACCTCGTGGCAAGACAAAAAGGCTGGTTTGATCCTTTGATGTACAACAAAAAGGAGCGTATCAGCCTGTGATTGGTCAGTTTTTTCTCATGGGATCAATCAAATTAACTGATTTGTGACTTCAATTTTGCCATGACATGTTCCAGGGGTGCAGAGAACGAAAGTGGTCGTAACCACTGGAGTACCGAGGATGCGCTCTGGATAGCATCCGGATAACATCCTTTATAAACAGAGCTAAATTCAAAATTACAATGCCTGTCCACAGTGCAATATATACACTGCAAAAAGGTCTGTAAGGAATTTTGTAAAGCTATTTTAACAGTCACTCACCACTCTGCAATCCATTCTGCCAATCAAGGAGATCCGATTTAGTTTTGGTAACGGTGTCAAACTGGAACACGTTCCATGCATAACTGATGGTAGTCAGTTCATTGTAGGTACAAGAGAAACAATTTGCACGCAGAGAGAGGATGGAACTGCTAGCTGTCTTTGGTAAACAGTTTAGACGGCAGCTGAAGTATGAAAAACATGGCTAGGACATAAAAAACCAAATACCAACTCAAATTAAGGTTACATCCCAAAACTCTCCAGATTAATGATGTAAATTGTCTTGCGCCTCCAGATCATAACATTGTCCACAATGATTGCAATTTAACTAACTTTCAAGAGTGCAATTTTGAGTTGTCAATCTATACTTGCAATCATGCACACAAATTAAGGTTTTAATTCAAATTTCTGCTTTGTATATTTTTCATTCTTTTCAAAATTTTGCTTTATCTTCTGCTATAACAATTCATTCTTCTTGAAAATGGAACATGTTTGTAAAACATCAATGCCCTGCCGCCAAGGCCTTGACCTTGTACCCCTGAAACACAACAATGTCCAAAATATACTCTACTTGAAGTAAAGTTTTATCAAATTTCATGAGAGAATGAAGCTCCTATGAACTTGCTAGATGCTTACATTAAATTGGGACAGGACCATTGAAACGGGACTGGACGCGATTGGACGAGACAGGACAGACATGGGCAACGCTTTATGCACCACCATTTTGTGTCGGGAAATAAAATTCCAAGGAAAAATTAGGATTTTTTCGATAACGAATAAGGGTTGAATACAAAAACTGGAATGAGAAAATTTCAACGAGAGTAAATCAATACCATAACTATGAATTCAACATATGGAGTTTTGAAGTGCCAAAAACAAAACTGGTACTTATAATTTGCCTGCTTTTACCTCTTTCGCGTAACCCTGTTGAAATGGTCGAGGCAGCATAGAACTAAAATGTCTCCAGTGAAATTTGAAAAAAATATTTAACCAAAATGAATTCCATTTTAGCTCATACTGTACATAACATTGCAAGAAATGTTTGTTTACACCGACTACGTTTTAGTGCAAAAATTCTGAAACTAACAAAGTTATACAGCCAGATCGTTTCGGACAGGCACAGCTGGCTTCTTTGAAGTACAAGTGCCAAATATTCTATTGTCCAGTCTCGGTCCCAGTCCGTTGTTAGCATTTTTCTTGCAAGTCAACAGCCAGTAAAGCCGTTTAAAACGCATATGCATATATTTTCATATTTTCATAATTGCACTAATTCATTAATAAGTGAGAATACCATGAAATTTTACTCTGCAAAACGCTTAGTTACTGCTATAATGAATATGTAAAAAAAACCTTTCCATTGTTTGTTGAAAAAGAGCAGATAATTTTATAAAACTCTTACTACCTGATGTCAATAGCCGGGGGATTTCCTGGAACAGATTGGACTCGTTGCTGAAAGTAGCTAAAAGAATCGTTGGCACTGACTCTCATTGTGATGAGAAACCCTAAAGAATCTACGACATTTCCAGCGCTGATAACCAGTCTGGCATTTCCATCTGACTTTTCCATGAAGTTTGAACAGAACTGTTGTTGAATGTAGGTATCTGTGATGTTTCTTAGCAACTCGTCTTCTGATGCCAGGGCATTCCAATCTGTGAGGGCCATGGCACTGATCTGTACTGGTGCATCGACAAGATATCCCACTAATGAGGTGTAGTCAGAACTACGTTTTCCACAAATATAATAGTAATCAGCCCCTTGCCGCTCCGGGATGAGGATGGCTATTCTATTAATGATGTTTCTTAGACTTGTCAGATGTGTCTTTTCAGACTGGACGGCACTCAGCCAGTTTTGGACATCAGTTTTAATTGTCGAAACAGAAGATGAAACAGAGTAATCACCGAAAGTAAGGAATTTTTGATAATATTCAACTTTTGTGTCAATGATTTCAATCAAATTTATTAGATCTGCGTACATGTAACCAAAACGAGTGATCTGACTGTCAAAAAGAATGAATTCATCGGTGAAATTTGGGTTTGTGGTCATGTTACAGAAATCCTCTTTCGGAGGATTGCTATTGAAATAGGTGATGAATGTCAGATTCTTCACAGCAAGTACCAGATTATCAATTCGATTTACGACAAAAGTATGATTTGACCAGGATTGTTGTGACATATCATCCGGGAACAATATTTCTTCGTTGATATCGACGTTGAGCATGTCGTAAATTGAGTCGATCGCGAGTGGAGTACATGCCCATGAGATTTCCAAAGTGGACGTAAATCCAGGGCCTTTACTCATGTCGTAGGAGAGGGTGAGTCCATCAATGGTGTGGGTGCCTTCACCAAGCATACGAACAGACCCGCCTACGATTGCTGCATAAGGGGGAGGGTATGATACACTGATGAACAGTTCATCTTCCAGCCATATTTGAGACCCTCCGTGATAGTAAACTCTCAGGACCACCTTGTAGAATCCCAATTCTGATGCATCGAATGGAAGACTAGGCTCAGTGACAGAGAGAATATGTGTTGCGTTGCTTGTTATAGTAGGTATATGAAATACATTCCACATGTAATATGGATGTATATTTTGTCTTTTACAAAAGCTGGTTTGGAAGACCTGTACTATAGAATAGATCTCAAAGCTAGCGGCAATATAGATAGACATGGGCGTTTCTAAGGAGGAGTAAAGCGGATCCAGTACGTTGTTACTGAAGCAAGCTGGCAGTACTGAAAACCCATAATCAAAGAAATATTAGCTATTTGGATATTGTTTTCTATTGCAATGAAATCCATTGGCGAGTTCACTAAATTAAGTCAAAATTTGATCAAGCACAAAACGAAAGCTAACAATTATCTTCTAACAATAAATTCATATCAAATAAATAAATAAATCAAAAGCTGGTTATCATTTTTTATATAGTCATTTAAGCTTCACTGCTAAATTTTACATAATAAAATTGCTTGACCTTACAGTGACCTTCACGTGCCAAATTATTCTTGTCATAGCAGTAAACTTCCTTGACTTGTCAGTAAGATTACTAGCACCTTCACTTTACTAATCATTGCCTACAACGACTTGACCTTAGTAACTTTCACACTCCCCACAATTATTTGACCTCAGTAACCTCAACAATTCTCAAAATTATTTTAAGATCTTGGTGACCTTGACAATCCTCACAATTATTTTATCTTTGGTTTTCACGAAAATAAATTTTATAAGACTCCACAGTAAGGTGTAAGTACTTTGTCAATATCATGCTGTTTACACTTTAAGTACATCCTTACCCTCACACTCCGCGGTCTGGTTGCTCTCCCCGATACAATATATTCCTTCACAAGTTGGCGGGTCGTCACACATTCTTTCTCTTGTTTTGGTTCCCGTTCCAATGGACACAGAGCAACTAGACCAGTTACCCCAATCTGACCAACCTCCATCGACAGTCGCTGTTAACATACCCGTCAAACAAATGGTAAAAAACAATATGTACATAGAGCCTTCAATACTCATCTAGATTTTAAATCAAACAAACGTGACAAAATGTTTTTTTCTGGTGCAATGCAAAGTATTTCGATTTTCCCATGTTGGGTTGTATACGTATCATTGTAGGATGTGGAAACTTACTGCCCCTCCCCCACTCCCTAATCCCCCCACCCTCCCCCTTTTATAACACTGGAACTAACTAATCACAAATAAAGTGCAGAATTCAAAAGCTAATCATACAAGCGTACTATTTTTTGCACAATATCAAAGGAAAAGAAAATAAATAAAATCTGTTTACAGGTTCTACCTGAAAAAATTTGGGTCGGAAGGTATTTTTTAAGGATGTATGAAACTCGCGCGTTTGACCGGAAGTAGAGCATGATTCAGTATAAGATAAAATCAAGCGTAGTATCATAGACGTTTTTACGTTTCGATATACTATGTTACCAATAGTTGTACTTTGATTTCTTTCCTATAGACTACAAACTGGTTGACGTTTTGACGACTTTTTAGCGTCAAAGTTCAACTTTTTTCCGTTGCTAGGGGATTTCTCTTGAGTATAACTCGGCAAGTTTTGGGTAGGTTTCAACATTTTTTAAAAATTAATTATCACCACAAATAACTGATTTGAAATAAATGAATGCTGGCTTAGTAGATCACACTTTTCTTGAATTCTTGGACCCAAATGTAATTTGTTTTTAATGGCGTCCAGCTGGGGGAAAATGATGAGCACAACCACTCCTTCATTTTTTTATCGTGAAAACTATTCTCAAACATTTCTCTCTCAAGTCTTGATAAAATTAGAAGTGAAGGAATCCCGGATCATCTTATCATAGCTGTAACACCTGAATTCATCTTGATAGACATATCCGAAGTACATAATTGGATCTCTAATCCGAAAATGCGTTGATGATGCTTATTATAAAACAGCCAACGGGCCTGTGATAATACACGTCAATTGAGCGAGGCTTCCGGCTACATACTACTGTAGGTTAGCATATCGTCACTATTGGCAACCACGTGTTAAAACAAAACTGCGCCTGATAATTTCAGTGAGAAAAATAAGTTCTGAAGATCAAAGGAAATAAGATGTGTTTATTATGAAACCCCGTTGCAACAAATTGTGAGCACAAATGTCAAAAATAAAACTCCTATCTTTTAGGGTGCAGTAGTTATCATCAATGTTATTTTTTTTCAAATGTAGGTCAAGGGTCGCGGTCAAGGTCACATGGTGAAAAAGTTTGGTATCACCGGAAAGGTCTTGTCACAAGGAACATACGTGCCATATATGAAAACCCTGTCGCTTAGGTGCGATAGTCATGGGCAATGTTAAAGAAAATTGTCACTACTACGGACGGTGAGGAGACACCAGACTGTAGTATCTACTTTTGATTATCTTATATCTTTCAGTTTAGAAGTCTGTGTCGATGATGTGTTTGAAAAAAAATCATCCAGAAACCAAATAAAGGCATTACTAGATAGACCAATTCAAATCGGTTTTTGGCAATTACTGTACGGAAAAAACCAGAAATACCAAAAGGAGAGGATTTCTGGCCTGACGATATTTTTGATGCATTATTTGGCTGGTTTTTTTTTATGTCGCTTACAAAGACGTCAGTTGCAACATTCAACTTAAAACAACAGAAAAGCAGAAATATAAACTGACTTGGTTTTGAAAAATCGAATTAAGTGAAATACTATATTTTATTAATTCACGTTGATTCCGATATCGTTTATCGTATGTCCAACTGCTGTGCTGCTTCGTCAGACTGAACGACACAGCGGAAACTTCGTATGGGCATCAACCATCAGTTTTAATGATGTTTAGGGAAAAATGGTTTTTCAATAGTACTCATACTGTGCTATCAAGACACACTTTTTATATTCTAAAATACGCAATTTGCCATTGTTTTCCACGCTTTTTTTGTTCAGATTTATTCAACTTTTAAAAAAATCGGCTAGTAAATGATGGACGACCTTTCTGCAGTTTTCCGAGTTAAGGCATAAAA
The DNA here is from genome assembly GCF_031769215.1 of Ylistrum balloti. Classification (NCBI taxonomy): domain Eukaryota; kingdom Metazoa; phylum Mollusca; class Bivalvia; order Pectinida; family Pectinidae; genus Ylistrum; species Ylistrum balloti. The sequence continues at coordinate 2,078,290 of NW_026782282.1, read as the reverse complement.
ATGAAGATGCCGAGACAGGCACGCGATCGACGGCACCAAACCGTAATGTCACACGCACTTATAAGCATCTATTGATAAATACAGCTCATACATACGTTGTTGACAAGGAAGTGTTATGGTACTGTTTCCGCCACAGCTATTTCCTCCATTACACGGGCTCGGATTATCACACACACGTCGCATCTGGAACTGACCACGACCGCACGTGACACTGCACGAGCTGTTGACCCAAGCTGACCATCCACCATCCACTGACAATAAAAAAAGTCTCCATATTCTAAATTATTCAAACTCATGGGCATGTTAACTTACACGAGTTCTCTAGCCTGAAAAGGGAGATAATTTTGAATATGATTCTATGTATTCTGCAAAGTTATAGTTTTTACTTTTAGATAATACTTTTTGATATAAATCTAGTCAAATCATGCTTACATTTAAATGAAATTATCCTAAAATAAATCGAAGTTAATTTGAACATTTAAAACTATTTGAAAACATAACGTCATCTACAGTAGATGAACCAAAAAACTCCAGACAAATACAACCAAACCTATTAATAGAGGTCTTAATGGAGGAGGCAGAGAAATGTGACATTTACACACAGGTGGCCTTTATATAGAGGTTAAATAACTATGAATTGCATTACACAAGGAACCAGTAATGTGGTCTAGTGACATTAAAGACAAATTTGAATTTATCTCGATTTCAGAATTTTTCATAACTTCCAAACCTTTTAAAGGACACGGAACTGTTTCCTCCGCATAAGTAGTGACTCCATCACCACACATACTGTCCGGCTGAACAGCACTTGCATCAAAAGGCGTACAGAAGCAAGAACTGCTTTTTTGAAGCACACAATCGCCTACACATGTTTCATTCGGGGGACTATTTGTAGAGTTCCAGTAGCAGGAACGGCTCCGATTTTGCGTTCCGGAACACGAACCCCAAAGACTGGACTCACAACTAGACCAGCTGCTCCATGTATCCCAACTATAATCGTTCATTCCTGTTAGAAAGAACGCAAAAGTACAAAACCATTAAACATAGCCTCGCATATAGCAGTGTTTCTCCTTCAGCTTTCAATTTCGTTTTCGTTGATGCTAGGTGACGATTTTTTTACAGACTGCATTGTCGCACGGTTGTCGAGGAAAAGTAAATACGTGTGTGTGAAATGAATACGTGAATTGTAAATGGAGAAAAAAAAAAGTTGCCCTTCCCTAAAAATATCATATCGAATATGGATGTTACCTTGAAGGTCTAACCCAGAGTAACGTTAATATATACGTCATCACATTTTTTCTCTGATGGTCGCTAATGATAGATATTTTCATCAGATGCCATGCATTTCCGAGCGTCTAAGCTTTCTTTTCTAGGTAAACCTTCTTTTTCTGATTAAAATGATGTAAGGATACGTAAAAATATGATATTTTTAGACTGTATGTCCAAGTTTGTCGAGCAGTTCAGTTCCATAATACAATTAATCATATTTTATTGTCTTAATACAAAGCTATGGTTGGATCTTAAGTTATAACATCATTATATTTACCTTTTCCCATCGAACGTGAAAAGGCGTGAAGGTGTTCTGTCCGACCACGAGGGTTTCCCCATGGTTTCTTACTCGGGCAAACAAATGTGATTAACGTAAGTTTGAAAAAACTTGTTTCGAAACTGTTGTAAAACAAATACCGTTTAATTCCTTTAGGAAAATGTTTGCGAAATTACTTCCGATTTGGAAAAAGGGCTAAACGGAGATTATCGGTAGCCGTTTTCTTCAAATGGCGACTATTTCAGGTAAACAATTTTTATGTAAGAACAAATAACAAGCGGACCTATGATGATACTGTCAGTGTCTGTTTGGACTTTCTCTTAATAAGCACGAAAGATTCTTTCTTTCTTTTTCAGTTCAGTTTTCAGTATTTTAAAAATGTTTAATAAGAGGCATTCAGCAATGTACACCAAACAATGTATACTATTAATATAACATCTGAAAGTTGGTTGAAAAACATTTTTGTTAGTTTCTTTTTCAGTAATCTGCTCCCCAACGAGACATGACAGGGCATTGCATAAGAAAATAATATCTATCTGATTTTTGTTGAATCAGCTGTACACAGTAATAATTTGGAATTAGCAAATTTCTAAGCCAACACACCGATTTACTAAGTATTCACCTCCATTCCCTTCAAAATAGAAGATAGAAATACATCTATGATGAGGAATATTTAGTAGTTCAGTTTTTATAAATAAGTGTACATTATATGCTCGGAACTCGAGGTATTTTCTATCTCTTGGACTTTGTTTCCGAGGATAGTCTTCTGAATTTTGTTTCTAAAACTTGACAATTTGACGTCTTTGTGATGGTGTGACGTTTCTCTGGTTCTATCGTATCATAAACTATTATATCTGTTTTTATTCACATTGCAGTATGATAAATTAATTGGTACACTACGAAAAGACGATAGTTATTGTTTGGTTATTTTTGCGTTGAGCAATGGCGCTGCGAAATTATCAAAATTACAGAGGAAGTGAAATTCACTCACAACAAGTATCAATCACAACACAGAGTTTCTTATAAATGGTTATCATTATCTGTCGGACCGTAAAGTTCAAATAAATAAATAAACACATAGAAAAAATAAATAAATAAATTAATTAATAAATAAATAAAACATTCAAATAATAATTGCCGGAGTAATTACAATTGCTACAAATGATCTAATGTAATTTTATTCTATAACAATGACATGATAACTCCGTTCATCTTTTGTTTATTTATGCAAATTTTACGTAAATATTCTCTGATGTTTTTGGAGCTATTTCACAATAATACACAATGCAGGTGACTTGAAGGCTTCCGAATCAATTTTGTATATCTATTAAGTAAGATTAAGGTACGTGTATCTCATTTGTCAGGTCGGGTCGAGAAGAAAACTGCAGAGATTTACATGAAATTGAAATCATGTAAATACAATTTTTATTTCAAAATTAATCGAAGCGCAACTTTCTTAAAATAGATCATAAAACAATGTCAGTGGCACAACATCCAATCATCAATGTATTAATTTTAGTGCAAGAAAATCAAAAAGAGGTTCTTAATTCTGATAAAAATATTCGTAAATATTTATTACAAGTAAAAGAGTAACTTACCAAATATTTGGAGAGTGTTGAACATGCAAAATAACAAAATTCCACAGCACAGTTTGCTTTTTCGAATATCCGCCATTTTCACAATTTGAATTTTTTAATAACCCATAACTGTCGTAGCTGTTGTTAAGTTGACGATCTCTTTAATACTTGGAAATCTGGTCAAGTTCGACACCTTTTAATTCACGGATCAATTTCTGTCAATATTTACAGTTGCCTGACATCATAAAGGCAAGTATCGACTTTCTGTTTTGACGGTAGTACAGGATCCAGAAAAGTGTACAGATATTTCATCATAGACGTGTTCATAGTAAAATCGATACACGTTATGAATCTTCACAAGAGCAATTGAAACTACAAGGTGCGTTTAAATGAAATGAAAATTTTAACTTTAAAAGACAATATAATAAATAAATAAATAAATAAATAAAACACGTAGGACAACACAGATGGCCTCGTTTTGATTCCGTAGGAATTTTAAGGCGCAAATGAACTGAGAATAAATTATACACGATTAAACATGATATTTTGCCAGCCTTCAAATATATCTAAACGAAATGTGATGTAACGACACGTATAGTTGATTTAAAAAAAAGTTAATTTTATCAAACGAAAAATGTCCTCTTTAACTAAACACAAAGACGTGATAACCTAGAATAATATATAAAAGCTTATTAAGATTTAAACAAATACGAAGTTATTCATTCTAACGGATGTTGTATTATTCCAGAAAAAAAATTATCGACAAGTGAAAGATAACGTTATGTTAACAGAGCTTAATAACGTGTTTCCTGCTTTGATCTTGGATCGTTTGTTTTGACACAGCCAGCTCGTAATAGTACAGGATCGATTATAGAAACAAACGTGATAGCTTTGGCAACGTTGAATAGACCTATGCCCAAGCGATGGACGAAAGATATGGATCCATGTAATTAGCTTCCCTAGAGTCATTTTGACAACAAAGGGAGAGGGAGGTTGATTTATATTGTCAAAACAACGATATTTGTGTGAGGCCAAGTATGTAATTTTCATTAACAGACACTATAAACGCGTCAGTAACGTAACCATTTTCCAGGCATCAAAATATCTCTCGGCTTGGAACCGTTACAACAAGTCTCCACAATATCTAAGTTTATTCACACACACACACTCTCACACACACACACACACACCCACATACACACACACACACCCTCACATACACAGAGAGAGAGAGAGAGAGAGAGAGAGAGAGAGAGAGAGAGAGATAGAGGGGGGGGGGTTAGCTATGTCAGTATTTGCGATCAATTAATTTTTTTCTTTGAATGTGTGCTATATTGATTAAGCATATATTCTGGATTTTTTTCGCCTTGCTCTTTATTTTCATTTTCTTTTGTATACATTTTTAACTCTCTTAACCAAACATTTTACTTTGTGTTTTTGTGCAACTAATATACTTGTTACCAAAATGATGTGACTTCACTATCCTAGATTCATGTTGCCTGCTGATGTATTTCGTTGTACATCTTCGGTGTAACACATTTTCTGTCTATGATTTAGTAAGCATAGATAAAAATAAAGAGATAAATCCCGTGAATTATTGAAGCAGCTTGAGTTAAAATGTACCCCGAAAGTTTGTTTCTATTCCCAGGAATAAAATACTTTATTATACAATAAAAGGTCACGAATGTACATCGTGCCATTGCGCGTTTGACATTTAATAGCTACTGTTGTAAACAATATCAAATATTAGAATTGCTGGCCTAACATCAAGAGTGCACAATGTCAATCTGTCATCATAATATATCATAAAATGTGTCATACAGTGCGATGTATCGCTGTTCAATCTAACGCCGTGATTAACTTGACTTGAATTTTTTTTTACAAATTTCAAATGGCTGTACGTACTGTGTACGGAGACACGTACATCATATATGTCTCTGGTCTATGTAATGTTAGCATAAGATTTATCTTATTCCTCAAGACTAAAAATATTCCGTTGCAATCTAACGTTGGCTACCGTTGCAGTTATCTATCTCACCTTATTTTCTCATTCTGAAATCCCAGAGTTACTGCCCTTTAGCCCTTAGCTCCCTTTCCCGTAAAACTTTGAATCAAAGCTATTTCAGCATAGATGGATCCTATTATTAATCTGTGATTTAAGATATCAGAGCTGTAAAGCCATTTCTTTCTCTAAATTGAATATTTTAGGGACAGGGACCAGTGTGTTCCTTCCATGTGGTGACTACTAACACTTAACGGGACTTATGTCTTCTATTCGGCCTTTCAGTGGACGAGAGTCGATGTCACATTCTGTAGTGAGAAAGACCGGGCAATATCTCGCTATTGGGCCGACCGATTCCTTGTTGATTCAGTTGGATCACACGGAATGAAAATCTAATCCTTTTTATTGTCAGGGATCGGGTACACATTAAGCTTGCTATGTACCTTAAAACTCACTTTTTGTGACTCAAAGAGAATTTTCATAAAAAAAGGATCTGTAATTTTTAACGATGGATATCTCAAACCACGTCAAGACGAGAGCAAAACGTAGTCTGTGACGTGACAATAGATGATGTATCTAAGTATGACGTCATAATTGATATCCTGAACATCAACAAACACACCCACGATTTCACAAGGCTTCAATAATGGGCTGTTTCGCCTTCTTGAAATGTCTGAAACGTCGCAGGAAACCAAAAATCCACCCATACATGACCGAAGAAGAAATGGAAGGCATACCACCTCAAGCACCTTATGGGAAGAAGTATTACCGACTGAAACTTGCTCCACCTCCACGTGGACTAAAGATCTTATTTACCTTCCCCATCTGCACAAGAGACGTGAGAGGAACTTGTTGGATCAGGGACAATGACCCAATTTATCCGTGTCCACCACCGCCACCTCCGAGTCCTATTCCGTCTAAAGCCAACCCTAAGTTGCCACCCCTTCCTTCACCTGCTGAACCCGGTTCCTCAAAATAAGCGGCCATGTACTCCACTTTCTAGACATTTTACTCATTTACTTGTACAATATAATATGGAAAAGTTTGCTGGTATAATTGACAAAAATTCGTCACCATAATGTATATGAGAGATACACAGACATCAACATCGACAGATAGTCAATTGAAGGAACGAACGAAGATATAAGATTTGATTCCAAAGGAAATGACCGATGTCCAATGTGAGATATGCTGTCTTCCGTCTGAAGAGATTGTCCCTTTAATGTCCGGAAACAATGGCAGTGGTGATAGATTACCAATCAGACTTTACTTATACTCATTCTCGCATGCTTATTCGAATTAAATGTAAGATATATATATATATCAATAAATATGATCTTTCAAATATGTTGTGTGTTTGCCGTTGTCTATGTATATTCATAAACAATCTTCAGCACGGGACATCTCATGAACCCCAGGACAGGTTTAGTTAAACTTAGTCTATAACATCACATAATCAAGTTACACACATGAAAGGTAATTATCGGGTGGGTTGATGGTTAAAGTTACAATAGACTACTTTTGAAATATGTTCGTTGGATTTTTAATGACCCCACGACTAATCGAGGTCGTTAAAAGGATTTCCTTGTGGAAGCTTGTGGCTACCTCACTGAGCAACATACGGGAGGCGGCTCTTCGAAGTCCATTCACAGCAATTTGTGTAGTGATTTGGTCTATGAAATATCCACATGAGCACTTGTGAAAAATTAAAAACAAAAACTCAAGATTCAAGATATATATATAGAGAGAGAGAGAGAGAGGGAGGGAGGGAGGCAGGGAGAGAGAGAGAGAGAGAGAGTATATATTACACACGTGTGATCTCTTATTGGGGAAACGAAGTATGCATTCTTTGTGTGTTTTTAAGATAACCTGTATTACACTATAAAATGACTCTTTCAGAATGTGTTAATATTTTCCATGAATTATGTATAATCCTTACAAAAACACATACTTACTTTAATTCGTTGTTATTGGCCGGTGACATATTATTAAAAGAAATATAAACAAGTTTAATTTTTACTGCTTTTCAATGATAATGAAAAAAAACCAGTTTAATAGAAAATGAAAAGGCAATAAGTAAAGCTACAGTTATTTGTGTTCCAATCACTCGAAAATTAAACCTTTTTAGACTTTGTTAATTACGTTTGTATATATAGTATCTGGTCTAGCGTAGACCGGAAATATCTAGTAAAATCCACTTTGCATGATTAAATAACTCATTTAAATATGTTGTACAATTTAGACATGGTGACGTTTAAATGTTCCATTTTGAGACAAAGACACGCCCACCGTCCTCCCTTTGGTGTATTTCTCATATTGGTTTCCTGAAACCGTGTATGTGGGTGTAGAGTCATTAGCATACATGGTGCCGTTCGATGTAAAATTCAATGCAACGAGTAAGAGCAATGATAAACAATGATATCATCTAAAAATAATCAAAAGTAATTAGTTGTACGGGTACGGAAACCTCATTTGATTATCACAATTTACAAAATGTAATACCCAAAATTACTGTCTGATTTTGTTAGGATTCTTGAAATATTGTATTTTGAAAAGAATGGTTTGAAACACCACGTTTAAGATTTATTCCTGTGGTATATACAGAATACAAAAGCAGGATTTCAACACGTCTTCAAAACGAAGCCAAGTGTGATTTTTCCTGACTAGCCTTGCTTGTCTCATGAAACAAAGCTCCCGAAAATAGTGTTTTTTGTCCCTGTATTCCTAATTGCTTTTAAGAATTCGGACGCGCTAAGTCCGTTACGGTCTGCCGCTATTGAGGTTTTTTGTGTAGACCTGTTAAGCTTGTCTTTAGTCTGTGGTATTTATCATTTTATGTCCGTTCTTTTCTGTGTATGATGTAATCTGCATGCGTGGTTCCAACTGGCTTCTTAAATTTGTTGATTGAATTTTTAATTAGTTAGCGTAAATTGCATCCTGTCGATATGTGGTATGATCTAGGGACACTAAGTATGAATGCCATTCAAAATAGTTTATATAGACATATATATTATTACCAAACCCAGTAACCCACGCACGCACGCATATGCGCACGCACACAAACGCACACACACACACATCACACTCCCCCCCCCCACACACACACACACATACACACACGTTGGAATTGAGTCATTATGCAGTTCAAAGTTTTGATTAGGCATCAAATATTAAGTCTATCAAATGCTTTAGTTAGTCGATCGAAAAACTCATTCATTTGAACATTTTATCAATGGTTATATATTTGATATTAAATGTATGATACAAGTATATCAGTATCACATTTTTATACTTATTAAACAACAAACAAACAAACAAAAAACGAAAAAAAACCCCAAAAAACAAAACAAAACAAAGAAAAAAAGGACTGAACGAGTCGTGACATGGTAATTCCATCCTATTTCTAGTGAACACCATGCTCGGACGTTAATAATCAATTATCAATTAAGTCATGTTCCGTGACCTCGATGTAAAGTACAATTGTTAATTTGTTTTAAAAGTGTAAACGATTTAAAGGATGCTATTTAATCAAATGTTACACATTCATTTCTACCCACATGGACAACAGTACCGGAGTTCATGGTCAGTCTGATCAAAGGGACGGATGCTGTTGTTTGATTAACAATTAACGCCATCGATGGTCAGTACAAACAAACAAGACCTCTTTGACGTACAATTGGTCATTTGTTTTATCATTGAAAAACAAATTTAGCTGAAAGGTTAATCTAAAGTCACTGTAACTCAAATTACTTCGTACATTATAGTTGGTTCCACTAATATAGATAACAAATAAATAGAGGAGAAAAGTGAAAATAGAAAATAGCTATTGTGTTTCAACAGATAACTCTTCGACACAGAGACTGGTCACATAACACATAGATATGGTCTCATAACACACAGAGACAGGTTACATAACATACAGGATCTGGTCACACAACACATAGGTACCGGTCACACAACACATAGGTATGGTCTCATAACACACAGAGACAGGTCATATATCATACAAGTAGTGGTCACACAACACATAGATATGGTCCCATAACACACAGAGACAGGTCACATAACACACACAACACATAGGTATGGTCTCATAACACACAGGACAGGTTACATAACATACAGGAACTGGTCACACAACACATAGGTACTGGTCACACAACACATCACACAACACATAGGTACACACACAGAGACAGGTTACATAACATACAGGATCTGGTCACACAACACATAGGTACCGGTCACACAACACATAGATATGGTCTCATAACACACAGAGACAGGTCACATAACATACAGGCATACACACACAACACATAGGTATGGTCTCATAACACACAGAGACAGGTCATATATCATACAAGTAGTGGTCACACAACACATAGATATGGTCCCATAACACACAGAGACAGGTCACATAACATACAGGCATACAGGAGCTGGTCACACAACACATAGGTATGGTCTCATAACACACAGAGACAGGTTACATAACATACAGGAACTGGTCACACAACACATAGGTACTGGTCACACAACACATAGGTACCGGTCACACAACACATAGGTATGGTCTCATAACACACAGAGACAGGTTACATAACATACAGGATCTGGTCACACAACACATAGGTACCGGTCACACAACACATAGATATGGTCTCATAACACACAGAGACAGGTCACATAACATACAGGCATACAGGAGCTGGTCACACAACACATAGGTATGGTCTCATAACACACAGAGACAGGTTACATAACATACAGGAACTGGTCACACAACACATAGGTACCGGTCACACAACACATAGGTATGGTCTCATAACACACAGAGACAGGTCACATAACACACAGAAACTGGTTACAAAACATACTGGAACTGGTCACACAACACATAGCTACTGGTCACACAACACATAGATATGGTCTCATAACACACAGAGACAGGTCACATAACATACAGGCATACAGGAACTGGTCACACAACACATAGCTACTGGTCACACAACACATAGATATGGTCTCATAACACACAGAGACAGGTCACATAGCATACAGGCATACAGGAACTGGTCACACAACACATAGCTACTGGTCACACAACGCATAGATATGGTCTCATAACACACAGAGACAGGTCACATAGCATACAGGCATACAGGAGCTGGTCACACAACACATAGGTATGATCTCATAACACACAGAAACTGGTCACACAACAAACATGTATTGGTCACACTACATTGTAGGCACGCACTGTCTCACGCACTGGAAGTAGTGACCCCATACACAGGTACAAACCCAACCTAAATGTAGAGACTGGTGAACACGATCGTTATCTCGTTATATAGCGGTCGAAATTTGATGTATTGTACAGAAGAAGATAAAGTGGCGATGTTATTTATAAATACAAAATATGGTTAAAATATTGCTTTTTTGTGTGTGTATATACACTTTGAAGTACGGTGACTTGCCATTTCTAGTTCCCTTGTAACAAACAGCTGAAAGCAATCAAAATAATAGGAGCTGAAGCAGGACGCAATTCTCTATTAGTGTACAAAAGTACATTAAACTGATTCTTGAACGAAGTCAGGAAAATTCATTAAAAAGGGTTGAAATACAAAGAATATATAGTAAAATAAAAAAAGTGAAGGCTTATGGCACGTCACTATTAGCGCTATCGAATCAAATACTTTATAACACAAAATTAACGTTGTAAGTAACTTATAATAGTTGAACATCTAAAATGGCGGTACACATAAAGATCAACATGGTCATTCAAATATAACATAGTCGAAGTTTTGTTATGATAAAAGATCATCAATCATGAACGGTATTCTCCTTGTATCATTCTACAACTTAATGTACGTTACATATTTGCCATTTAGCGACGTATAAAATTCATGAATACACAGTTCCCAAATAGGCGGTATTTGTAAAAGTATACAACCCGTTTTAGAAGGATTATAGAATAACTATTCTTTTATTCAAATGTCACTGTTACCTATCGGAGCACAAACGAGCATACAGAGTGTACTTCCTTTTCTTTTTCGGGACCAGTTCACTTGTAGAGACCCATGGTAGTCAACTTTGTTACACAATGCAGTATTGCAAAGGCTACAAGTTTAGAGCCGTGTTTTTTGTTATAATCATAACTTTAACTTTTACGTTTGGAGCGTATTATTTTTCTGCTGATAACGCAGTCTTAAACAGTTTTATTCCAACAGACATTGGTAACAAGCCGCCAAGTCAAGAGATATTGAATGGTCATATCTGGTTTATTTCAAATGGAGCAACTGACAAGAATTCAAGTCAAAAGAAGTCAAGAGATGTTGCTAAGGGAGCAGACGACAGGCCACCTAGGCAAGAGAAAAATGCAGAAAAGCAAGTCCCATTTATCAAAAAAGTAGAACGGCCTTCAACTCAACAGAACTTTGTAGATCAGGAATTATATGAGATAAAAGAAGCAGACGACACGTCAACACGACAAGAGAGTTTAACTGATGGTGTCCCACTTATTCAAAAGGGAGCAGACGACAAGCCTACAACACAGGAGAGTTTAACAGATCGTGTCCCACTTATTCAAAAAGGAGCAGACGACAAGCCTACAACACAGGAGAGTTTAACAGACGGTGTCCCACTTATTAAAAAAGGAGCAGACGACAAGCTTATGTCACAAGAGAGTTTAAAAGGCCGTGTCCCACTTATTCAAAAAGGAGCAGACGACAAGCTTACGTCACAAGAGAGTTTAACTGATGGTGTCCCACTTATTCAAAAAGGAGCAGACGACAAGCCTACGTCACAAGAGAATATTCCAGAAGAAATAGGCGTCCAGCCTCCACAAAGAAGCCATGCATTACTGTCGTACAATAGCAGTACTCCTGTTAAAATCGACTACAGACAACGTTTCTTGGATTTTGCTAAGGAGGATGTTCTGCATACGGTACTGTCTGAATAATTTGCTTTACTATTTTGGAGCAAACTTGATTTGTTTTCACGTTTCTTCTCATCACTAACGAACTTGTATACGAATGTTGCAGTTATCTGCCCTTCTCTCGAAAAGTTTTATAACAAGACATTTATTCTTTTCACTCTAGTCAGATGTAAGTAGAATCTTTCATTCCACTGGGGATGAAATAGGGTGTCCACCCGAGGGTAAATATTATCAAGTTGGAAAACACCAGACTTGCCGAATGTTTTCAACTCGATAACCCCAGGGTTCCCCTTTCTTTCATAAGGGGTTGATTAACTATTTCCCTTCTTCTCTGCTAACCCTTCTTCTCTGCTAACCCTGGTGTTGTTATTCAATGCTTAACATTATTGGTGTGACGTCATAGTTATGAAGAGGCAGGTCCCCGTTTCAACCTCAGGGTGGAACAGGGAAACTCGTACCTTGTCCAGGGTAAAAGAATGCCTTGTCTCACCCTAGGATTGAGAATTGAGATTCTCCTCTCATTACTATGACTTCTCACCAACAAAGGAAAGCATGGACATGGCGACAATATAGAGAAAATAGGAACGTTAACAGGGTATGAGATCCCTCAACCCACTCGGGCAAGGGTAAACTTTTCTGTTATTCTAAAATACCATAATAGGGATGTCGGTCAGTGCAAATTAAGTTATGTTGCTACTCGTTTGTTAACGTCAGTAACCTTTAAAATATTTTGATAAGATATCACGTGTCTGTTAAAGCTATTTTACTGACATGCTTAAAGTACTGTATAGGAACGTCAATATTGTTATATAGGTTTTATTGAACAATGTCAATGATTTAACATACACTGAAACCCTATGGAGAATGTCGATTAAAATTGTTTAACTGGTCAGTCTATATTACAATTACACTCTTAATCACAAAACCCCTGTTTTACACTCTTAATCACAAAACCTCTGTTCAAGATGGTATAGAAGCAAAATTCAACAATCGAGTTATGATCAAGGCTTCATGCATTTTAATAAAGAAATGTGTGACGCAAATTATGATGTCATCGAAGAGTTTATCAAAATTCATTTGTATGCCATAAACATTTGAAACCCGAACGTCGTGCAGAATAGAAAGCTGTGGCAAGCCAACCTATCATTTCTGCACGGAGCAATGGTCGGTCCTTAATTTAATTCATAATTTGATGTATCCCTTTGTGATATAAATAAATTGATATAAGTTATACATATCTGATATACACATGTATGACATGTTATGTATGTAATAAAATTTCGTCTTTAATGATGATGATGATGATGCATGGGAAAGTGTGTTGCACATGTAGACGTCAGTATCTGTAAAAAGTATGAAACTTTTCAAAAATAAAAGAAATACAAAAAAAAAAAAAAATAAAATAAAAAATAAATAAATAAATAAAAAAAAATATCGTCTTCATAGAATTTTTAAGACTTACATTTGCCTGTATGAAGAGCCTTAAGAGGCCGAATATTTGGGCGAAATTTGGTAGGTAATATTTTAAATATGAATGAAAACATAAACGTTTTGCTGATACACATAGTATTTCTCACTGCCACTTTCTATAAACATTGCTTAATAATTACTCAAATTGTTTATATCCTAGCGATTCACAATTTGTTTAACAGAAACGTCCCACCTACATAGAATACTTGAAGAATCCATGTTGGTACGAGGACCATGGTGAGAAGAAGAAATTACGCTGCCTCCCCTACTTTATGATATTAGGACAAAACAAATGCGGAACCACTAATCTTTACAACAGTATGGTGTTACATCCTGATATTATACCCTCCAAATCCAAGGAACCACAGTTTTGGGCACGGATGCGACACTGTTACTGTAAGTACCGTCAAAAATTGAAAAGTTACAAACATTTTGTGTCATTAATCAATCTTATTACAACGTGCACATTTTGCAAAATAATTCTGGTTGATAGTAGGGATCGGAATTGCCTGTCGTGTTTATTTTTCAATGTGATATTGATTACCGACGGACCGTGACGGAGGGACATACCTGATCGCGCATTAATTACCAGTAGATAGGTCCTAAATTCGAACCCCATATATATCTCTTAAATGATAAACTTCTGTTTCTCTTTTCTCACAGGTTGCAGTAAACTGACGTATCACTTCCTCTGTTACAGTAAGTGTATTGCCAGTCTGTATTATTCTGAATTTCTATCAATTTTCATATTTCAGTCTGGACGTGTTTCATCATTATGAATACTGTGCTATAGGTTTATTTAGGAGATTTCCTAATTTGCGCTATTTTTTAAAGAATGGAACAGAATAGCAAAAAAGTGTGATTGATAGAGAAAACCTTTTTATCACATGATCGACAACTTCAAATAAAACGATCACGTGATAAAAATTCGTTTTCCATCAGGCTTTTTGTAACACCGCAAAAATTTAAAAAAGGTATCATTTTTTTTTTGGAAAACTGAAACTCTTGTGTATTTTATAATATTCGTTCATTGCTTCGCATTTACTGTAAACTAAAAAAGTCACACCACAAATTAAGTAAGCATAGTTTCATTGTTTTGTAGATAACAGACACTGGAACTGGACAGCCTATGTTAAATATTTCGATCCAACAGCGAAGAAAATACAAAAATTGCTGAAGTCTGAGGACCAGATAGATATAGAGCACAGTGCTGAACTTGTAACAGGTTTGTAAAAAATATTTTACATAATAATAATGACAATTGTCTAAACTAGACATGATAGAAGCGACACCATACACGTGAAGATTCAGTTCGCACAGGTTCGGGTTACTGACGTTTCACATCAATCATTCATAATTTCATTATTGTCTGCTTTCACTTGAGTTTCTAGTAGAGGCAAAAATACCACACGTCGTCTTTAATTTCCGTTATCCTCGCCTTCATTATTGAAATTCTTGAGATTGAAGAATATGATCTGCTAATCTTCCAGGAGAGGCCACGCCCTCTAACTTGTGGGACAATCGTTGGTGGTGGAATTATAAGATAAACCAGAACGACACAGAACCTCCAGGTCTTACCAACGCAGATTACATACATCACTTCATGCCAAATCTTAAAATAATTATCATATTACGGAATCCTGTTACGAGGTAAGAGTGTTAAACGAACTGCATATTGAAACATGAGTTCTACGGAACCTTAAATCGAGATAAGTATTTCAAGAAACCCGGTATCGAGATAAGAGTTTTATAAGCAATTTCATATTGAAATGTCGGTTCAACGGAATTCCCTAAATCGAGATAAGGTTTTTTAAGGAGCCAATATCAGGCTCAGTGGTTTTAAGTAACCCTATAGTGTTAGACTTTTTTTAAAGGAACTCCGTATCTAGGCAACGACTTTTAAGGAATCTCGTGTCGAGGTAAGAGATTTTATCGAACCTCATGACAAGGGAAGGTTTTAATAAGGAACCTCAGGTCGAGGTAAGTTTTTCCATGAAATCTACATCGGAAAAACACGAATTTATTATTGATTCTCTATGAGAAAATTATAATAATTCAAAGACCCATACCATTCAAAAAGTCTTGACGTTTAATTCGAATAAGGGGCGATAACCCATAAGATATCATTGAGACAGTATAAAACTATTTTTCTATTACTTTATATTTCAGATTATACTCCGACTATCTGTATGTTACCAAAGGCGTAAGATCACCAGAGGGATTCCATGAGGAAGTTTTAAGAGAAATAAACTGGTTTCAAAATTGTTCAAGGTTACACGACATTCGGTATTGTGTGTTTCGGAACTCCTTTGAGGAGGTAAGTATGACGTCATTTCTACGCCAACACCAATCTTTTTATCGCAACTTGTTAACGTAGGTCTTATAACTAACCCTTTATTATTTATTCATTTGTACTTGGAACGACTTTAAATGAAGAAAGAATAAAACTCTGAAAAGTTTATTTTATATATATCTATTCTTATCTATTCCTCAGAGAAACGTGACTAGCAAGGCACGCCTTCAGAATGGATTTTATGGCGTGTTTATTGAGGAATACATGAAGTTATTTTCGCGGGAACAATTTCATGTAATAAGACTTGAAGATTATGCCATACATAAGACCGAAGTAATGGCAGGCATATTTCGTTTTTTAAATCTACGTAAGTTTTTATCATACATTCAGTATACACACGTCTAATATCGGCTAATACAAACTCAACACAACTTTTCTCCATAGAAACCCATTAAACCAACTTCCTTACTGTTCTAAGTAAAGTATCTGTATAACACCGCTCTCGTGTCTTAAGTTCGATACAACGCCCCTCCTATCGTGTATATATATATATATATGATCCGTCATGGTGCCTCACTTACTGTCAAAAGGGAAATTTCGATACAACGCCCCTCCTGTCGTGTATATATGACGCGTCATGGTGCCTCGCTTACTGTCAAAAGGGAAATTACGATACAACGCCCTCCTATCGTTTAGATATACTCGTCATGGTGCCTCGCTAACTGTCAAAAGGGAAATTTCGATACAACGCCCTCCTATCGTTTAGATATACTCGTCATGGTGCCTCGCTTACTGTCAAAAGGGAAATTTCGATACAACGCCCCTCCTATCGTATATATATATATACAGTATATATATATATAATATGATCCGTCATGGTGCCTTGCTGTCAAACGGGAAATTTCGATACAACGCCCCTCCTATCGTTTAGATATACTCGTCATGGTGCCTCGCTTACTGTCAAAAGGGAAATTTCGATACAATGCCCCTCCTATCGTTTATATATACCCGTCATGGTGCCTCGCTAACTGTCAGAAGGTAAATTTCGATACAACGCCCTCCTATCGTTTAGATATACTCGTCATGGTGCCTCGCTTACTGTCAAAAGGGAAATTTCGATACAACGCCCCTCCTATCGTATATATATATATATATGATCCGTCATGGTGCCTTGCTGTCAAACGGGAAATTTCGATACAACGCCCCTCTTATCGTTTAGATATACTCGTCATGGTGCCTCGCTTACTGTCAAAAGGGAAATTTCGATACAATGCCCCTCTTATCGTTTAGATATACCCGTCATGGTGCCTCGCTTACTGTCAAAAGGGAAATTTCGATACAATGCCCCTCCTATCGTTTAGATATATATATATATATATATATGAACAATGCCTTGCTGTCTTTTCCAACGCCCCTTGTTTAGATATACTCGTCATGGTGCCTCGCTTACTGTCAAAAGGGAAATTTCGATACAATGCCCCTCTTACGGTCTAAAGTAAAAAAAAGTAAAACAATGTCTTGCTTTCCGTTGTTGGTACAACTTCGGTTCAACGCTACACTTATGCTTATCTGTTCTACACGTTGCTGCTCCTGTCATCAGTAACATAACACATCTCTTATTGTCTTCAGTAAGCATTCTGTGACTCACATACCACTTTAAATTAATCTTCCAACACAGCGCCTCACTGTCTGAAATAAATAATGATATTGATAAAGCATTTTATTAAAGTGTCGCATATTAATTCACAATTAAAACAATTTTTACGTAGTTTAAATTTTTGAGAGAATGTCCGGACAAGTATTGACCTACCTACTGTTGATGCAAGAACCAGCATATTATACTATAAAATTCACCCCAATCTCAATTTAAAACCAGCGTATAAAGACGGTTTTAAATTAATTATCTCCACATCATGTACATGACATGAACAAACTTAAGGATTATTTGATACAGCACGTATTTAATTGTGTGAGATAAAACATTCGATACAGCGCCTCGCTTACTGCCTTAAATGAATCTTTGATACAACACGTTTCTAATTGTCTGAGATAAAACATTCGATATAGCGCCTAACTTCATATCTTGAGGAAACTTCAAAACAAATACTCTCACATTATTTTTTTCTATACATCCTACACAATGCCATCTTTTAAAACAATTTATCGATAAAAGGGTATTTTCTTCTATGTTAAACTTCGAAACAAATACACTAAACAAAACCTCGATATAACGACATTATGTCCGGTATAATTGTATAATATAAAACCTTAATATGGCGCAGTATCGATATCACGCCTTTCATCAGAAGCTGATTTTATCGGTGAATTTAATTAATTTTGATAGTAATTTAGTTTCCATGCATCACCATAATTTTATTTGAAGAAAATATGATGCTGTTCATATGGATAAAGTTTCTGTTAAACTCTGACATTTACCGGACTTGTAAAATAGACGTTTGTGTAGTTATCTCCCTTTATATTAATGTTTTTTTTTTCTGTCTATATTTCAGCGTGTTGAGGTATAAACCATAAATAAAATAATGATATTTACAGAAAATTTTTATTTATTTTAGGGGACATGGACGAACCAGCGAGAAAAGTAAAGATAAATAGTACAAAGAAAAAGGGATCAAACGTTGGGGAAATGTTACTGGAAACGAAATCCTTACTCGAAGAATTCTACAAACCATATACTGAACATTTAGCAGATTTACTGAACGATTCTCGTTTTTTATGGTTGGATTAGATATATCTCTAATTAAATACATATCGACATAAACTTTGCCAATCAATTTTAAAACAAGTAAAAATCGAATACCAATTTTTATTTTTTAGTGACTTTGTTTATCAATATGTGGTTGAATTGATTTGTTTTTCAATGTGACACAGCATGTATCTACATGATTTGAGTCTCGATACAATCGTCTCGATATTTTTCGTATTTTTTAAATAAATATTATTATTTTTGAGAGGTTTTCTTTTCTAATACTGAATTGTGAGAAGTATGGAAAACATTGAAAATGTATATTTAATGAATTATTTGGTAATACTGCTGCCAAAGTGGGCCATTTTGTGATCATCAGTGACAAGCTTTGTGTTCTGAAGTAAGACACAAGCTTCGTGTTCTGAAGTAAGACACAAGCTTCGTGTTCTGAAGTAAGACACAAGCTTCGTGTTCTGAAGTAAGACACAAGCTTCGTGTTCTGAAGTGAGACACAACTTTCGTGTTCTGAAGGGAGACACAAGCTTCGTGTTTTGAAGTGAGACACAAGCTTCGTGTTCTGAAGGAAGACACAGGCTTCGTGTTCTGAAGGAAGACACAAGCTTCGGGTTCTGAAGTAAGACACAAGCTTCGTGTTCTGAAGTAAGACACAAGCTTCGTGTTCTGAAGTAAGACACAAGCTTCGTGTTCTGAAGTAAGACACAAGCTTCGTGTTCTGAAGGAAGACAAAAGCTTCGTGTTCTGAAGTAAGACACAACCTTCGTGTTCTGAAGTAAGACACAAGCTTCGTGTTCTGAAGTAAGACACAAGCTTCGTGTTCTGAAGGAAGACACATTCAAGTCAGCTGCATATAGTGTCGCCGGTCAAAGTAATTATGAACTTCAAAATAATGTCCGGACAAATTTAATACTGGAGTGAAAGTTTTTATGTCCCGAAATCGAAAGATCGGGGCATATATTTTTGTGCTATTTGTCTGTTGTCAACTTTACCCTTGCCCATAACTATTGCACCGTAAGAGATATGGCTTGCATATATGGCATGTGTGTTCGTTTTGACAAAACCTTTCTGGTGGTACCAAAATGCTTGACCATGTGACCTTGACCGTGACCTTTAACCTACATGTGAAAAGTAAAACAAATGAAGATATAAGTGTTTCACAAAAGTGTGCATGCAATTAGCACATGCCTTTCACAGCAGTTTTGTTCCACTTCAGAATTTTGTTGCAGCTGAGGGCAGTGTTTCAAAAACACATCTTGTTTGATGTTTTCAGCAATTAGACAGAGCTTAAGAATTCAGTTCGCTTAAAAATGACCAATGTACTTGACACATGTTTGACCCTACATGACCTGGAGGTCGCAGTGTATTTAAATTGTTATCAGCCAGTCCCTCTCTAGGAGTAAATATTCTCATCTTCACTTGCCCCAGGATAATTTCTACAATCTTACCCATGACGACGGAAAAATGATGACAGTTACATTAATAAGGCCATGTACATAATATTGTACATACTAAAACTTACTTATGTTTGAACTTACCTCAGTCATGAACTTGGATGCTTTCGCGTTCTTGAAAAGATTTTCATCTTTATTTTTCCTGAATGAAAACGAGACAACACCGTAAATGCTTGTTTTTGTCCATCGATGGTAAAAAACTGAAACTTAAATATAATGGGGGCAAGCTTATAGACGGCTAGAATTTGAGCTCTACTGATTGAAGACTAGAGGAGTCCTCACTCCACTGAAACCATGCTGATTCAGAGACTGGTCACTCTACTAAAAAAACCGAAACTGGAATGGATGTTAAGAGGACAAAACAAAGTTACATGTAATATATATTTATTGACAATTGCAGTATAAGATAACGGCATTGGGAGATTCACAAGACAAACATTTACATATAAGATATCAATGTTGGAGGAGTTTGCAGTAAATGATAACATTTGGGAGACATGGATATTTCTGATCGAAAAACGGGTTGGGCACATTACATGACAATGACAATAAATTTATTGGCAATTCACTTATAACCAAGGCTTAGAGTTATGTCTGGGTCAATTTGATACCATTTGTTATAAAAAAAAACCTGACGTGTTTACATCAGTATCACATTGGATCTGCTCAGTAACATGTCAAGTTGGAATAAAGAAAACCTGACGTGTTTACATCAGTATCACATTGGATCTGCTCAGTATCATGTCAAGCTTGAATAAAGAAACCCACAACTGATTGTTTTGATTACTTAAAATGTTTATTGCTCATGAAAATATAAAAATATAGAAGGTTAATTGACATACTAGTTGTAGTATATAAGTTCCACTGTATAATTTACATCAGACACTGTATCATGATTGCACATATATATATATAATTTGTCATTAATATACAGTTTATATCTTATCAACCTTCAAATTTTCATACAGAAATTCTGAGCTCTTACACCAGCAGTAGAAATTTCATGATCATGTTTAAGACAGTTTCTCATTTATATCTTACTTCTGAAACTACCAGTAGAGAAAAAAGTAGAAGACATTTTCTGTGATAATTTCTGATGAAGTCTACGGATCAATCATTTTTTTTTCTTTTGCAAAACATTTTCTTTTGTAATGCCAATTTTTATATGGATTTGAATATAGCAATTAGGTTGATGATACCAGAACTATACTTATGTACATATTAAAAAAAAAAGGGTGTGTGATACCTTACACAAAAAAGTTATCTCCCTCAACATTCCTGCTATCCATGACTTTAATTACATAATCCTCTCCTAAATTACCTGTTAACAAAAGTCAAATTTCGACTGATTCCAAATGTCATGTTTGGAACTCTTTTGCAAAGAGGATATGCACAGTATCATACATCCTTAAAGTGTTCTAGTTTTGTATCAGAAGAAAGATAGTGAAACAAGGAATTTTTGACTTACTAATCTGAAAACCAAGGTATATTTTTCTTTTCCATGAATGTTTTAAATATTCTTGAAGACTATTAAAGTAACCTACAAAGACATTAATTATCAGTGAATCTTGGATACCAGCTACGTTGTAGGAAAATGTATTGAATATGATCATTAAACGATATTCCAAACCTGGTATTCTGCTTAATTTACATCTAATATAAAGTATTCCCTGGAATTAAATTCTAATTTGAAATTACTATAAAAATCCTCTGAGTTTTGGACTAGAAAATTTTGAGACATGAAGTATTTCCTCAACACACCAAATGATTCTACAGTATGATCTTTTGAAGTATAATTTCTACTTATAGCTCAGCTTAACTCGGACTATGACTGAATGGTTTTTATTCGGAAACATTGAAAAAAAATAAGAAAAAGAAAAAACGATGGACAAATGCAAAACTCAATATGAAAATAATATAAATCTTTGATTTAAGGAAGAATATATAAATATACAAAAATGTATGTAAACTACCATGCAGTGGATTGTAAAATATAATTTTATAACTATTTTGATTTTGAATGGTAAATATCTATCAAAGCATAAGTATTCCTTGTTTTATCTCATGCATCAGTTAATAAGAGATTACACATCATTGAGGTGTTTTACAATAAAAGCAATTTTGTATTTCTAAGAAACCTCACAAACATGAGATTTAAAAAAAAAAAAAAACAGTTTTGCTGGTTTGAAATGAAAATTACCAAAATTAATATCCTTCTTTTTTTGCAATTGTATATAAAAAAATCTTCTGACCATTAGCTCTTATATCTTCCTGATGAATGCAATAAGTTAAAATATGAAAATTATTTTTTATTTTGTTAAATGTCCGACAAACATTCCTCTTAGAAATTTATTTATTTCTCAAAAATCATTTGACGTAATTTGAAAAAAAATATATTGCATATTTATCGTGTTTATGACCACCAAGACAATATGACTTTGTATGCTTTTTTTTTCATTTTAATGATTTTTTTTCCTGATCTTAGCAAATTATAATTTAATACATGTATCACTTAATTTTCATTTATTGCTTTCCTGTTAGAGGATATAATCATCTTTGAAACGTCTTGCATGTACTTTTCATTCCGCATATTTTTCTCCATGAAATGAATTCAGATCTTTTACAGAACATCAAAAAAACAACCAACACACATCAAATGAAAATGATTCATGTACCTTGCAAATTGAAGCCTACTTCTGAAAATGAGGCTCTTACAGCAACTGCTTACCTAGCAACATCAGTAACATCACAACAAGTTACATCAATTATATGCTAATTAGTTTTGTCAACAGGTCAAAAGGTGAAGGTCAAATGTCAAAGGTCAGAACAAGTCAAACTTACTGTGCCCA
Source organism: Ylistrum balloti (assembly GCF_031769215.1). Lineage (NCBI taxonomy): Eukaryota > Metazoa > Mollusca > Bivalvia > Pectinida > Pectinidae > Ylistrum > Ylistrum balloti. Next base: position 2,055,440 of record NW_026782282.1, on the reverse strand, counting down.
AAACACACTGAATACATCTTGGTATATAAACACGAGAGATTAACATGTTTGATATCTTGTTTACTAATAAATTGATGTTGATAAACATTGGTAAATCATTACAATGTTAATGTGACATCTAATTGTGGAAGGATATGTCTTGAACAGCAATGAATATAAATTTCTACATATTTCTACAATAATGTTGGACAATTACAAATGCTTTGAATGACAACAAAGTGAGGACTCCACCATGAGAAAGGAATAATATGAATGTCTCTCATTTAAATTGTGCCAGGTAAATCTTGATAAGATATTAAAATTCACGTTTAAATACATTTTTAAATGACTGAATTACAAGCTCATCCTAAAGCAAGATGAAAATTTTCAGTTTGTGAAGCATTCTATATTGACACTGTCTATCATATGAGATTATATCCATCTCAAATTTCATGTAAAAGGAATCTTCAAAATACAAAATATGCTGTATTGTGAGTGTATAACAAGTTGGTTTGGTACATAAGTATTTAATCAAGAGTTTGGAATATTATCTGACTCTCTTCTCGTGGATAAAAAGTAATAACTGTCAAAAAGGCTTCAATAGTAAGAAGTTGTAATAACACTTTTTTTATCTGCATTTGAATATGAGGAAGGGAGATAACCAACTTATCTCCCCTTGTGGACCTAAAGAATAGTGTTAGTCAAGTGATCATATTTCATGTGAAGATAATATTGTACAATCACAATAAACATATTAAGATTACAATGTAACATTTGTAGAATTTCATTTAAATGAAACATACTTCAATTAAGAGTTTTATTATTCAAAATTCTGGTTCAGTTACGCATGACCCAAAACTTTTTTCCACAAGCAATAAATATATGTTTTTTGTTTTAAAAGGGACAACAGATTATTTACTTTTGTCTCAAAATAACATTAAGAAAATCTCTTGACCAGTGCAAGTCATCATTCTGGTCATCAATGTTAGCTTTCTCTGGACAAAGGGTATTAACTGATAGTATCCATTGTCTCTTGTCATTTCCCTTAACTGAATACAACTGATATTCTTCTTGGTGTCGAGCAAATATGCAAAAAAAAAAAAAAAAACATAAGTGAAATTCAATCTTTAACAATGATAAATGTCTTCACAGAACTGTATACAGGTTTACGCAGAGCCAGTCAGCATTTCCTGTATAAGGGGAAAATGCCAAACAACTCTATAACCTTATCAACAACAAACAAAGGAATATTTCATATATATATCACAATAGCTGTGTCTCTTATAAACATGTATATAATTATATATAGAATTATAAGCATTATATGCATAAATCTGATTATAAACCAATGGATAAGAGTAGTGTATAGTGTTATGTTTCTTTTATATACAGATGAAACAATTCATAAATCCCTATAATTATCACACATATAATATTTCCAGCAACTTAAAATTCACAAGCACAACATTTCCACTGGGCCAGATCTGTTCTTCCAAATATGTTGAAAAGCTTTGTTCTTTTCATCTTTGTATACACAAATGGGGATCCCTTCTATGACAGGATTTGGCATGGAGGTTTTTCTGGCATAGCAGTAATTAGCATATGACAATTTTCGGATTCCACTGAAACACATCCATTATAATAACTACATTTTTTAGTATCACACATTCATAATATTTTATTTCCCTATAATTTCCCCAGTAGAACTCTAGATTATGTTTAAAAGATATTTTGGTAGTGTAATTACAACTTACAACCCTTTAATATACAAATATTTTATTTCTTTTGGCAGTTTCAGAAAGATGTCCTTGGGCTTCAGCATGCATTTGAAGGTCTGTGTCATCATGTATCTTCAGAAATAATGACATAGTTTACACATGCACAGACCCTTGAACATGCTTTCACAAACTTCCAGAAACACCATTTTCCAGTATGCCGATCCATGGAAGCTGGCATCCATAACAATTTCACTTTTGCTATCAGGAGTTTCCTACACCTAAACGTTGTGTATGCAACTGTTCACAGCTTCGCGTTTCATATGTTATTAGTCTGTCTTCTATTTCTCACATCCTGTGTGCAATGCTATTTCTATCAGCAGGCCGTTTCCGATGACGATTAATTACTTGCATATATTGTCCAATCAGACTCGAGATATCAGACCCCTGAAAAATAAAAAAATATAATAGATTTTTAGATTAACAGAAATCAAACTCAAGGACGACATATGGAGAAAGGATGAAAATTCAAGGGAAACCATGTGCTTTATAAAGTAATGAGCAGATACAATTGTGGGGTGGGATTCCTATAAGAATGGCAAGTTAAAAACATTATTATGTGTTTAAATAAACTGTACATAACTACAAACTGAGCACCCCCTCCTCCCCATCCCCCCTTACTTTGACCCCCATAATAGACACCTGTTATTACCAATCACTGATATTTAACATATCACTATTTTGGTGGTCTGTCACAAAGGAATCCAATCATGATATGAGCGGATGGGAATATCTTTACATCCTACTCTATAATAGTATTATAATAACAACACAAAGATTTATCATTTACCTGGTCTGTTTCAATGCGAACAATCTTCTGCACCATGAGATTGCCAAGTTTCATATCAAGGTAGTTCTGGTTGCTGTCGCTTCTGTAACGTCGGGTTGACATCACCTCACTAAACTGATACTGAATGATGGTCTCCTGTGACACACAAACCAAATCATCAACATTATGAGAAAATGTATGCAGGGTCAAAGGTGAAAATGTTTTAAGTATTCTTAATTCATTAACAAGTGCCACATGTTCATAGACCTTCATGCATTAAATCAAAGACCATAAATCTGTAAAATTGTTGTCAGTCATGTATAATTTGCACAAATGTGTTACATTGTCTTAATCTTGTATTAGTTTCTTGTATATTGCTGCTGCTGTTGTAATGTAAAATGTGCAAATATTTCATGTTAAGGGTTTCAATTGGTGGGTAGAATGTTTTACATACATACATATACACATTTTCTCCATACAAGAATGTATGTAAGAGGAATGTTTGTGGTCAAATGAACTGGATTAGTGCCTGAGGGAGGTCAAATGAACTGGATTAGTGTCTGAGGGAGGTCAAATGAACAGGATTAGTGCCTGAGGGAGGTCAAATGAACTGGATTAGTGTCAGAGGGAGGTCAAATGAACTGGATTAGTGCCTGAGGGAGGTCAAATGAAGTGGATTAGTGTCTGAGGGAGGTCAAATGAACTGGATTAGTGTCAGAGGGAGGTCAAATGAACTGGATTAGTGCCTGAGGGAGGTCAAATGAACTGGATTAGTGTCTGAGGGAGGTCAAATGAACTGGATTAGTGTCTGAGGGAGGTAAAATGAACTGGATTAGTGTCAGAGGGAGGTCATAAAAGTGGAGTTCATGTAAGAGATCATATTGATAAAGTTCATGACTGAGGTCAAATTAGTGAGGTTCATGTCCGAGTTCACATCAGTTGGGTTAATATCAAAGGTAATATGTCCAACTGGAGTTCATTCATAGGTCATATATCTTGTATATAGCAGGATTCATAATAAAGGTGATATGCCTTGGTGGGTCTCAAGTCTAAAATTTCATTTCAAGGAGGTATTCATGTGTAAGGCCAAGAGAAAGTTATTTAGTCATGTAAGAGGGAGAGAGAGAGAGAGAGAGAGATGTCTATGTAGGTCCACATTGGTAGACATTTTAATACAAAGCTGGACGTTGTCAACTTTTATTCACAATGATATTACATGCACAGCAAATAAAAGCTGCTTTACTACCACCAAAAAGTCAAATACTTACATGTGTAGCCTCGCTGAGGAAGTGGATGCCATTTTTGTTGACAGCCAAAATGGTGTCTCCTCTTATGACTGGCTGTGTGGGGGCATTCTGTAAATAAAACCAAGTAAAGGTCAAGGGTCACACTTAATCTAGACATTGCTTTCCCAGCTCAAGTTCACCTAGACTTTGCTTTCCCAGCTCAAGTTTACCTAGACTTTGCTTTCCCAGCTAAAATTCACCTAGACTTTGCTTTCCAAGCTCAAGTTCACCTAGACTTTGCTTTCCCAGCTCATGTTTACCTAGACTTTGCTTTCCCAGCTCAAGTTTACCTAGACTTTGCTTTCCCAGCTAAAATTCACCTATACTTTGCTTTTCCAGCTTAAGTTTACCTAGACTTTGCTTTTCCAGCTTAAGTTTACCTAGACTTTGCTTTTCCAGCTTAAGTTTACCTAGACTTTGCCTTCCCAGCTCAAGTTTACCAAGACTTTGCTTACCATATGCATATTAAAAGGACTTAACTTTACCTGAATCAAGCTTATGTAGACCGAGTTAACCTGCTTACCTTGACCATGAAGAATATAGATCCAAACAACGGCCACTTTGAAAGAATTGCTGTAACAAACCGATAATCAGGATTAAATTTTTTTTAAATAAAATTTTTTATCTATTAGTCGATTTGAAAAAGAAACCTTCAGGAAAAAAGTATGCATTTTTAAGTAATCAGCTACACTATGCTTCCAGCAATTTATCAGCACGTATTTCAATAAAACATCTTGACAAAACATGACTGCAAAACTATGCAAAATGAGATTCAATGAAGACGTACAAACAAATTTGGCCTTGCAGTTTAGAGGTCCCAGGCGGTTGGCAGCATTCATTTCATGGTGGATCCTGTTGACCCATTGTTGTGGCTGGAAGTCAGACAACTTGTTCATAGTCTTAGGCAGAAGGTAAGCAAGGTCTTTTCTGTAAAGAAAAACATTCACTGTGTAGATATAAGAGCATCTCGGTAACAATGATATTTTATCTTTCTGTAGTGACCACCTCTTAACAGTGTATTACTGTCCATATATAGTGACCACCTGGATACAAGGACCACTTGTTTAATGTGATCACCTACTTATAATGTATTTTTGCATGATTATCTGTCTAAAGTGATTGCCTACAAATGTTCTTAACTGTCAATTTTATTTTAACCTTTACTTCATTTTTAAAGGAACATTTTATATGGCAATTTGAAAAATCCAGAATCAAGTCACCTTAACTGACCAACATTCCATCAAAAACCTTCACTTACATGGTTGGTGTGCCTACTCTGTCAAAGGCCTTAAACAGAAGAGCTCCAAGTGAGGGGAGGTCATCCTGCAAATTAAATTAAGATATCACTTTTGTATCATCAGTTGTCACATTTGTAATGATAGTGACCAAATTGTTTCTTTTAAAACAATAATTGGACTCATTTAAGGAAATATAGCAAAACATAGTTTTCAGCAAAGGTGGAACATCATTTTTTAAATATTCTGTCCACTAATAAGGTTCAAGGACAAATTAGCAAACACACATAATAACATGCCTGAAACAGGTAATTCTATAAAGTCTCTTCATACAGGTAACACAGCAAATTTATTTTTAAATGTCGCTTACCTCCTCCTGTCTGGAGAGACGGCCACTTTGTAGAGTAATCAGTAGTCCCTCTAAGTAGTCTGGCAGACACTGCAAAGACCAATTTCACATTACACATATTTCTTAGAGGGATAGAATTTCGAGAATAAATTTTCTTCAATTTCTTTCCAATTCATAAACATGAACAGCTTTCAATGATTTTGATCTCATAATAATATGTTGTAATATAACAATAATGTTGTTATGTGACAATTACCTGGAAGAACATTAACTCGTTGTATATGATATTGTCGGTTTCCCGGAACGGGAAGAACCAAACGGTCCTTTGGAACACCAGTTGGTAGTCCTTATTTCCACGAATGAACTCCGATGTGACATCTAAGATGTATTCCTCTGACTTCAGGCGGCTGTAGTGATCGTCATCTGCAAAGGTCAAAGGTCATTGGTTCACATGAAAAGTGTTATCACAATCTCTTGAACTCATAATTTCAGACATCTTTTATGTTGTAACTTGCATTTGTCACAATACCTGATAGATGACTACTACCTAGGACTTCGTGAGGAATGGGAATCTGATGAGGAGAAGGCATTTGGTTTAGAGAGACTTTAAGAGGATTTGCAGATGATATGATGTAAATGTGTTGTATTGATAACTTAAGTTTATATTCTGAGTTACATGGTTTGGATTGGTAAGTAGTGAATGAAATGTTTCTTTGAGAGTGTGAATCAGACATGATATCCTTTATCCCAATTCTTATGGTGTTTATTTTGTAATATTCATGGGGATTTCATTTCACTGTATTTGCCGCTGATAAAGATAGCGTGCAATTCAACTCCCAGCAATCATTTCTACATTGAAAGAAATGATATCTAAACCTTATTCATAGACATACACACAAACTTTAATACCCTTTCACAGGCCCAAATTGGGTCAACCATGAAATACAACAAATATACAGGTAATACATGACCACCTAATAGTAAATTGGATCTGGGAAATTATACAGGTCTCGCACATTACGTATAACACTGGGTCCAGTTACAAGTTGCTATATTATACTATTGCTACCTTAGAAAAATCCCTCAGGAACATTTTCATTTTGAGAAAAATCCTTTAAATTTAAAACAGCAAAAAGTTTGTTTATAAATGGAAGAGTAAATAAAATTTTCTAGTTTAGTTAACATATAAAGTTAGTATCAGTTCATAAAAGCAGGCTTCAAATACAACAGGGAACTTACTGGTACGAAGGAACAATGTATATTCCTCCATTTCCACCGGATCAAAAATGTCGAGGCGATTGCAGATCTCCTCAATGGCATCCTTTACAACCTGGATCAAAGCGAAAATGTTGGTAATGAGTTCATTTGTATCAAGAATAGCTTATCTGTTTGTCAGACCTTGAAACTAATACCAATTACAGCTGTATCAATAAAACTTCGGTCTTCAATGATCCAATGGTAGTTTTTAAAATTACCTTTTCTTTTAAACCAACATTTTTGTATTAACCAACAAACACATTTAAATTGTCATCACACCAAGAGTTGACATCTGGGAGAAAGGAATGAAGTGAAAAAAATCATATATTTATGTGATGATTGCTGCAAAGAAAAGAAGATGATATGAACATTAACTTACCAAAGATGGCCGAACTTGCAGCATACCCTCACGTTCGGAACCGCTGTAGATAAAGGAGTACCTCTTTGATACACGTCCATCCTGATAAATAAAAATTTCAACAAAACATCAAAGTCAAGGTCAGATGTTAGCTGATGAAGGTCATCAAAAAATCATTTCTTGATTTCAGATTTAATTCTATTCATGGATCAACTCATCCTTACAGGTAGAAAGCCCACCCAAATTAATTGCTAAATATTTTTCAGTGATTAATGTTTATTATTATTATTACATTCTTAAAACAGTGATTAATGTAAAAGCAATTTACCACTGATAAATTTCACTCTCTCTCACTTTAGTCATCTTTTCTTACTTCTAATCCTGCTTAAGGTTTGAATTAAGTTCTATTTTGTTAAACACTTTCAAAAATCAATTACCGCTAATGCAGAAATTTCTGCTTTCAGTGGCACATTTTTGCGCCCTCCATATTTGAAGGTCTTTCTAAGGTTCTGCAGGCATATTGATGCCGCTCCACTGAACGTTCTAGATGAATCAGAAGCTGTTGTTTCAAGGTATTTGAACAGGTATGGTCGCAAGCTTTCAGAGCAGTCGCAGTAACACGCAATGATCGAAAATAATCTCCATCCCATAATGCAGCTCTTCCTGGAAAAATGTCAAAAAGAGAAAACTGTAGAGACAGAATATACTACCAAAGGTTACCTGCATCAATATAATACCAGTGGTGAGTTACAGGTATGGTATCTATGGTTACTGATAATAGACATGATAATGGTTACCTGTGGTAAGTATTGTTTCATGTTTAACACAAGCTTACACAGTATCAAAAACTTCAGAGGTGTTTCAAAACACTGATATGAAATTAAAGGTCTTACTTTGACAATACAAGAAAAATGTTTCTGAACATTTTCAAAAACTCAAATTTTTATCAAGGAAAGGTTAAGCCAGCTATCTGCCTTTTGCAATCAATGATATCTTCTTTTCAGTGATCATACGTACGGCTTCATGCTTCTGTTACTTGTTGTCTGCTTACACAGTTGGCAGTAGAGTTCATCTCTCATTTCTGGATGTTTATGACAGGACTGAAAGGAAAACAAGAAACTTTTATCTCTTATTTTCATTTTACCATCAATGTCTAACATTTTACACTTTTCGTTAAATGTGTCAGGAAAAATTTCTAGACCAACCTGACTATGAACAATTTAAATGATGTTACCTACCCTCAGGATTTTGAGGACACAGTCATAATCTGTTTGGTTGGAGCCCATAGGATAGTCTCCCATAAACTTCATCACACCTGTAGAATCAAGTGGTAGTTCATATCAAAACATTTAAAGGTATTAAACATCATCAAACAACAGAGAGAACAAATATCATGATAAACAGTCAATGACAGAGGTAAATGTCAAATTTAACAAAGAGGTCCCAGAGGGATCTTGCGGCCCACTATTATCTGATCTAACTTTGTTCTTTAAAACTTGGATTTTTTCCCTTCTTTTCTCCTCTCTCCCCTGTTTTTACTCTTTATTATTGAAATTTGAACATTCTCTTTAAGAAATTGAGACAATAATCATAAACTGCCTAATTCAATCCTAAAATCAAACCAGCACAACTAGGGATCAAGGAAAACCCAACATATCTGAGAGAGATCCATCCAGTATTTCTCAAGAAATAGCGATAACAAAAATTGTTTACGGACAGAAAGATTGACAGATGGAGAGACCACAGACCAGGGAAGATGTAGGGCTATTCAAATCAAATGATGGGCTTAAAAGAAATAATGGAGACCTACCTTATATCATTTATTAAATAATTCTTGTCATTATTTGCTTCAAACATCAAGTGGATTTTGTCATGTGACAAAAAGTAAACTTTACAGACCGTAGAAATTGTCTTTACACCTAGCTGTATTGCTAGATCTTCTGTTGAAGTCAAATATCTTTCTTCCTTATACTTACAGAGGAAGCACTCCAAGGCAAGCTTGTTGAACTCTGCTGTTTGTAGCTTCAGTAGTGAAGCTTGGATAGGGGACTGAAACAAGAAAAAAATTCTGGTTCAAATTTAATATCTCACATGTTTACAAATACTATGATATCACTAATATCTAGTCTAAGTGTACCTAATGTGCATTTCAGGAGATAAAATAGTCACTAAGAAGTAAATGTACAACTTGTGAGTTAAAAATCTACACCTAAGAATTTGTGCATAGTTATTGATATTTCCTCTACTGTACATTCACAGTTTCCTTCTGGAGATGTGTTTTATGTTTGAAGAATGGTGTCCGCTCACAGCTTATAAATACTGTACTGCTTTCACAAAGATTACAAGAGAGGTATAATAGTCAATATTATCCCCGATATATATACAACTTGTAATTCCTAATCTTGATGTTGATAAAGAAACCATTGTAGTAAATAAACAGAAGAAGTCAAGAAAAAATATTTCAAGATAAAAAAAAAAAAAAATTGGATAAAAGTCAACCTGTGTATTTACTCACCCTAGTCCACTATGTCAAAAGAATATGATTTGATGTAATGTAAAAACTTCACAATTTTCTAGTCAAATGCACATCAGAAAAATAAATCTAAATCTTAAGAATTTAATGACTATTTCAAAAAATCGGTTTTCCTTTTTTAACTATCTTATTTTTTAATATTTGTTAACACTGACCCGTGTCCACTTGACCATATCTGCTTGCTCTTTCCATGACCATTCACCGGAACCTGTAACATCAGATCTCAGATATAGTTCACCGATCTCGCTGGCTGTGGTTATTTTGTGTACAACATTTCTGTATATATCCTACATTAAGTCCAGGGAGTGACAAATTACCTCTGATTTACAGAAGGGTGCTTATTATAAGACAATGATAAAGTATCTGTTGCAACAAAAAACCTGATACAGGTTGATTGGTTTAAGGCATGAGATAAGAACAGTATCAGAAAAAGAGGCTTCCCTATTATAACAATTCAATGTTGATGCATTACAGATAATCTTCAATTTATACTGTACATTGGATTAGTAATCACAGATAGCCAGTAATCATCTTAATGATATTCATTTTGTCACATTTAAAAAAAATCATTTTGAGAATTTGGGTTCATAAAATAAGGACCACTATAAGATATCTAGGTTTTTAAAATATCTTCTCACATCACCTCCAGAATGAATTCGAAATATGTTTTTTATCAAAATAAACTGCCAGGCCATACACAATAATATTAAGATTTTCGCTATAAGACTAAAGAAAACAAAAAAAGTGCACAAGTGTTCAAGTGTTTAAAATCAGCAGTGTTAGTACAACAGCAGTACAAGCCATATTAGTACCTAGAAACAATCATGCAGCACAATGATGATGTTAGTATTTATAATCTTCGATCCTTGCACACGAAATTATGGCAAATTTGGTAGGGACTTGATCAACCTCTAGAAACAAGCCATGCTTCAATAATGAACATTTATCCCATTAGAACTGTCTCTACTTGACTCCGTAGTACATATAGATATGTTATTGTTGTGATTGGACTTGTTTAATTTAGGGTGTGGGGTGAGGTTGAGGGATTGTTCAGATTAAAATTTTCAATATTTTAAAATAAAATTTTTCACCCAAAACAGTATTTCTGGATTTAAATTTTATGACAAAAATATGAAAACACACTGACATTTAAAAAATGTTCCTACTTGTTTATTTTTAGGAGAAATTTTACTGTTAAAATTAAGATCATGACAGATGATTTAATAAAACATTATTTTTGTAGAAGATAAATATCTATGTATTTAGTCACTTTGTATGAAAACATATGACATACTTTTAAATTCTAATATGAATCTAATTTCCCTCAGTCTGTAGACCAACAAATGGACTACAATCACTGACCATGGTGTTAAACTGTCGAGAGATGTTAATGTGTGGGTGTGACTGATTAGAGGGTGGAGCTTAGGATTCAGATAAATCAGTGGGTAATTAGTCTATGTAATTAAAAAACTAATGACAATGTTAATAATAAGTTACAGCAAATTAATGGGTGGGGCTTATTGACACACCAGGCCCATGACCACAAAGTATTACAAGTGGGTGGAGTGTAGTGACACAAAAGTCCACTGTGATTATAGGATATTATAAGTGGGCGGAGCTTAGCGACCGTCACCTCTGCGGTGCAGTTTTTGCTGGTCCAGATTACGAAGCTTGATGCTCTCTATATGTTTGATTGTTCCTCGTATTGAACCATCCTCTCCTCTTTCCATCTCAAACCTTGAAATAAACAGACGGCAGGCATAACAACAATATACCATGGAAACGACAGCTACAGCCACAGGTACAATACAACTGTATACATAGGAGATGAATCAAATGATTTTCAAATGAAAATTTGGACACAAACAGAAGCCATTAAATTACTGCATACTATTTAGGAATCAAACACTGTGTTAAAGCATTTAATGGGTCTTAATCATCCCTTAAGGCATTGTAATTAACCTTAATATGACTTAAACATTGAAGCTGAGTCAAGCAAACAGGCAGTAAACAGATATCTGATGGTGTCCAAGTGAACCAACAATGAAGGATGATGTCTAAAAATAAAATGTAAAAAATGATTCTTGAATAACCAGCCATCATGCATGAGCTGAAAGCTAGGGTAACTCAACGATGGCAGAAAATATTCCACAAATCTCAAGTAATACCAAATACATTTATCTCAATCCAGGAAAAGTTGTTTAAAATATTCATTTTGTCTTCCAGACCGCAATACTATTTACATGTATGTGTGAAATTTTACTTTAATTATATTGTTAAAAAAAAAAATAAGGAAAATTACATAAGTCTGCCATCATTTCATACCTCTACAGCACAGTTTAATAAGAATGAGTCTGAATTACAAAAATGCTATCCAAGTTCTGACAGAGCACAGTATATCTCCAACAGCAGCAGTATAAATACATAATACAGTAAGCATGCAGTACAAAAATAGCATTTCCTCTTTAAAATGAAGGATTGGTGCAGCAATCAAAGGTCAAAGGTCACTGAGGTCATTCACTGCCAATGACCCCCTACTTTGACCTGTATAAATGACCATTTGTTTTATTACCTTGCTTATATGGTTTATTTAGTTCTCGTCTGTAAAGGTAAGATTTTTTTTGTATCAAAACATGGTTTGATGTAATAAGTTTCAGATTTGATGCTATCTGAAGACTAACAGAAAAGAAATTTTAGCAGATGATAAATCAATCAAATCTCTTAATAGTTAAAAAAAATGAATTGGTGCCATTCTTTTTTTTCCTTAAAATGCAACAATACCAATTAAACACTAAATGTTGGCAACAAAATTCATAAAGTAAACGATGTTTCTATCTCTGATCAGAGTGACTGATACTTATCACTGTTTTGTGAATACAATTTCTATTATCTTTCATTGGATTACCTGTTTAGGAAGCTACCTTCCCTGTTGATAGTGTTCATATACAGACCTTCATAATTCATGCTGCAAAGAGGAATCCCCTCCCAGCTACATATCCTCTCCCCCCCCCCCATTCCCCCTCAAAACATTGGTAAACAAATCTGATATCAAGCTTATGCACAAACCTGTTGTTAATGAAATACAGAAGAAATTTAGCATTACAGATGTATGCTACATAAATGTAGTGTTGTGTATCCAATAGAAATGAGTTTCAAATAAATGAGAAACAACTTCACAAATCAACAAATCATGCTGTATCTTGTAAAATATGACCTTGATTCCAAGACAAAGTTCAGACTGAACATGTAATTTACAAAGGTGTCCAGGTATTTTGTGGCCTCTACTTATGTAAATGCACTAGGATCTACCAAGTTCAAGTATTCAGTGTTAAATAGCTTAAAAAAAGGAATTAATGAAAAACAAAATTCTTCCTTTAAAAAAAAAAAATTTAAAAATATCGTACACTTACATTCATAAGCTCATTTCCCATATACGTAAGTCTTATGTAAAACAATACCCAAAATTGAAAACAATAGTTAAAAATTGCATTAAGGCTCATTATAAAGCCGAGTTCAACTGAAAATACATACTTCTGGACTGACTCCCGGAAGTGAAGGACAGCAAATTCCATCATCGAGAATTTACCGTCTGGAACGACGGTACCCTGACTAGTCTCACTTCTGTTGTCAGTATGACCGTCCGTCTGTAACACATTATGTATGACAGATTTTGAAAACTCTGCACCATTCTTTTTTTCAAAAAACATCATATAAAGAACCAGTTAACAGAATTTATAAAACCATCTTATAATATATCTGAGATCTGTATATAATCTGTACTCATTTGAGTTTGACCAAATCAATATTTACTTTAATATCTTATCAACATTTGTAACTATTTGCTGATGTACTTTTACGTTTGCTCAGAAGTACATGACTCACTCTGCTAGGAGGGCGAATGATCCGGTGTACAACATGCTCGGTCAGCTGGGCCTACAAGACAGAAAACAAAACATATGATTACAAGTACCGAGCCTTGCTATCAAGGGTCCACAAGGTCAGACATATGTAACTTATAGAGTTCATACCTTCATTTTAGCAAGCACTTGTCATTCGTGTTTGTTGCAATTAGTTCAGTCAAATAAATTATCCGCAATCATTTTCCATGCAGAAATAGTTTACCTCTTTTCAATAAAAACACCCAAGTATACAAACCATATAGTTTACTGACTATGCAAGTGTACTAGTTTTTCTAGTTTAGATGATTAAGCATTTATCAGCATTTATTAGCACCATATCTAATTATCTTCTTATTTCATTACATATTTATGATTTGCAATTCCTCCCACCCCCTATTCCTCCTAAATTTCCATTAATTATACAAGATTCATCTCATCAATAGTTACCTTCATGCCTCCTGACCTTTCAACCTCATGTCGTTGAAGAGGTTTTACATACTCTGCTGGGAAGTACCCGAGGACACCATTTAATGAACCATACAGCCAACCTGTAAAGTAAAATGATAAAATAACTAAAATCATATCGGACAAAAATTTTCATATTTTTTAGATTTGAATTGCAGATTTGATAAAACAGCCAAACACTTTTCCATACAAGAAATCCCTGAGAATGTGATACACACCATCTTCTAATGGAATTTCAGCATCCACCAGCTTGATGATCTCGCTGCGCTTAAAGCTGAGTAGTGTGGATTCGCGTGTAATGTAATCCTTTACTGCTATCACATACTTGTTTCCCTGTCAGAATTGAAGAAAGTCACGTCATTTACGGAAGGTAATATAAGAAAAATCAACACACAAGTTCACTTTTTATTTTATTATAATAGTCTTCAATTTTATTCTTTCTTGAAGACCAATTTGTTTCAAGTTTTTTATGAGACATATTTAGGAACAAAAGTATTGATAGTAAAAATGTATCCAATACCTTATCACTTTCAGTCAGGTACATATCAATCATCTGTTTCAATTGTAACGCCTGCAAAAAAGGTGAAAAATTCTCACATAAAAACCAAAACAAGACAATATTGTTTTGAAATAGCAAAACCTAAAAACATTTTTTTTCAAACAAAAAAATGCCTTCTATTCATTTGTTGTTTTATTTGTATAAAAAACAAAACTGAAAGTGGAAATCAGAAGAAAAACAAACACTGAAAACTGAAATACAAAGATACCCAGAAGTGTTTTGACAGTGATATCTGTTATACAATATATACAAAGAGGATATCTCTTGGATAGGACCTGCAGAATTTCTGATTCAATAATTTTAAAAGTTTCTTACGCGATTTGTATAGAACACCATGGATTTGTCCTTGAGGTTGATCTGGACCGTGTCCTTGGTTGGCATGACGATATCAATGATGTCCTCAAACTTTAAGTGTTCTAGTACTTCCAGGTTATCTTCGACCATGGACCTCTCACGGTCAATGAGGTGGATTCCTGAATGACTGACGCCAATGTAGCGTATTGTACCTTTCTGTGTCTGGCCCTGAAAATAAATAAACATCAAGGCTTATTGTCATAGTTTTATTTTAATATCAAACCTTGGCTATATAAATATATATACAATTTTCAATCCAACAATAAGCCCACCCATATTTATTGCAGTTTTAAAGAAATACTGACAAATGTTAAGCTATTGTTCTATATTAAGACTATTCCTTATACAAGCAAGATAATCTCCGCTTACAAGTATGGAGACGGAAGACATCAAAGACTCTTAAAAGGCCTTGATCATGATACATGTTATCAACTTACTGCAACAGGGAAGAGGCGAGAGAAATATGCCCCCCACTCCTTGGCTGTATCCACGACAATCTTCTTCACCTGGTTCGAGAAATTACCTGTCTGGTAATTTGTTCTATTTATGCCATAGTTCTCTGTCAATGAAAACAAAAACACATCAATGCAATTCTAAAACTCAATGCTAAATTTCATAAAAAAATCTTATTTTCATCAGGAAAATAAAAAATTGAACATATAAATAGAAATCTGTCCCCATGACCTTAAGTTTAACCTATAAATGGAAATCTGTCCCTGTGATCTTCAGTTTAACCTATAAATGGAAAACTGTCCCCTTGATCTTACTCTATCAACAAAGATTTTAACCCTAAATCCATGACTGCAGATATTCCTTACGAAAGCTTCATATTCATAGAATTCATCTTTGTAGAATAGAGATCTGTAGGCAATTCTTACATCATAAATGTTATCTACAACACTTTGCACAAAACTTTATGCAAAGAAAACTTTTAAAATCTTCTCAACAAATCCCCTTATTGGAGATATAAGACTATCAACCATACACTGGCTTTAGAGCTTATATTTAAGAAACGGTGAGATTTTCAAAGAATAGAAATAACAACCATCTACATCAAAACAAAATGTTCTTACCCAGCATGCCTCTCATCTTTATGCGTTCATCTTTGCCGATGCGAATACAGCCATGGTTGTAAACGTCTTCCACCACCTGGCAGAAGATGACATGTAGGGCTGAAACGTTCTCTAACCGTTCTCGTGGATGAAACACCTAAAAGTATAAACATCATTACAGTTTGTGTTGGAACCTTTAATTCAGGTTGGTAATGTTAATAAAATAGAAGTACTTAATTACATAACCAGTAGAAGATTTTAGTATGACATTTTGATGACTACACAGTCACCTTCATCAGACAAATGACCAGTGTGAACTGTACCAGGGCTGACATACATAGTGTACGAGATGGCAAGGAATAAACAACTTTTCTACATGTCTTATTACATTTTGTTTACTTGTTTTAAGCCAAGGATCTCTTATATATATTAAGTTTCTCTGCTTTAATTTTTTTTATCATTTTCTAGTAAATATTTACATTTTCTGTTAATTTCATAATTGCAATGAAGGTCAGTAGACAAGCAATGAGTTCCCAGCTCTGAGATAGATACAAAGTTATGTTCTCCTTAAATTGTATTGTTTCTGAAAACAACCGATATACATTTGCTGATAAGGGTGAGTAAATCTTCAAAATCTGATAACATTCTTTTACATGTGATATATTTACTCTAGCATTGTACTTCAATTATTTTCCATGTATGTTTTAAACAAAATAATGTAATTCTGTAATGATTTTCAAAAACTGACGATACCTCACCAGAAAACAGCTTTGAACTGGATTTATGTTTGACATATAAGAAAACATTCAACTGTTCAATATTCAAATATGATGAGAATGACCTCAACTGACCTCTTTGCGAACATTCAGTGACCAGGGCACACCGCTGTAAGTGAGATAGTTTTCCTTGCCCTGAGGGTAGAGACGACAAACCACACGCTCCAGAGAAGAGAAGTCAATGTTCATCTTCTTTTCTTTCTGTGGAGGAGGCGCCACTTCGATGACTTTGGTTTCCGGGACTGGCTGCGTAGGGGGTGGTGGTGGTGGGGGGAGTGTTTTGGGTAGTGGTGGAGGAGCTGTAGAAATCAAAACATCTGTGAACACCACATAAAGTGACAAGCATATTATTATGCTTTAACCCTAACTGTGTGTGGCATTAATTCATTGATTTGTAGGTTTTCCAATTTGTATTTGGTCTATACCCCAATATTTTTCATATGAAATGATGAAGTCTCCAAAACACAAGTCAACAATAAAAGTTTGTATAAGAAGTCCACAGTGTCCCGTCAGATACAGTAAAAAGATTATCATGGGGCAATTTCCTACATATTGTACAACCTATTAATATACATCACATGTTTTGTCATATCCAGCTTTTACTACCACACCTCTGTAATACGTATCAACAGACTATATGATCACAAACTTTCAAAAAACATTCTCACTGAAATTATTTTTCTGAACTGTTCTTCGCCAGTGTCAAATTTTATTAAGGAGAATCTGTCAATCCATTCAATAGAATACAACTCCAGCAGATTTGAACAGAAAAATGTCAGTATTTGGATTTAGAATTTTATTTTTTTGTAAAAGAAACATGCCTCTTCACTGCCTCTACTGATACACATGGGGTAGCTCTAGTTGGCGCATACTTACATGGAGGTGGGGTCTCTTTCTTGCCTCCAAGTTTCTGCTCCAGCAGTTGAAGAGTGGCAAGATGAACAGATTCTGTGAGAGATTTAGTTGACTTGACTGGTTCATGCTGAAGAACATAAAATTCTGGCATTAATAACATATAAACTTGATTAATTTTACAACAATTGTGAAACAAGTTATTTTAACTTATACTAATCACTTATTAATAGAAATACAAAAACGTGGTAAAGGTAATTTGATTAAAAAAGAAAAAACAAAAGTTTTCTGGTCATGATGTGATGGTTCAATTCAATTTCAAAGATTTTTCAGTTAAAACCTTTTTTTTAATGTTTTCATCTAACGATAAAGAAAAAAAAACTAAAAATAAACTCTGCAGAAGACTGTAACATACAATTTTCTTAAAATGTCTGTGGTCAGTTAGACAAATCACAATACAAAAAACCATTAAACAAATAAACACAAGAAAATTTCAGTATCAGTGACTTTGAAGACAAACCTTTGGTGGAGGAGCTGGGGCTGGTTTTTTTGGCTGCGTGCGTGCACCAACTTGCTCTTCAATTGAGTTAGCAACATTCTCATCAATTTCAAGCCTACCCACATTTGGTCGTGACTTTGATTCTTTTTCTACTGGTGGAGGCCACACTACACGACCAATTCTTACAGTTCTGGCACGACCCTTTTTATCTGTAAAGGTAAATGTGCCGTCCTCACGATTAAAGGTGTCCACATTCTGAGGAACAGTTGGTGGTGGAGGCGGAGCTGGAGGAAGGGCTGGCATTCTTGGACTCACCACAGACTGATCTTGGAAAGCAGGAGGAGGTGGTGGAGGAATTGTGGGAAGCGCCATCTGTCGAACTTTATGGCTCTCACTTTCTGAGTTTTGTTCTGTGATATGTAAACTTTTATCATGATTTGCTGTGATGAGAGGTGGTATATGCTCAGCCGGTTGAAATTGGTTAGTCTCCGTGCGACCTTCAAACTGTGTCCTTATCTTATACACTTTCTTTGGCACACCTCCTACGTTTGTCTGAGTTGTATTAATGCCTGCTACAGGCACAGTTTGTGTAGTGCTAAAGGAGGAGGTCACTGAACCATTCACTGGTTGTTCTTTTGGAGTTGCAAATGGGGACTGTCCCACTGAGTTCATGCTGGAGCTTGGGCTGACAATGTTTGGCACCATCCCATTTGTAGCCCCCAGCCCAGGTAGTCCTGGTAACCCATTGACACCCCCTAACCCTGCCTGTAAGAAATGCTGCTGAAGACCCTGTTGCTGTGCTGACTGAAGCAGAGCTTGCTGTTGCCGTGCTGCCTGGTTTTGAATTTGAGCCTGGGCCTGTGCTTGAGCTTGGGCCTGCATCTGGGTCTAAAAGAAAGAACAAATTTAATAATGTTGAAAGAAAATTTTGATGTTTTTTGTGTGAAGATTACCTGTAAATTATATTTCATTTTCATATCATTACATCTAGTTTATATTGGCAAGTATTACTTCAAAACATCAAATTTCAAAACCTTTTCAAGGTTTTGCTGACAGTTAAGTCGATCAACAATTTTTCCAAGGCTTTTTAGGGTCAGTTATCAAAGTATGCTCAATGAATTTCTGGGTTGCGATTAACAATTTTTTCTCAACATTATCACTTTGATCACAGGTAGCCACCATATTATTGCAGTTGTAGTTTGCACATAACAATTGAAAAAAATAAATAAATAAAAGTCCTCGTTTATTTGCAACACTACGGAGAATTTCTTTTGCGAATGAATTCTCATTGTGTGCTTTTTAAACACCAATGACATCAATTGACAAAATTTTCAAGATGTTAATGCTATATTCCAAGACTTTCCAGGGCTGACACTAAATTCCAAGACTTTTGCGGGAAGAGAAAGAATGAATTCTGTGTGTAAATTTGTATGGATCATGTATAATCGCTTGCCAGAAAAAAATTTCATTCCAATTCAACTGTAGAGAATACAATTTGGTCATAGTTTTTCAATTTTTAAATCAGGTTTATTGGGAAAAGAGTCAGAAAAATATGATTAGAAATTGCAAAAAAAAAAAAATCTTGAATTATCAATTCTATCAAAACTGTTTCCAAATAACAAACAAAAAGAATTGCATAAATTGAGAATGAAGTGTCTGGTGCATCAAAACAAAATTCAGAATTATTAAGACATGATACCATCTGATTCAGGTAGGCTTGCATTAACGCTTGCTGCTGTGCCTGCTGTTGAGCCAGCTGCTGAACTGCCAGCTGTTGTTGAATCTGCTGCATCAGAGTGTCTGTCATAATACAAACAAGAAATCAGAATACTTATAAAAACCAAAAGATGTGTGAAATGTGTGTATGACAGATTGAATCCCAAACTCTATAACATACAACAGAAAATAACAGAAAATTAAAGGTGACATAAGACAAAACTCATTTCATTACTTTCTGAGGAATAGTAATTTGTTCAAAATATTGATATGCACCACAAGTACAAAATGTATCATGACAAAGTATAGAACATTCAAAGTATCAGCTATTAAAAATATAAGCATTCTAGATTGTCTAATGACAACCATGTATATGTCCAAATATATCCCAAGGTAATAATGAACATTTGCAACCGAATGTAGCTTAAATCTAAAATTTGAGAAATCTTCAACAAGTTTTGAATTTTTAAATCCATAACAGTCATCTTGCATTTTTCAAACCTATCTGTAATAGTGTTAACAAAATTGAGAAAGGACGATGTCCAATGATCAATGAAACCACTTACCCTCATGTCTAATGTAAAGAATCAAGAAATGTTTTGCAGTTTTCCCAGAACTTGACAGTTACAGGTTAAGAGTTATCCCCCTTACCTGTGCTTCCTTGTGCTGTGGATGGTGTAGATCCAAGCCCAGTGGCTCCCCCTGCTGGGAGAACATTGACATTGCTCATGAGTGGGAGTGACACAGGAGGTGCTGGTGGAGGCTGCATCCCTGGTCCAGGAACGCCTTTCCCTCCACCCTTCAGTCGATTTTCCATTGACCGTGCGTCACTCAATGTATCAACATGCTCATTGAGCGCACTATTGAACACATCTTCCACCCAGTGAGACCAATCGGACTCTTGTCCAGTCCCCACTGACATATTATCTGATGATGCGGACATTTTCTCAAAACCACGATCTCTTCTTGAAATGCGATCAGCCGCACCATTTTTCATCCTCTTTGACACTGCAGATGACTTTACATATCTAGCGTTTAGTTTGGATGTCGAACTTAAATCTTGTACACGAGGTGTTCCATTAGATAATCCATTATTGTACCGTTGATTTAACTTAGATCCCGCCAATCCGTGAGCAGCACTTTCGTCCTCTAAGATTGGAGTTATGTCCCCATTGCTAAGACCATTTGTCACATGGCCATTATGGCCGTTACTTGTGACCGATGGTGGTCCTGGAGCTTTCCGTTTTGTGTAGCGCAAATTCAGTACAGAATTAGGAGAAAGTCCATCCATCATGATCTCTGTTGGACGCCTGTTGAGAGCACTTGTCATTGAGAATTCTATTTTCTTCTGGTCTTCATTCTCTTTTGTGCGAGGTGTGAAAGTTCGGTTTTCCAGACGCGATGCCTCAACTTTTAGTAACTCTGGCAGTTTGCCTACTAGCACCATATATCTATCCTTGTCAACATTATGTGGACTGTTGTAATAAAAAAAAATTATTACCGACAGTGTAAAACTGAAGCCATATTTGGTAAAAGTGTGAAAGTGCTAACATTGCTGGTAAAAATATTGTAATACTACCACTATATTTGGTATAAATGAATTTGATTTAAATACTATAAATAGTACAAACTATACCTGTACTTCAGGAACCTGATCAAAGTCCTATACATATCATCAGTAACGATTAGGGAACATTGCCATATATGGTAAAGTAACATTACCAGGTAAAACTGAATTATTTAGTAACAAAATGAAAGATTAAATTTTCACATCAAATAGAATAAGAAATTTTCAAATGAAGATTTTAGGTCACACGACTTTCGACCTGCAATGATATGTTACAAATCTCATGACTGATAAGGATATATGAAACTTACGAGTCCTTATAAAGACGATTTACAGCCCCAACTGGCTCTCGCATCTTATCTCGTGACACCAGGAAGTAAGCAGGCTTTGAGGGAAACCCTGGCGGAATCTCCATCTCACTCATAAGGTCAAGGACATAGTCATACCCCATCAACTCAAAGAAATCTGTTTCCTCCTGTAGCACCACTGTCCAACCGTACTTGTTTTCCTTCAGGCCCCTGTTAAAGGAAGTGTCAAGAGGATTTAGGTCTTGTACATTGAAACCTGTCTAAAATGAACAGCTAAGAAAGTAACATCACACCTAGAATACAGGTTTTTTCCTTCTAGACAGGTGAAATACCTATTGTTTTGGTTGGACCTTGTTGAATGTTCCTTCAACAGGTTTAGATTACAGAAAATTAAGGATAAGAGGTTACGCTCTGTAATTAAATACATACTTCTGTAAAACCTGTCCCTGATGCACCTGTTTGAAAGATACACTACCGCTTATACCATAAAAAATGGCTCCTTTGTTTAAAACCCTGACTTTACTGTTACCCAAGTCTATCAATCCATTTAGTTGTGTAAGTTACTTTTGATGACTACAGACAAGTTTAAATACACATGATATTGGCTTTTACAAAGCTAGTTTACTGTCACAAGTCTCAATCAAATTTTGCAGCTAATTAATCCAGATAAAATGGACATTTTGAACAAATGTTTAATAAATCCAGGTGAACCGGACTTATTAGACGGATATCTAACAGTCAGACTGGAAAATTCAGAGTGTTAGACTTACCGACTGCTGACAAGATGACTTGTGAAGATTTCTCCTGACGTCCAAGACTCAACAGGTCCGTACATTTTAACACCTGCATCAAAGTAAAGTTACATATACAAAAAGTTTACATTTTTACAAAAGATTTTTTTCCCTGAATTTTCAGGAACAGAAAGTCACAGCCCCTCTATTCTTGGAAAGAGCGCTTGTTGTAAATCCACTACCTTTCTTTATTATTTCTATTTTTTTCATTATGTCAGAACTTAAACCATGTTCTAACCCAATTAATGACATTTTAATCAATATCTCTTCAAATAATCATCAAATTCACTTCAAATTTTAATACAACATCCATCAGATTCTTTACATGTCCTTAAGATATACATACCATCAGCGAAGCGGACAGGTAGAGCCATGTTAGTAAATTGTTGAATGGCATGCCATTCCAGCAAACAGGGGGGATAACTGCGGCTTAACTGGGGTTGGATGTTGGCACACTGCAGTGCCTTGTGTTGACATGTAATCTTATGGCCATTGTAGCCAACGTCCGAAACAAACCTATTAAAACAGTTCAAGCAAAATGATATGGAAACATCCAAGCAAACTACTCCACCAAAAGTACATTAACAATACTGAGGGGGTAGGGTGTTGTTGAGCAAAGCTTTGTGATCAATCTCATCAATCCTACACCTGTCTTTAAACAGTCTCTGCCTTTATGAAAGATTCTACAAGTTTTCCAACCGAATAACTCTGCCTGCTACTAGTTGAAGAAGAAAAGCCTGATGGCATTTTAGCACAATGTACATACTTGAGTTGAGGAAGAAAAGCCTGATGGCATTTTAGCACAATGTACATACTTGAGATGAGAAAGAAAAGCCTGATGGCATTTTAGCACAATGTACATACTTGAGTTGAGGAAGAAAAGCCTGATGGCATTTTAGCACAATGTACATACTTGAGTAGGTATTTGAATAGTTTTTCACTCGGAGGGAAGGCACTAAGGCAGGCAGCCATCAGACACCAGGATCGTCCTATGGCAGTTAGGTCCTGGTTGTTCCAGCACTGGTTTGCCACCTGACAGTAAATCTCATCACGGAGTCCTTCATGGTTCAGTCCCTGTGTCACAAACACAAAACAGGTTATATTATTAAGAAACATTTTACAACAGTAAGGTTATTATTTGGAAAGTACAAACTTACTATTTTAACGCAAAAATTATTCATAGAAATAAAATGATAATTCATAATAAGAAACCTTTAAATCATCACAAGATTATGTGCCATAATAATCCCACCTACATCTTTGTTATTCTGCTGAGTGCTGGTAAATACGATCTAATTGTCCTTTGATAAGCTTACTCCCCCTCCACGAGTTTAATAGTTTCTGTTAGTACCCAGGACCTACTGCTAGATAAATATAGCTAGTTTATTGAATACATTCTAAAAGTTTTATATTTTGTTTGTTATTTTTTTCAATTTCATTTTTCAATTTCATGCCAAGGCATTAAGAAAGTTAGATGTATTATTGTCTTAAAAACAAAGAACGTAGAAAGATGCTTTAAAAATATTTAGGAGGCTATACATCAGTTTCCCTCTTACCATCTGTACAATGTAGTCAGACATTGCCTTTTCTCTCCTCTTACTGAGGTGGGGATCTCCCATATATCGCAAAATCTATAAGTGAAAAGATTATTTAAACATAAAAAGTATCTATAAGAAAATTTGAAATTGAAATGACACAATGAATCACATATCAGCACCTACACAATACTGTCATCACAAACAAGTTATGATATTGGAGCCTGCCTAAGAAAATCACAAACAATATCAAAGAGGTTTTAAAAATAATACTTGTATCCTTATCATAAATTTATTTTAGTTATCAGGATGTTTCTTTATAGACAATTAACTGCCAAAATCATTGAACAAATTTTCCTTTACACCAATAAAATTAAAGATATATTGCTTTATTAGCTAGTAATTCAACTTTTGAATGGAGAAATAGAATGTCTTTGTTACAACAGGAGAATAGCCAAATTATGAGACATATTGTTTAACGAAAACATATAGATATGAGTCAAGCAGTCTTCATTACAGGATGGCGAGCAATCTTGTTGCATCAAACATGGTGCATTGATTAAATGAGACAATGCTCAAGTATAGATAACAGATATGATTATAAGGTACTTATGCCCTTAACACAAACATAAATCACAGGTATAATGAGTAAGGTAGCATACAGCCTTAACACAAACATAATCAGATAAAGTATGAGTAAGGTAGCATACAGCCTTAACACAAACATAATCAGATAAAGTATGAGTAAGGTAGCATACAGCCTTAACACAAACATAATCAGATAAAGTATGAGTAAGGTAGCATACAGCCTTAACACAAACATAATCAGATAAAGTATGAGTAAGGTAGCATACAGCCTTAACACAAACATAATCAGATAAAGTATGAGTAAGGTAGCATACAGCCTTAACACAAACATAATCAGATAAAGTATGAGTAAGGTAGCATACAGCCTTAACACAAACATAATCAGATAAAGTATGAGTAAGGTAGCATACAGCCTTAACACAAACATAATCAGATAAAGTATGAGTAAGGTAGCATACAGCCTTAACACAAACATAATCAGATAAAGTATGAGTAAGGTAGCATACAGCCTTAACACAAACATAATCAGATAAAGTATGAGTAAGGTAGCATACAGCCTTAACACAAACATAATCAGATAAAGTATGAGTAAGGTAGCAACACAAACATAATCAGCCTTAACACAAACATAATCAGATAAAGTATGAGTAAGGTAGCATACAGCCTTAACACAAACATAATCAGATAAAGTATGAGTAAGGTAGCATACAGCCTTAACACAAACATAATCAGATAAAGTATGAGTAAGGTAGCATACAGCCTTAACACAAACATAATCAGATAAAGTATGAGTAAGGTAGCATACAGCCTTAACACAAACATAATCAGATAAAGTATGAGTAAGGTAGCATACAGCCTTAACACAAACATAATCAGATAAAGTATGAGTAAGGTAGCATACAGCCTTAACACAAACATAATCAGATAAAGTATGAGTAAGGTAACATACAGCCTTAACACAAACATAATCAGATAAAGTATGAGTAAGGTAGCATACAGCCTTAACACAAACATAATCAGATAAAGTATGAGTAAGGTAGCATACAGCCTTAACAAAAACAATAAAATAAAATATTATGTATGAGGTAGCATATAACTTTAAATTACCCAAATACAAATTAAGGATAAAGATGTGGGAATTAGCTTACAACCTTAATTCTGACACAAGTTATGGGTATAATGTGTAGGTAAAAAAATAGCATTAACTCCAACCCAATCACAGGTATAACATGTCAGGTAGCATATATCCTTAACTCTAACAAAAAACACAAGCTTAATGAGTAAGGTAGCATATAGCTTTAACAAAAACACCAATCACATGTATAGCATATACATCACAACACAGATCAAGGGTATAACCTGTAGCAAACATCCTTAACTCCTAACATGGTTATAGTATGTTAAAAATAGCACATATTTATACCTAGATACCTTCTTAATGTATGTTAGTTTTATAACACATTCACATCACACGATACCCACCATTTTGAAGACAGACACAGCCCTATTGTTGAGGTCCTCCCCCTGAAGTTGTGTGAGCCCCGCCTTTATAGGCGTCATAAGCACACCCCAATCGGGATTCTGAAAATCACCAACATGCAAACATTCATTCATGCAGTATACTGATGCTTAGAAATTGATAACTGAAATGAAATAGGGAGCTCATTCAGCAATTTTCAGAAACTGAAAATCTAGTTTACTTAAAAAAAGAGAAAAAAAATCTAAATGTTTAATTTTAGTAGAGTTTGAAGGGGTTAGATTTCTGGACATGTGCTTTCCAGAATTTATCTAGATTGGCATTTTAAAATCCAATCTATAACCATCAGTGAGAGTTGTTTCCTGAATCACGTTGAAATGTTCCTAACATTGATAAGAGGTGAGACAAATGTCTTGCTAAAAATTCAATCACTTGGAAGTATTGAAATCTAGTGATCATGCAAAAATTGTTTACTCCAAAAATGCATGTATGTTGTCCGCGACACCAGTTTCATAAGAGTACATAAAATATTCATATATAAATATTTTTCTACTTTTCTAAACGAGCAAACATTCAGATAAATATCAGTTAATCACATGCATTACAAAGTAAACTGTGTAATTGTTTGACCCTAAACCAGAGATTCTACTTATTACATATATACTTACTGGATGGATAGGAGTCTGGAACCATCATTTTAATGATGAAAGACAAATCTGATATGAGCACAGCTTTTTCCATTCCCCATCCCCCCCAATAAATACCTGGTATTGATACGAATTTCATTTGAAAAGGAATTCCTGAATCTTTTATAAAGAGGGTCTAGTATACTTTCAGTATATCTGCTCTTAATTTTCAAACTCTCAAAGGCGATATCCATGGATTACTAGATATCTTATCAGAATCAGTGTATTTCCCAATCTTTTTCCAAATATGTGTATGACATATGAATATTTCATTAAGAGGTTTTTGGTTTAATTTCTGTACATCTGAGAAAGGAACAGTTCTTCATTTTCAAACTCTCAAATGTGATATCCATGGATTACTAGATACGGAAACTTAAATTGGACAGAATCAGTTCATTATAAATCACTATATGCTTGTATGAAGTAAATGTAATTAAGGACAACTTGCAGGACTGGAAAATTGTGTATAACATTAGCTAGTTAGAGTTGATGAAGATATCCACACTGATCTGATAACTATCAAGATTATTTTCTCATCATTTATAAGTTTTGTAACAATCTACAGCTCAGCTGGGAATAAAAATGACATCATACTTCAATGGAAATATTTGCCACTTGACCTAATTTTTTGTGAAACCCACCATAAACATCTTAGGGAGATGAAGACATTTTGTTGGATTCAGTTTTTAAGAAGTCAGTGCCATCAATTCAACTTACCCTGAAATAAACATTGGCAAATTTGCTGAATGCATGGGAATCAACGTCCGTTGGGAGCTGATACTTCTGATCCATATGTGTGACCGGTCCTGATACCTGGCCAATATGTCGCTCCGTGTGTACTGACTGCCAGTCTGAAAACATTGCAACATGTTACATCAGTGTAAATATGTTTCATATCTTTATTTTTCATCTCCTCACAATTTTTAATGTGATTTGTTACTGTTGTCTCTTGCTGTCTTTGATATCATTTCTATGCTTATTTCATAAACATTCTTCTTTCTTTGGAAAACTACGTGTAAATATTTGTAAATCATTAACATTTGAATTTTCACACCTTTATATACACGTGTGTGTGCGTGTGTGTGTGTGTGTGTGTGTGTGTGTGTGTGTGTGTGTGTGTGTGTGTGTGTGAGTGTGTGTGTGTATGTGTGTGTGTGTTGTATAAAATAAACGACTGTTTAGTTTCGCAGCTAATATGTAATTTTGTTCACTATAAGTCTTCTCTAAAGACGAAAGCTGTAACAGAAAGCATTATGTAATGGTTATTTGTTTACTGAAGAAGCATCCATATACAGATAACGAACAAATCTAAACAAATATTTTTACTCAATATGTGTTACAAGTACAAAGCATGTTCTTACAGACTGGACCTATTCAGCTTGTGAAATATATTGATAGTGCTAAGTGGCTTAAATAAATACCCTGTGCAAATATACAAATATGTGTACAATCAAAATATTGACTGAAACTAACTTTCTGTAGGATCTAACTAAATAGTGGACCCCCTTTTTTTTATTAGTTTGTTTGGGTTTTTTTCCAATAGACATAAAGAAAACGACATGTCGATAAAATCTTACATTAAAGTCAAAACAAACCTACAAAAGAATGCAGATAATTGAAAAAGTAGACACGAAAAGAAGACCATGTGTCAAGCAAGAGTAAGCATTTTCTTCCTCAGTGACATCTGCCATGTCAAACTAGGTAAAATGCTAACAGATATCACTTCCCTCATTGCAGAAACTATTCAAGCAAACTCACTTTAAGAGATTCGAAGTTTACTACATGACAACATGACCAAATATTTATTTTTTTGTTCTATAGATCGTGTTGGCAGAAGAACACTAACTAGACAACTGCACGGGTCTGATGGTAATCTAGATTTCTGGGATGTCCGCAGAGAATGGGTTGGGATGTAATGTATCTATTCACATCCACATGAGTCTGAGTTGAGCATTTAGAACAGAAAAATACTGAAATATCAGACAAACAATCAAACAAACTTTTGGTTTTCTGTTGTATTAAAGACTGAACTAAGAGCTTAACACCAAGTGTTCATTGATAAGTCATCTATTATCAGCAGTCAAGCAAAGTTATCAAATAGGACAAGTTAACTTACCGTCCAGTTTACTATAAACATAGGCAAGTTCTCCTGGGATCTCCAGGTTGGCAATGGCTGCCATTGCTTTTGTCTGTCTTTCCTTAAAAAAATAAATAGAAAAATAAGTTTTATGACTTTGGTAAAAACAAATTGATTAAAAAATATTATCTAACATCATATTTGAAATTTCTTAAAATTCAATCCAATGACTGAAGACAAATCAGCTATCTTGATGTATTCTTGGACTTTGCGGTAGTTGATTTGAGTGGATCCAACAATAGACTCAGTTTAAGCGTTTAATACTAGGGAAGGGAAGCACTTCATTTACACAGCACAACATCAAGAATGATTTCGTGATATCTACTATCGACTCAAGAATTTGATCTGCAATATTGGCCATCACCAGGATATGGAGAAAACTGGCCTAAAGTAAGACATTATTTGGCTTTGACTATTATTACCATCACAGAGCTGTTTCAAACATTATAAATAATATAACAGGTTACAATTTCTGGAGTCAATTGAGGATTCCTAGCTTTATGATGCGAAACAGACAACCTATGTCGGAAACAAGTTGTTACTTACTAAGACCAAAAATATCCTCTGTATATATTGCTGGTTAATTGTCAGAATACTAATAATGTAATCAGTGAATCTATAACAGTGAAAATTTGAGGCAAAGTTTTGAAATATGATACTTGAATGAAATAGCTTAGATGATGAATTAATTACAGTTGAACAAGAAGCAATGTGAACTAATTCTGACTTCAAAAATCATAAATAGGAGAAAAATAATGTCGTCCCTATCAGATAGAGAGAATAGCCCAGTCTGACAAGTTTACGTGTAAATAGTGGGAAATTAAATGATTGGTTACTCATAAACCATGACAATTAATGTCTTGCTTCAATGATCACTAAGGTCCAACTACATGATTTTTATATCCTGACCCGCCAAATGTCCGGCAAATGTCAACTGATCATAGACTGGTCAGTTGTGCTGACCACATATTCATGGTTATGATGGACACTACTTAGTCAGACAAGGAAATGAACATATGGCAGCAGTGTACAGTCACATATCTGAAACCTATGGTACAATTTGGTTACTTATCTGTGTTAGGTATTGATGCAGTAAAAAGTAAACAATACAAATATCACCAAAATTTACATAAACGGCAACATTTTCCTTTCAATCCTTTAAGTAGTTGTTTCAACTTATTTTAAACATTTTCCATCTTTTAGCCTCTTTTGTTTGTAAAAAATATATAAATGACATACCTGAAAATTGTTTGTATTCCTTTGTGTAATTCTGTTGTAATGTATATACTAGAGCGACCCCATCAATAAACATCAATTTTGACATCCATCTTATGATACTGTTACATGGTAGATAAAATTTCACCTGAATTATGACGATTATGACCTACAGCTGTTGTTGATAATTACACATGACTATTACTGGGTGTTAATACTAAAACACTAGGATGGATGAAACACCAGAACATGTGTTACCCTGAATGTAAAAACATTACGTTGTCATACATTTTATTGAAATTCAGATCAATAGGTAACGTGCCGTTCTTAATTCAAGTCATCAATCTTTCTTTAAATTTACTTTACTGGCTAAAAATGATCTAAAATTACCACTATAAATACACCATTTAACTAATAGGGCAATTACCTATCAAATTAAAACTTCTATGATCCAATGCCTATCAGGTCCCGTCCTCATTATAACTTTATAATTTTCAAATAATAAGGATTTTTTTCGTAGTTTATTTAACAAATTAAGAAGGAAATTGAAAGTTTTAAATTCTAATTTGCTTTTTAATTCTGCCTTGTCTGTAATCCATCACCAGAAAGATGAGACAAAGTTATTTTTTCCTTGTCGCTACGTAAATAACAAGCTGCCAAGTATATTGACATTACATTAGCTCGAAAATGAATTTCCTTGTTTGGAAAATGAAATCTTGCACTCTGTGTTTCTTGAAAAACCTACAGACAGAGAGGAGAGAACAATGAATCCTCTTTCCCTTGAGTAATCTTTCAAAAATCTTTTATAAAGATATCAGTAAAATGGAAGGACATGTATATGAATTATAAATAATTTTGTACATGACAAAAGAAACAAAACAAATTAACCGATATACATATGTTGACTAGTCTGTTAAGTATCGTAACATCCTGTCCTGAATTTAGTATTCGGTCATTGCCTAGAGATAGCTTTATATTATATGTCATAAAGATCAATATCACTTTGCTATAGGCCCAAATACCAGCAATACTGAATAGCATTCTTTGTCAGTCTGTTGTTTTTATTTAGGATAGTTTCAAAATAGTGAAATCTTGAATTTCTTGTATCTTTATTTTAAAAGATATAATGCACAGCTTTTTCCAGATGTTTTTCTTTCTTTAATAGCCTCTGCAATCTCAATCTTACCGGTCCATCAAATTACTGATTATAAACTCTTTCTTTTTACAATTTTGAAATCCATATAGAAAACAAACATATAATATTTTGTTATATAAAAGTACAAAATAACCTTAAAGGCTGAGATAAACTTTT
Source organism: Ylistrum balloti (assembly GCF_031769215.1). Lineage (NCBI taxonomy): Eukaryota > Metazoa > Mollusca > Bivalvia > Pectinida > Pectinidae > Ylistrum > Ylistrum balloti. The sequence continues at coordinate 2,024,111 of NW_026782282.1, read as the reverse complement.
CCTTGAATTTATGTAAAGCTTTATGCGAAGTCATGTACGTCTCCCTAACACTGCCAAAGTTTAAACATCAAAATGCCAATAACAAAACTGAATCAGGGTAATGAATATTTATGAGGCATATGAATTTAATCAGATTAATGAATATTCATGATGTTTATGACTTAAGGATCTGTCTGTATAGAGAAAACAACTGAACAGATAAATGTGGACAGATAGGTTCTAGATAAGTAGTTTTTTCATGCAGTGGTATATATACTTATAACTATTTTTGCAATTCTTGAAGCAAACCTGTTTAAAACTTATAACTGTGTATAATCGAAAACCTTCGTAGTGAAAGCATTGTATTGTAATCTAGGACCTTGAATTCTAGATTCACAATCTCTGAAATTGATGTCTGCAATGTATAATGGACAAAGACTGCTGTTGTTTCTATCATCAGCCAACTTTATTTTGACCTTCATAAATGTCCTTGACATTTAACCACTAGATTAATTCAGTCATATGCTTGAGCTGTCCAAATACAGGTGTAACATATGTACCCTTTGGGGAGAATTTACACTGCTACAGGTAACAACTGTATTAACATGTACCTTACACAAATGTTGAAAGTTGGTAAACAAAAAACAATTTCCACAATCTATACACTTGACCTAATTATTTTATGATAGGAACTACAGACAGAGTAATTGTCCTTGATTATCCATCATATGTCATAGAGTGTGATCTGATAAGGTCACCTGCCCAAGGTATTGACCGCTCAACTAATCACTTGACCATCGGCCATTGATTAATTGCCAACTGGCCTGAGAGACAAGCATAATACACAACGGTCAAATGTTCATCATAGGAAAATCAAATGATCTAACAGATAGTATCTAGAGGATCAATCTAAAGCAAAAATCTTTACCATAATTTCTACAGATCATAAATTGGCTTTTATGAAAAGTGATTGTCACAACAATCAAGTAACCCCTCCCTCCCCCACCTAAAAAAAAAAAAAAAAATCTGCCTTTTAAAAGTTGACCAGTGCAACAAATGCATTTATGTATTATAAATCATTGACCATCAGGACTGCATGACCACTACATGAGTTCTACCACTTCAGTTGTGTCACCTTGACACCAGTGGACGATGCCTGTTATGCTCATAAAGAGTGTGTTGGCTATAACAAGGGAAGCCCCAGCCTTTGTCATTTATTATGTGACAGGAGCTACTGACCGCTCCATTAGATTGCTGAGGTCAAAATATACTGCCACTCCCCTTCATCTGTCATCCTTCCTTTATCATAATATACTACCACAATTAGAAAACTTAGTATCAACACTTAGATTTCAGACATTTTACCAATACCATAGAGCATTAAATCTAAGAAGTGTTATAAAACATGATTCTCAAGAAAGTTTTAAATTTTAGGAAAAATTCTTAATAAATTAATAATTTCAAAATTGGCTTCAAAAAGAAATGTGCAGGTTTCTCAATATGTATTGTTCAGATAAGGTACAGATGTTACAAGACAAAAGAGTTTCTGATAAGAAAGGGAGTGAAGGGGAAAGAGCATGTAAGATTTACAAATTTCATGACATTGTCAGCTCTTGATGTCATTTTGGAGGGCAAAGTTGGGTGTTTTTGTTGAATGTTACAAATGTTTGTCAAGTTCAGAATTCCAAACTTCACAACTCACATACTAGTTTCTGTTTGTGTGCTAAATGAATTTGCATTAAGTCTTAATCATAAAAATGTTAAACATGAAGCACAAAAGACAAATATTGTCTGTCATAGGAATGACGAGCCCATATATCATCTTCACAGTTTTCAAATGAAAGCATTCTTTGATTAACTACTGATGACATCTTAATGTCTAATCAGTTCTTTTTTCAACTGAATTCGCTTTTGGTATATGATGTTCATATATCAAACATTTTCATCTGAATTCGTATTCATTACAAGTCTGCATTGTCACTTCAAGGTATTTCTTACACCAAATTAAATCTACTGTGATGATTCAGATCATTGCAGCATCATGTCATAATTATTGTATGTCAAATTAAATTGGATCTGATATCGACAATTTCAGCGGATTCTCTGTAAATAATATTTACAATTTCTAATCTGATTCTGAGAAACCAGATTCCTTCTGATTCACAACATCACTCTAATTAAATATATAAATAGACAAGATCAAAAAAGGTAGACCAACTGAAATTTTAGCTTAAGACCAAGACAGAAATTATCCATATAAATCATTGCATAGTCCATTACGTAGCTTAGTAATTTTGTCCGCCAATAAGTCCATGCTCGGTAATAAGCCTAAAAATAGCTATTCAGCAAAATTTAGTTAACCAATGTTATTTCGTTGTCCTGTAAAAAGTCAACCCAAAAAATTTCTGTAAGAGCTAATGTGTTGTCCATTGGGCTTATTGCTTATTCAGGGTGTGTTTTTTATAAGTAAAGAAAATGTTTTATAAGGACAAATTGTTCTGAATTTTTCTTTTCCAAACTCTACCAAGTTTTATCACCTATTATACTTCCCTGGTTTTTTATGTTTGAATAAGATATCTAAATGAGACAAATTTGTTTTGAGTGGACAATGATATATCTTCAATCTGGAGACAACCTCACCGACTCGCCCAATTTGATGGCTGTCCCCAAGGTATAAACATTTATCTGTAACGTCCACCTGCTGAAATGGTCGTCAACACTCACAACATATCTATGTTGATTCACTCCTTGTATATATATTATTCCAAACTTATATACACCTCAAATTGCACTTTCCTTTGTTTTGATGGCCTGAAGTTGACAATAGAAAAATCTGAATTCATCAGAGTCTGAATAATTAAATCTGATTCGTATTACCTCGAGCATTTGAATGTTAAAATTTTTTCCCAACAAAAGTTATTTTCAGGCCATTTTCACCAGGAGAAATTATAAGAGCTCTTGACACCTCATGTATCAATAAATGTAAAAACAAATGTTATATTTTACAGCAGGAATGCGACTAAATTTCATGTCTTGTCATCCCAATAATTTGCCATAGGAACAAGTCTCGTAAAAAACACAAAATAATTCAGAAAAACCAAAGTCTGGCAATATAGGCCAAAAACCTATTTCATTTACTTGAGTACAATAGTTTGCCATAGGAGCAAGTCTCATAAAAAAACACAATATAATTCAGAAAAACCAAAGTCTGGCAATATAGGCCAAAAACCTATTTCATTTACTTGAGTACAATAGTTTGCCATAGGAGCAAGTCTCATAAAAAAACACAAAATAATTCAGAAAAACCAAAGTCTGGCAATATAGGCCAAAAACCTATTTTATTTACCCGAGTACATTATTAACTGGAATTTCTCCAAATTCACCATAATTCCAAAGTTTTTAATCAAAGAATTTGGTCTTTTATATTCCCAAATTGGTATGTTTATGTATTTAAGATGAACACCTGATGCTCTATTTTAAAAACTAACCTAAACATAACTTCTGACCACTTCCAAGGCAAACAACAAGACCAAAACCAATGCCAGTGTTTACCTGGAACCATTGTAGAATCAACATTAAGAAATGAGCAGTGCTGAAATCATGTTTTGCATTTGTTAATTCATCCCACTGAGAGAAAAAACTGTTTTTTTCTGTGTATACTAGTACAACCTACTAAAGAAGAAGTTACATTGGAATACTTGGCTAAGTATCATTTTCATAAAAGGTGAAAACCTCAAGAAGAATTTCATTAAAACCAAATCTTGAATGATCAAAACAAGTCTCAGATTTGAAATGTCTCCAAAATTTAAGAGAGAGGAATGAAAAGAACGATATGATTGAATTCACTTACTTTTTCTTCTTGTTCCATTTTTACTTGTTCCTCCCGTTTCTGGCGTGCGATACGTTCCTGTTCAACCTTGCGTTTTAATTCCTCTCGAGCCTGAGAAAAGTAAAATTTAACTTCATCACACACAGAATCGTATGCAGGAGACGAAGGCGTAGAATCCAACACAGAGCACGGCATTATGACATCAAATTTAAGACTTCACTGTGATATTATTTCCTATTCGTAAGTAAAGACAGATTTTCTTCCCTCCACAGCGACTAACAAAGCCCCTTGTCCAGCACATCTCACTAAACAAAACTATCAGGGAAAGATAAAGATTTAATGTAGAAGCATTTGTCTGTGATGTCCTTGGATCATAATCCTGGAATAATCACTCATGCTGAATGGAAACTGTCCAAAACCCTACCATCAAACCAACCGACAGAACACAAAAACTCCTCTGGCTATGACAGACCCAAAACACTGACCCAAAACACAAGATAAAACTAATCAATCATGACGGTGATTGACCATGTACAACACATCTAATCTGTAAGGGTTTATGCTAATTAGTTAACTGTAAAACTACATCTTTTACAACGATGTTACATAGATGTATAAACATCGCGTATCTTATACAAAAAAAAAACTTTACCTCTTTTTAAATGCCGAAATAAAAAGTTTGAGAAGTAAATCCAGGAGGAAGATTTAAAAATGTTGCATTCTGTCGCAAGATCTAGCTGTCCACAGAACAAGACTACAAAATGTGTATACACACTTCAGCAAAGCTGAGGAAGGTGTGGGGGAAATTTGGGTGGATTCAAGATGCGCGAGTTTGATTGAGGCCATGTTTATACCAACTGACTAATACTGCGCCAGCCCTTGTCAACCAGCTATCGCCCCAGGGTCATCAAGGGTGGAACAAATAGTCACATCACACAATAAATACACATATACCACAACTTCATATGCTAAAGTCGAGCTCTTCAACCTCCTGCAGCTAAATCTACAGGTTATGACCTTGTGAGGTATTAATGTACCTAAGGAGCTATTATCATTGACATAAGGGACCTTACGTAAAGATATTTTCTGCGCTGCCTCCGCATGCGGATCTGTGCTTGAGCTTTGATGATTCCATTCCGAACCTTCAGATACTTTTTTCTGCAAAAGAGAGAAATAGAACTCAATGACAATATTTATTTAATATTTCATAAAAATTATAAACTCACTGAAAAAATTAACAGTATTTCATCCATGTTATTTTTGCGAAGTTTTTCAAAGCTTGTTAGGTATAGAAATATATCTTTTAAATATATCTATTTCTTTAAATTATTCTATTAAAAAGTTAAAACAAATAGCTAGTACTTTACAATTTTTTTTATATAAGTATTTGAATTTGAATTTTATATTCATGATTTTTATTCTAATAAAAGAAATGAAGTTATCATGGTTTTGAGATGGTCAGACTTTAAGCTGCTGTTCTCTAGCACACAGCCTCCAGTTATCCTACTATGGTATATAAGTGAGGAGAGTATGAAGCTATTCATCATGTCCAAATGAAAAACCTCCAAGCTACACATGAAAGATAAGCATTATGTCAAATCTCTACGTTCCAGAGAGTATCCAATTAATTATGTCTTAACTGACCATTGCTCTCTGTAGTCAAATCCCATGAAGAAAAGACAGTTAAAAATAATGCTGATATGTAAAAAAAAAAAATAGTGTGGAGTTATTTGACTTCCAAATAATTTTTTTATTTCTTTTTTTAACTAAATAAACCTAGATAAATAAACTTTCCTCATTAATCCTTAATTTCTGTACAAGTGTGTTTGATTATCAGTTACCATGGAGAACATTCATTTCCCAGAAGCACTTAATGTCGTACAACCACCTGGACAGTTTGTATACTAAAGTGTCTTGTGATATACGTAAACACATTTACAAAATAAATATTTGGATATTCGCTGTCATGTTTTGTCTCATTATATTATTCAAAGCCGGCATAATTAAAACTTTTCATTTTTTGTTTATTATGGAATATATTTCCCTCTGACAACTTCATCAACAAGGAAAATTCACCAAACATAAACATGAAGGAATGATTTTCCTCGTACCTGTACATAACAATACATATGTTCTATCATGCTGTTGAAATACACAATTTAACATGTAAAACACTTAAAAATATCAAAAGAAAAACAAAAAAAACAAGAAATATTCATACCTACAAACATTGAAGTCCATAAAACATTTTCCCTGCCATATGTGACACAACACTTCTCCAATTTAACTTAGTTTTGTTCTTGTCTAACTTCCCGTATCAATTTGATGAATCCTTTTTCAATGTACAAATACACAACCTTTACATTTTTTTTTATAAGTGTGCATGTCCAGATCAAAGAGTGGTAGAGTCCATATTTAGATTCTGGGTTAGTTAGGATACACATTTGTCATTGTCTTATTGATGCTCTAACTGCTTCTCAAACACAGGTACATATCAAACATTTAACTGATTCATACTGTGGTCACAGCTGATCAATTGGCCTGGAGACAAAAGGATGATCATTAAGAAAACATTATTTTTGGTTGTATACAAACTTATTTGCTTTTTCTTAAATTTTCCTAATAATTTTTTTCCTTCCTCTTTATTACAGAGATTGAAATGTAAATAATATTATGTCTTATATAAAAATTTGAATTTAACTTTTAATTAAATTTTTCTTTTATTATTAAAGTCTTTTTTTGATGATTTTGTTTTAATATTTGCTTCTGAAGTGTCATTTTTGTTAATCTTTATACTCCAAATATTTAATTCTACAATAGGCTTCTGATGAATACACAAACATATCCAGGTAATCCTCAACACCTCCCAGGTGAACGAGACACAGGTAGGTATTACTTCATACATCACCTGTACGGTGCCCGTTTTAAAAGCTCTCTGATTTACCTGTGCCACATTATTTACTTAAAAAGATGAATTCTGAGTGCAGCATTTCAGATGACACCAAGATTAATCATGATTGGCAAGCATTCAAATATGTCACATCTTGACCTTACCTGGGTTTCCCCTCTGGTGTGGAAAGAAATTTAGTAAATTCCAACACAATACAAGTAAATGTTATACCTGACATCAAGTTTCAGATAACAACAAATACTGGAGTGCAAGCTAGAGTGTCATTAACTGTCAAGTTAACCATCAGTTAAAAAAAAACAAAAAAAACACCAATGCTGAGACATGATACCATTAAAATTCACAATAAAATGCCTTAAATCACATTCAACATCTTAATTATAATCATAGAAAACTTATTTATGATCAAATACCAATATCCACTGTGAATTACCTTAATCCTTAAAACCAGCAAATATGATGACAGTTCTCGACGAATGAAGACATTGTGTTTGCAGATTTGCAAATAAGTATTTGACCAAATCGAACAAATTGTCGTCTTTCAAATTATCACATTAAATTCCCACTTAATTGACCTGGACTGATGAAAACCTAGTATAAATAATTTACACAGCTGCGTGTATTCGCCGAGAAGTCGAGCACAACATGCCAATTAATACTAAAACCACCATTGACAAACAGAAATACAAATGTTAATCCAGGTATTACGAAACCGATGTGAAAATCCAGACAATCACAGAAGAACAATGTTTAACTTGGATGGCAAATATGTTCCGTAATTCATAATGCTGACTAACACACACATGGATATCCAAATCTAGTTTTGTATGAGATCAATATCAGAGACATTTTGGAAAATTTATAAAACTAAGATATTTCTAGATAGTGTTTAAATCAATTTCATAATTCTCAATTGTAAATATGAATAAATATTACAGTTAAATGGTGAGACTGGAAATTAATTGAATCTAAATATTAGTTAAAACGTCACTCAACAGGAACCTCTGTATTAAGATTGTCACTATTTATTTTGGTAATAAATGGAAGTAATCATTTGTACCAACTGAAATGTAGAGCTTAGTCAGCTGGTCTAAATAACATATGATACACGTTCTTTACAGAAATCATTACTACACATCAATTCTGCTTTAGAGCCTGTTTTTGATAGGGACAGCCACTAAACACAGGTTTTCTGTTTACAAACATCACCTCTGTATAGTGACCAATATCATACAATGTCAATTACTGTAAATTAAGATGTTACTATAGAAAATAAATGCTCTATAGGCAGGTTGTCACTTTACAGAGATGGTCATTGTAGGAAGGTTGTCTCTTTTGGAACTGATTTCGCACATCATCACCTCAGTGACAAACGACCTGTCCTACATGAACACAGGTTTCCTTCAATAAAACAAAGGATGGTCAGCCATGATTGGTTATATTTAACACACAGCTTCATATCTGCAGCAAATAATTTCTGCTGGGACATCTGAAGTTTAGATCAGACTGGTGGGTGTTTTGATAAACAGGTTTTTGCTGAAACCTCAAGCTGACCCCAGGCTAACATCATGTAGTGTGTCTACACAGCCTACTTGCACACAAGCCCTGTGATGTCCATAGACATCAAACACCACGATGCCCTGGATCCCATGTACCTGAGTCCTTCATATGTTTGTGAGGAAAACAAAACTGACCTTACATCTAAAAGTTTAAATAAAGTGATAGCCATTCCATATAAAGCCTGCCTCTGTGCCCTGTTGGGGTTCACTCATCGTACAGCCAAATCTAAGTTTGGCATATTTGTGACCTTGTCTAAAAAAATGTTCAGAACTATGATAATATAAATTCGGTTTAGGATCAAAAATTAAAATAACAAACCTCCATAGGATTCCATATTTCTATCGTTAAACATTTTTCATCACACTAAAAAGAAATCTGTCCTATTGTAAAGCCATTTACAGTAGCACCTGCTCTCAGAACAAAACTTCATATTCCCATCATGCAATGTTGAATTCATTCAGAGTCAAGTGCATTCTGTAGAAACCTATTAAAGATTTATTTTTAAAAGTTTCAAGAAAAATTAGCTGATTTTTCTAAAACCTACTGATTCCTAACATTCCAGTTCAATGGAATCACAATGTACCATATGTTCTTTATATACTCAGGCTTTTCATACATATATATTGAGCATCAAAGAATTTGTGGAAACGTTATTGGCAGAAGGGGAGGGGTAGACTGACTTTTTTCTCATGTCAAGATCTATATGAAGAAGTACATTTCTAATAAAAGCGAACTTTTTATTGTAAAATATCTGTTGGGATTACCTTGTAGAACTTCTTAAAATTCTATTGGTGTGAATTGAATATAGAATCTAGTATTGCAGACAGATCAACACAATGAAGCCTAGTTTTTACTTTTTTCCGATTTAATATAAATTTCAAACATTGTGAATGAAATATAGTTGAAAAGTTAAATACACAAAGACCTGGCATGATAACGTTTCTATACCACAAAAGTGACCAGAATAAAGACTCCATCTACAGAGCTCTGTGTGAAAATTGTCAACCTGGGCCATCTTCAAGATTGTGATGGGAAAATTTCTCAATTATTTTTGATACATGTGTTCCTAAAAATTGATCTCTTCAACCAATGTGTTCAGTCAATAATTTAATCAACTATGATATAAAAATTATTTTTGGTACATCTGTACATACAAAATTTGACCTTTTCGATCAACATATTCAGTAGATAATTTAACCAACTACTTTCCTAAAGTGACTTTCTGTGATGTAATCAGGGCTCCACTAAGATTTAATGGTCCTTCTTCAAACAATCATTTCCATAAATATTTTTTGTCCTAATACATCTAATAAATTAATGAGTCACAGTCCAATATCACAACATATTTTACAAATTAATTATGTATTAAGATATTCCTTGTACATACGAATAATTTATGCATAAACTGAAGAATGTATTGATTCTAATTAATTCTTATAACTAAGCTGGTAACATAACCCTTACATTTGTAAACCTATTGTAATTCATAACCTATGTTCTGTCAGAATAACTACACCATCACAGATTAAAACTGTATCAAAATTAATTTATTTTTATCCTGAGTTAAACCATAATTTATCAGTCCAGAAAATAATGAAACTTCTTCTAAATATTTTCATGAAAACGAATGGTTATCAGGCTAAAAAGTATTCCTAAAGATGCAAGCAACTACTAAACTGTTATGAAACCATGTCCCGTTGTTTTGTAAAATATCATTGTGACGTAAGAATTTAGACATGATCCAACACAAGACATTATTGATTTGATGTAGGTCAACATCAATGACTGTCAGAAAATAGGTGTTTATCAAATATGTAGTTAGATAATCTAGGTATGTTATTGAAGATTATGAGAATTTCTATAATAAACAAGGCAAAAATGAACACTCCTTTAGTAACTGGAATATCAATATGGAGTTTATATGTGTTAACATGGACAATCATTAACTAGGTGATGAAACTCTGTCCCATTACATGTGTAATACATTAGGGTATCTGATGCCTCACATTTTCACATCCACAGGTTTAAAACATTACGGTATGGGAAGCCTAACCTATGCCCATTGGGCATTACATGATGTGTTTTTCAACTGTAATATCTATGCATAAGAAGACAACAGTCTGTGAAAAAACTGACGACTGAAGGCTGTACGTTACACCCAAATCTGTGACATTCATGTCATATTCGTGGCCAAGACCCTTGTGGCTAACAAAGCTGAATATATTATTGCATAATTGCATATCTTATGGCAACTTTTTTGAGAAAGATTTTACATAATTCATAGATAAAACAACACAAGGAATTTTTTTGGAGTCTTTTTCTTTAAAAAAGGAAGAAAAACATGTTTAAAACAAATATTTCAGGTATCAGAATGTGAGATAATGTACCTACCAGCTCAGGTGATGAAAATCCCAGGACATTAGCTGATCACAAACTCACAAGCATACAGGTAAACTTTACAGAGCACAGAATATCAATCAAATGGCCATATGAGAGAGTGAAGTTCAATATGAAGCCTTCACATCTTCCAACAAATACCACCAGGTAGGATGTTGTACGTCATAATACAGACCCACAGACCACAGTAACACTGGGTGGGAGAGTTACATCAGTAAGACAAGCTTTCTACTATTAGTATCACAGCATAGGAGGTTGTAAGTATTCTCCATTGGTGGTATCACAGTATGGGAGGGTTTCATTGTCATTATTACACAGACTCTCTACTATTGGTATCACAATGTGGGAGACTGTACATCATTAAAATACAGATACTCTACCATCACAGGATGGGAGGGTTTCATCGTCATTATTACACAGACTCTCTACTATTGGTATCACAATGTGGGAGACTGTACATCATTAAAATACAGATACTCTACCATCACAGTATGGGAGGGTTTTATCGTCATTATTACACAGACTCTCTACCACTATATCACAGGCTGGGCGACTGTACATTATCATTACACAAATTCTCTACCATTGGTATTACAAAGTGGGAGAGTTACGTCATTAACAAAGACTCTTTACCAATGTACCACAGGTTGGGAGACTGTCCACCATCAAGACACAGATTCTCTACAACTGGTATCACAGAGTAGGAGAGTTAAATCATTAACAAAGACTCTTTACCAATGTACCACAGGGTGGGAGATTGTCCACCATCAAGACACAGATTCTCTACCATTGGTATCACAGAGTAGGAGAGTTAAATCATTAACAAAGACTCTTTACCAATGTACCACAGGGTGGGATTGTCCACCATCAAGACACAGATTCTCTACCATTGGTATCACAGAGTAGGAGAGTTAAATCATTAACAAAGACTCTTTACCAATGTACCACAGGGTGGGAGATTGTCCACCATCAAGACACAGATTCTCTACCATTGGTATCACAGAGTGGGAGACTGTACATTATCATCACAAGGACACTCTACTACTAATATCACAATATGGGAGACCATACAAGGACATCAGAAGAGAAAAGAAATCTAAATTAATTCTCACCTTTCGAACCATGTCTTTATCACTGCCTGAATCTTGCATGTGGCTGAACTTAATTGTCGGAATTTTCTTCGGGCCAGGAACATGCGTGTGAGTTTTTGGATGGTGACCACAGAATTGTACTGAATGTTTTTAGCATGTACATCTAACTGCTGCTCAAATGCCTCCTTCATGAAGACCTGTGAGGAATTTAACAATGAAAATCAAATTAACAAACAAAAATCAAACAAACCAAAATCATTCAAATACCAATTAATTTAATGTATAGAGAATCTTCTTTAGATACATGTTAACAGACATCATTTCCAATTATTTTTAAAAAGAAAAATGAAATCGTGGACAAGTTTGAAATAAGAAACTCTTTCAAAAAGTGTCAACAAGTGCACCCTATTTAATTCTTCATTAGCTTTTACTCCCACAGCTGAAGGCATGATCAATAATTACCAAGGATAAGAAATATCAAATCTTAATTCTTAAATTTTATGGCAATGTACATTTTGGAATGATTTTTAAAAATTTATTGCAAAAAGACATTTTTTCTTTTTAAAGAAAGGAGTCTTTAATGCATCCCATATATCTCATAGCATGACCTTTGACCTTAAGTTCTTTTTTTTCTTGATGACATCATACCAAAAGCATGTCAACCTAACATTATAACAAAAAATTGCCTCCATGACCTAACAATCTCTTTAAACTTGATACATCTATGGCATGCAATGAAAGTGTAATTTACAAATAAAATATTACATGTACAATGTATTTATATAAAAAAACTTGCTTGCTGTGAAGGTCATTATACAAATAAACAACATATGTACTTAATGGCTTTCAAAATGACAAATTGTCCTGAACTGTCTGACAAGGTTTCTGAAATGTATTATTAATTCAAAGTCTCCTTCAACATGTTGGAAAATTGGGACACATAAATCTGAGTTTTATTACAGGTATCTTGTACTGGTGACAGCATTTATAGGGGTCAACACATAACGAAATCCTACAATTATGAGATTCTGAGCTTGAGAGATAACATCTTTGTTAAATTAATCTGGTTTGTGTGTCTATTCAAATATTTTTTAATAATAAATAAACACAATAATATTAAGATTCGGTAGAAAGTTACATTATTGAAAAGCCTTATATTTTGGTTGCTTGACAACATAAAATGACACTAATATATATTGTAGAAATGTTTAGGAGTTCATAGTAACTGAAATAACTCAATGTTTAAACAGAGGTTTGAACAAAAACAAGCATATTTATAATACTGCTACCTACTGAGCATGCTTTACACTAGTTTCAGTGCTGAAGCAAACTCCATCAAATTAGTCCAAATTAAGGAATGGCATATTCTTTTAATTTCAATCACCTGCAGTTTCTATAACACTTAACTTAATACTTGATAGTAAAAGATCGCACTTTATTGATAATCAAAGGGAAATAACTCCAATCATTTGTGGAGGTGGTATGAAATATCACCTATCATACAAACAATGGTAAATATTTCTGTTCAATGACTGGACTTAAGAAGAGCTAAACATTTTACGCATGTATACTTAATCATCATTATCTTTGGGTTTTTCCAGTTTCTGTCTATTTAATTATTACTGTGGTGTGAAATTTCAACACCAAAATGCAAATTTATCATAAGAGTGTCAAGTCGATTACAAACCCTTGATAATGAGGTAATTTGTATGCACTACAGATAACCATGTCACATAATTAAGCAGATTTATGAATTCCTTAACAAACTGTAACAGACCAAAAACATAGAAAGACAATCATCCCACAAACTAAAAGAAATTGCTACAAAACAGGTGTACATGATACATTCAAGAAATTGAAGTGATCCATTATTTATTTTTTTAATAATTTTAGTAAAGGAACACACAACCTGATATTTTACACATTTCTATCATAAAGTTGTCTCCCTTTAAACACTTTCAGTTATAATTCATACTTCAAGACTCAACAAGCTTTATCAGAAAATCTTTCTCAGTAAGTTTAAAAAGGTTCAAAGGAAAAATGTAAATATAAACAGGTCTGAAATTAATATTTCGGAAAAACAATCCTCTTCTTGAAAATCGCATTTTGAAAATTTATGAATTTCATAAAAGAACTATTTTACAGGTATGTTTTTGTTTATGAAAGATAAGCAGCATAGAGTGAAACCTCACTTAACAACCACCTCAAAATTATGACCACCGCGCTATTAGGGGCACTTTTTTTCAGTCTCTTTTTTTTCCACAATATATCATTGTATTGGTCGCTTCAGTGTTACTATCTCCCCGCTATTCTGTATTACGACCACTTCTTACAATCCCAATTACCACTAATTAACACTAATTGACCTCACAATTACAACCAAGCACTGACTAGTATTTAAAGTTTACCTAATGGGCAGTGAACTGCGAGCATGTGGTATTTCGTCACGGGTTACCCATCCCTGTGGAGTTATACATAGTAAACATCATTATTGGATTAACTTGGCCTACCCGTGTGAAACTGCATGCCAGACACATTTTAATAGTTTGTCAATTATATATCGATAGGTCGCTAGGTATGCTGTTAAATACCTTAGAAGCCCTGCATACCCATAGTTGAATTAAGTCATCTTTTTGACCGACTGTCCTTTGCTCGCACACCCACACTTTGTTGAGGGTTATTTTACTGTTTTTGTAGCGATAATACACTCTTGACATCGTTTGAACAATAAAACAAACATGTATCTAAACTTTTTACAACATATTTTTTGCTGTCACAGAATTTAGCTGAACTTTATCACACAATGACAATACCAAGTAAACAAAACGAGCCATCGCTAAAAAGGACTATGGAAGAGGAGGCTGTCCAGATCCGTAGCTCTTCGCAAGTGTACACTGGACTCTTTTTCTTCAGTAAAAAGGCAAATGTGTTGTACTGAGTGATACACTGATAGAGTTAATGTGTTTGCTAATTAATGTGAATAATGAAGCATTGAAAGACTTTATAATGACTTTATTAATATTGTTACAAATGTTTTTTACTGTGTAATCCATTGACTGACTTATTGTTTGTAAATCTATGAGAAAAAATTTAAAAATTGATGTTAAATTCCTATTGGACTTAAAAATTCATTGCTTGTTTCCTTTTATTCAATGTTTACAAAGATAAATATACATGTATATTATGATATAAACTAACAAAAATATATCTACATATATATATACTTTAGTCAGTTCAAAAAGTTTATCTGTTTTACATACTTTTCATAAAATTCAACATTTTTTATATAATGCAGTTGTTATTGTTGAATAATATACATAGACATTATATATATAGTCTTTATTTTAAACAGAGTTACGGTTCTAGGTGGTCAATCTGATCTACCTCACTATTAAGATCACCTCGCCACTAAGACCACTTCTGCCCAGTCCCCAAAGTAGTCTTAATGGCCAGGATTAACTATACATAAATCCTAAAAGGAATGTTGATTTTACATAATGTATTTTGAATTTATTACAGAATTTTGCTTGCGATACAGATAATTCACACAGCAAATTTTGTATTTCTTTAAAAAAAACACAACCTTTAGTCAGACATTATAAATCTGGAAACTGATTTCCTAAGATAAAATATTTTTAAACTCTAAGATGAGTCTGACATTAGAAATTCCTCAGTTTGTTTTTGTTTCACTTCACAATGAGTTTTGAGATGTCCAGGATAACTTGAATGTTGAGGTGCCTTTAGGTTATACTCCTTACCTTTGTGGCCCCGATTCTGTACATATGAGACATGGAAGGCCCTTGTGTCAGCAGAATCTTATTACACACCTCTGTTGGTAATGCCTTGTCATTGATTTTTCCCATTAAGAGGAAACGGTACCTGAAAATTAAAGGAGAACATATAGAAGAAAATTATAAAGCAAGAGTGTTTAAGAACTAAAAAATATGGCAACTGGTAACATTCAATTATCAATACAACTTAATTTTCGTTCTAAAAAAATAAAAAAAAAATGAAATCAGCAGGGCTTAAGTATAGGCCTTCATGCTTAATCAATTAAGATATTTATGCTAACTATTAAGGTCCAAATGCTAAATCAGTTAAGATATTATTTAAGATAAGATTTAAATGCTTAATCAATTACTTTCTCTATCATGTCAGACATCAAATATACTAAGAAAGTCAGAAGCTTCAAGGGATATAACTCTTGCAGAGACAGATCAAGACTCACCTTTCAATGAAGACTGGGAATTTGACTCGGATAGGGAAGCCCATTTTACGTATTCGGATGGTTTCTAACATCCCTGTATATCTCAGTTGGTCTAGTACTACTGTTTTCTCAAACTGCATTGGTGCCTTGTGATTGTTTGGTTTTATACATCGCACAAAATATGGGTTACATCTGTCAACAGAGAGAAACAAGATTTTTCTACGCTGTACAAATTTATCCAAAGTTATACCATATCAACAGTAGGTATGTCAACAAGTGCTTTTTCATTGTCCTGAAATAAGCCCACCACATGTCAAATCAGAAAATACTTGTTGGCCCCTGAGCTTATCAAAAATTGAATTTACAACTAAATTTGATTATTATGAAATATGTAAATATCTGTTTTATAATCAGTCAAGGATTCTAACTCCTAATTTGATTTTTGCAAATTTTTACAAACATTAGATTAAAAAAAATAACAAGATAACCCAAAGCGTGACATTATCTTCTGTGTCCCATTGTTTAAAAAGTATTAAAACAATATCTATTTGTTAGTTATAATTATTCTATACAAAGTATTGAAATGGAGAACTTCTACTTGATTACTAGCTTGATGCTTGTACAAAGTTTTGAGTACTGGGTAATTATCTTGAATTATCTTGAACTGTTTAAGAGAATTGGTCTGAAAAAACCGAACTTTGTGATTTGGCAATCTGTTTCCATGGTAACATAAACAGTATTTAAATTGAGAACTTTTATTATTTTGAAGTTTCAGAGCACTTGTCCATAAAAAATGAAATTTGTGATGAGGGATATCTGTTTCCATGGTAACAGAAACAAAAACTGAACCCAAATCTAATTTATACAGAAAGTTTTGTGGTGTTGAGTGGAAAAGTGTCGAAGTTGTAGCCCAGAAAGGAAAGTTAACACTACTTTTGTGTATTTTGACCATATGTTCATGGCAACACAAAAAAATATATCAAAACTGAAATGTCAATAGCAAAAACACAACTAGGGCACAAACTTAATATATACAGCAAGTTTTGTAAAGTTGAGTTGAATGGTTTTTAACTTACTGGGAAAAACCCTCAGACGGACGGATGCATGCATGCACAAATGGATGGAGCCCAAATTAATATCCCCATTTCACCAGGGATAAACAGCAAGCATTAAGCTTTACATATTTCTCAACCTGGTTTAATTAACACATAACATGGCATGGAGTTCCTTTAACATGATAGGAGCATTTGATTTGAAAGAACACAATTACGTACTTTGACATTGTATCTATCAGTAAGAGCAGTGACTCAGTGAAACCTGCTGCCACAGTGGGTGTCCTCGGTTTGAGGGTCACGTAGCGCCCAGTTGACTTGCTGAGCGTCTTTGTAATGAGTCGGTCACGCATTTCTTTAAACATTGACGCAATCATCTAAAAAAAAAAACAGTGCAATCATTTGAAATTGCCTGGTTAATTTAAGTTACAGCTATCCATAGTATGTGTGAAATACTTTTGCTTTAAATTTGAAATGACTTTGAAATAATTAAACTTGTTACAATCAATTTTTTTTTATAATCAAAGCCCTATATTAAACATGTACACAGAAGGAATTTTAGTTTATAATTTTAAAATGCACACATGTAGCCTTAAAAAAAAACCGGGGAAGACTGGACACTTGTTTATAAATAAACAAGGATTTCTTTAATAGACAGATCAAGGATTCCTATAAATCTCTAACATGGATCTTTATTGTTTTTTAACAATTGTGATCAGATTCCGTCCTCATTCGTGACAATATAAAACCTACCCTGTTTTTACTTTCACACAAAAGTTCGACGACATCACTCCTCAAGGTGTCCTTGTTCTTCTCCAGAAAATGATCCACCTGTAACAGTTCATGGATTAATATTATTTGTGAATTTTGAGCAGTATTGTACTGTTCTTTAAAACAGTCATACATGTGTTGGTCCCTCATGCTCAGTAACACGCCATCTTTCTCACTCAGCAATATCATATAAAACTCCTAACAAGCAGGATAAGATTTTTGAATAAGGTCATTCCAGTTCATCATATCAGCAAATTAAAACAGCAAATTGAGAATTAATCATAAAATTGAATCAGTGTGATTCCAGTCTAGAAATATTGTCCTGCAATGTTTAGTTCTAACACGTTTCACAGCTTTCTTACATTGTATTTGATTTTTCCAGCAAAGTGGATGACATAAAACTCGGGGACTGACATCCGTGGCTTGTCATACAGAGAATTACTGGAGTGATGGAAATGACATTTCTCCAGGAATGAAAGATCTGTAGCCTGTAATACACAAAATGTAATTGAAATATTTGATAAATTGTTTAACTTATAACACATCATTAATGCAGATAAATGTAATGCTATCAAAATCCTTTCAAACTTCTGTACAAAACAGGTTTGTCTGTGTCTGAAGGCAGTGTCAATGGATGATGCAGCCTCCAAACGGTTACTTTTTATTGTAAGGTGTCAAAGGGGAGATGACATTCTTTACTTGTGAAGTAACGCAGTGGAGGGAGGGAGGGGGGAGGGGAGGGGCACTTTGGTATCCATAAGTAGCGGAAATCTCAATATGTACATTATTTTCTCATTCAACCTGAAGAGGTCTACTCAACATTCAAATAATGTATATAATACTGATTTGTAATAAGTAAACCTGCATTGTACATAGTAACTTGTATACCTGAGGAAAACTGCACTCATCATCGAGGATGACTAGGATCCCAGCAGGTTTGCTGGCGAGGAGATCGATAACTGGCTGATTGTCCTGGAACTCTATAGACGACCAGTCAATGTTCTCTTTAGCATATTCCTTCTGTTCAAGACGGAAGATGTGCTGGTTGAAGAAAAACTGTAATGTCTCGTTTGCATAGTTGATACACAGCTGCTCGAAGCTGTTCACATGGAAGTCCTGCAAATAGAAGAGTCTTGTATCACCTTTGGGTGAGTGTGTTACGCAGTTTCTTACTGTCCCTTTATAGTTTCTTGCATCTGCATTAAAAGGGTTTAAAAGTCATTACTTCTGAGTTTTGGTATGGACCTTTAAATCATTTAAGTCACAATCCAATTAACAAGTTTTCATAAGAAAAAATTAAATTCAAATCTACCTCAAACCCGAAAATATCTAAAACAGCAATGGCTGATGTCTTTTCTCGCTCCGCTCGACAGATGATGAGGTTGACCCGTTGCACCAACCATGTAAACAGACGACTGTAGAGTGCTTTGGATATGGCATCCCTGTAAAACATCAGAACATAAACTGAATACATACCTCTGTATGTTCGTGTCAATTTTTTCCTTTTTATCATATTTATCCGAGTCTTATTTCTGTTAGTTGATATTTTTTTATCTTTTTAACCTGCATAAAATGTTTATCAAAATTATAATCAAATACAGAAACTGATGACTATTATTCAGATAATAGTCCAAATTATATAGATCAGAACATACCTTGAATCCAGCGCCTGATCTATGTTAAAAGGTGTTAGGACACGATCCCCGCGTGTTTCCTGAAAAATGAATTCAGTCGGTTTCAAATCTTGACTTTCATATACAGACAATTCTTGTAATTAACGATAACAGATATCAGAAAGTAATATGAGATTCTATTCATCAATAATATAAGATTCTGTTTATCAAATATCATTCATATTGTTTGCTAGCCCATGATTACACCATTTATCTTTTAGTCAGACATTAACAAATGGATAAATTATGACTTATTGTCCATCTTGTTGAGGTTATGGAAATGAATGTTTGTTGTTGTCTGGCTTAGTATGATTTTGGCAGCTAGGGATTGTTCTAACTTACATATAGACTTGATAACAGCGTGCTTGAACTGTACTTACTGTGACTTTGGTAGTGAGGGCTTGCTGGAGCCAGTCCTCTGACAATTGTAGGAGATGGGAGATCCATTTCAGTTCAGCGTCACTCCCAAGTAAAACAGTGTCATGTCCATTGTCATGCTATAAACAAGGAAAGATTTATTATGAATTATTACTATTACACACAAATCAAGAAAAACCAAAGTAAAAAAACTGAAGTATTGCAACACTAGATCCTCAACATATCAAGACTTCCATAACAAAATATTCTTAATCCTGCATGGTATTTACCAGGGGGACTACACAATACCCCACAGTCAAGTGAAGTACTCAATATCAAACACAGAAATATTACATATTACCAGAGTAGACCACTTTTGGTTCAAAGGTCATCAAAGGGTATTCAAACTTCTCTATATAAGCTGAATAATTTATGTGAATACTAATTTTCCAATGACATCTTCATGAAAGGAACAGTAGATACTTGTTGATACTTGTAAGAATGAGTGCACAAAATGTTTGAAGTTCTGATTATCCCTCCTTACCAATCATACAGAAAATAACCATCATGTTCGTGATTGTCAGTTAAGCCTTTATTGGCACTTAAATTCTAGGTAAAGATATTGAATGTATACATTTTTCTACTTAAATTCTGCATTAGCTTGTACTTAAAAAAATGAAAAATAAGGAGATATTCTACAAAATTTGCCATAATGTGACTCATTTTATTTACATTTATGTTTTTTTCCCAGAAGGCAACAGAGATCAGGATGGAATTTTCTGGTTAATAGATCAATTGTTTTTGGTTTTAGCTCTAAAGTAGGAAGACATCAACAAGGAACGCCCCTCTGTACATCATTTTACCTGTATTGCTTTGAAATAAATATTGCCTAGATGTAAGACACAGGACAGAATCTTGAAAATAGTCTCTTGTTCATGTCGCTCAAAGTTGAGAACTTCCATGGCAGTGCTGAGAGTTCGGTAATTTTCTGCATCATCACGTCCTGATATGCTGCAGTTTCCTCCCTGTGTATGAATAATAAAATGCAAAATGAAATTGTATAATCACACAACATTTGACATATTTAGAATAGTCTTGTAACTGTGTAATAGAAATTATAGACTGTGGTATTATTTGTAGGGTGATGGTGAAAATGAATGGTAATTTTAGGATGACTATTACTTTTAGAATTGCCTTTCTTGAACAGATTGTTCATACTAAAATTTTATCTCCTGAACCAACTGAATTGTACCATTCTTTTTGTAGAATTCCATGTCCATGAGTGAAGCATCCTGTACTGCCCATACCTATTTGGATAGCTGGGCAGACTACAACAATCTGGTCATAATTGAGTAGGTCACAACATCATTTTATCTTAAAAAGGAGTAAGGCAATTAAACTTTCTGGCAAGACATAAAAATCTTCCAGAGTGTTGTATTGTTATGTGAATAACATGCCTGAATGATGACATATGATAGAAGAAAACAGGAAATTTACCACCAGATGCTACCAGTCTATCATTATAGCCAGACTACCAGTCTATCATTATAGAAAGACAGACTACCAGTCTATCATTGTAGAGACAGACTACCAGTCTATCATTATAAATAGACAGACTACCAGCCTATCATTATAGACAGACTACCAGTCTATCCAGTACCAGTATCATTATAAATAGTCTATCATTGTACAGACTACCAGTCCATTGTATACAGTTATCATTGTAGACAGACTACCAGCCTATCATTATAGACAGACTACCAGTCTATCATTATAACTAGACAGACTACCAGTCTATCATTATAGACAGGCTACCAGCCTATCATTATAGCCAGATTACCTGCCTATCATTATAGATAGACAGACTACCAGTCTATCATTGTAGACAGACTACCAGTCTATCATTATAAATAGACAGACTACCAGTCTATCATTATAGCCAGACTACCAGTCTATCATTATAGACAGACTACCAGTCTATCATTATAGACAGACTACCAGTCTATCATTATAGACAGACTACCAGTCTATCATTATAGCCAGACTACCAGTCTATCATTATAGACAGACTACCAGTCTATCATTATAGACAGACTACCAGTCTATCATTGTAGACAGACTACCAGTCTATCATTATAAATAGACAGACTACCAGTCTATCATTGTAGACAGACTACCAGTCTATCATTGTAGACAGACTACCAGTCTATCATTGTAGACAGACTACCAGTCTATCATTATAGACAGACTACCAATCTATCATTCTAGACAGACTACCAGCCTATCATTCTAGACAGACTACCAGTCTATCATTATAGCCAGACTACTTGCCTATCATTATAGACAGACTACCAGTCTATCATTATAGACAGACTACCAGTCTATCATTATAGACAGACTACCAGTCTATCATTATAGACAGACTACCAGTCTATCATTATAGACAGACTACCAGTCTATCATTATAGACAGACTACCAGTCTATCATTATAGACAGACTACCAGTCTATCATTATAGACAGACTACCTGTCTATCATTATAGACAGACTACCAGTCTATCATTGTAGACAGACTACCAGTCTATCATTATAGACAGACTACCAGTCTATCATTATAGCCAGATTACCAGTCTATCATTATAAATAGACAGACTACCAGTCTATCATTATAGACAGACTACCAGTCTATCATTATAGACAGACTACCAGTCTATCATTGTAGACAGACTACCAGTCTATCATTGTAGACAGACTACCAGTCTATCATTATAGACAGACTACCAGTCTATCATTGTAGACAGACTACCAGTCTATCATTATAGACAGACTACCAATCTATCATTATAGCCAGATTACCAATCTATCATTATAAACAGACAGACTACCAGTCTATCATTATAGACAGACTACCAGTCTATCATTATAGCCAGACTACCAGTCTATCATTATAGACAGACTACCAGTCTATCATTATAGACAGACTACCAGTCTAAGTCTATGATTATAGATAGACTACCGGTCTATCATTATAAATAGCCAGACTACCAGTCTATCATTATAGACAGACTACCAGTCTATCATTATAGACAGACTACCAGTCTATCATTATAGACAGACTACCAGTCTATCATTATAGACAGACTACCAGTCTATCATTATAGACAGACTACCAGTCTATCATTATAGACAGACTACCAGTCTATCATTATAGACAGACTACCAGTCTATCATTATACACAGACTACCAGTCTATCATTATAAATAGACAGACTACCAGTCTATCATTATAGACAGACTACCAGTCTATCATTATAGACAGACTACCAGTCTATCATTATAGACAGACTACCAGTCTATCATTATAGACAGACTACCAGTCTATCATTATAGAAAGACTACCAGTCTATCATTATAGACAGACTACCAGTCTATCATTATAGACAGACTACCAGTCTATCATTATACACAGACTACCAGTCTATCATTATAGACAGACTACCAGTCTATCATTATACACAGACTACCAATCTATCATTATAGACAGACTACCAGCCTATCATTATAGACAGACTACCAGTCTATCATTATAGACAGACTACCAGTCTATCATTATACACAGACTACCAGTCTATCATTATAAACAGACAGGCTACCAGCCTATCATTATAGACAGACTACCAGCCTATCATTATAGACAGACTACCAGTCTATCATTATAGACAGACTACCAGTCTATCATTATAGACAGACTACCAGCCTATCATTATAGACAGACTACCAGCCTAAGGCTATAATCATAGATAGACGGACTACCAGTTTTTGGTTTGAGCATTCAAGATCTATTCATTCAATTATTTATATTGTTTTTATCGTGTTTCACTGCCCCGATTTCATGCTTAATGAATTAGAATTATTCAAATTTAATATCTGCTGTGACTGTCAAATCTATTTCTGGGTTTCATTCAGGCAATAAAAACTGATGTTGATTTCCCAATCGACTACCTGTTGTCCAGAATCCTGATTAATCATTAATCAATAACGACAGACTAGGTGAGGTGTTCCAGACTTCGCCATATGAGTATATAAGGTTGTACTGTATTATCTTGACTACAACTTTTTAATGGGTATTCTATCATGTACAGGTTATGATGTTTGTTTATTCCAGAGCTTATCATATGCTAATATAAACATGGCTGACTTTCCTAGAGACTTCAATTACGTGTGTCTTGAAACGTTCATATTTTGTAAATTTATTAATTTTAGTTGAAGCACAGGTAAACTGATTTTCCTGATAAACATCATTTAAAATGTCTCAATAACTCAATGGAATTAATCAGTATACCTGGAATCTTAAATCGTATATTTTTAAAATCTTCATTTAAATATCGATTTTTGAGTCGGTACATAAATTGTCTTGTGGACTTCTATTCTACCACCAAGCTGTAAAACGGAGTATCCCATCCTATGAGGAAGGTAACATTTGACAGCCTGTTGCACTATTTATGAGAATTAATGGAGAGGCCCTTAGATTTTTCGATTCTGTTGCACAGTATGATTATACTTCACAATACTGACTAGTAAATCATGTTTAAAAAGAAAGCTTTGTAAGCTCAAAATATTTGTGATTCTCAAACAGATTTCAGGTGTGTTCAAGTTCCATATCCACAGGTGACTTACCTGGTTAAGGTAAAAGTACGTGCTGGCAGCCTGGAGTCCATACTTCCCTTTCTGCTCTTCAGAAAATCCAGACAACATCTCGTAAAATACATGGTAGTTTCTTTCTTCTGCCGCCTAAACAAACAATTTTTGCTAGATTTATTTATAGAAGGTAATAAATTTTATTAAATCTTTCCAACATGATACAAAAGGTGTTTATTTCTTATTACAATTTTTGTCTCCACATGACATTTTTTTTGACAGCAGCTAATCAGGAGTATAGAGTGTACTAATTATCATGATTTCTATTTTAATGACTATAAACCTTGAACTGTATACTGACAAAAAAAAACTGCATGTTTCTGCAACAGCCAAAAAAACGTATTAAAATCCAGTAATTTTCACTATACAAACCTGAGTTACGAGGCGAGATTTCTCCAGTAAGTATTCTGATGTACGTGCCCCTACTATGGACCCCCTAGATAACAAAACATATAAATAAAAATAAGCCATTTCTTTCATTTAATATTAATTATTACATAATACACAAAAATATTAAAAGAAATCTTGGGTATAAAAACTGAAAGTGTCATTCATTGTTCATTAACTTCAATATCAGAATAAGGATCGACTTACGCTTTAAAGTATACTTCAATATATTTTCCAAATCTGCTAGAGTTGTCATTTCGGATGGTTTTGGCATTGCCGAAGGACTCGAGAAGTGGGTTCGCTTCGAGGATTTGTTCAGTGATCAGATCGTTGCCAGATTTATTTACAGCAGCCAAATATTGCATCACCAGTTTAGTGGCTTCTGTTTTACCGGCTCCACTCTCACCACTGAAAGTAGGTCACAAACTCTTAAAAGTAGGTCACAGGATTCAATTTGGGTCATAGTATCATTAATTTTTTGTTAAAGAAAGCATGAATTAGGTCATAGAATACGACTGAAGTCCTTAAATGAAACCAAGACAAATACAGGAGTATGCTCTTAGCAATAAGTAGACAAGGTGAAGGTCAAATAAAATAAGTTTACATGTACAAGTTAATAAAAGAGGAAGTTGTATATCAGGTCAAGGTCGTACAATAACAGGACTAGCCCTGAAAAAAGTTGAGAAACCTCACTAGAAATTTGTATCATATATGTGTCTCTTTAAAATATTAACTGATTTATTCAAATTCTGTATGTCATAGTACTGACAGTAATTAAGTTACAGCAGTACAAGTCTATCCACTTTTTTTTGTATCACAGATGAAGGTCACACCTTGTGTTAAGAATTTGTCACTTGTTAATTTAACTAGTGATACACATGAATTCCATGCATTGATTATGTGGCTTATCCTAATCTGAATGTAATCTGCACTAAGCACTTTACAGTATGGTATTTTCAGTTTGTTTTTAGACATGTGTGGTTTATTTTTTTAATCTCTAGAAAAATTAAACTTATCAGAAAGATTGTCTGCTAGTCCTTGTGACTCCTGCTACCAACACTTGTCTAGATTGAATAAAGATATGAAGGACATATCATGGTATAAATTTTTTTTTAAAAATTACTGATAACTATGACACAGTTATTTTCACAGGAATGTTATTTTCACTACTTCTCTGTACATAAACATTTTCATAAAAATTTTAACCTTGACTTACTAAGACATGCATGTATTAGAAGTTCTTTTGCATCCAGGTTGCCAAATCTGAATTTGTAAAAATATAATTTGAACTTTCAAAAATAAAGTCCCTGAAATTTTGACCTGTGAAACTGACCAATTACTGCATCTATCTGACAATAAACCCACCAACATCTTTTACAATGTCAGCAGAAAAGCAAACAAATATTATATTAACATCCGAATCTTTCAAGCCCACCTGTCTA
This sequence comes from Ylistrum balloti, assembly GCF_031769215.1. Lineage (NCBI taxonomy): Eukaryota > Metazoa > Mollusca > Bivalvia > Pectinida > Pectinidae > Ylistrum > Ylistrum balloti. Next base: position 1,997,760 of record NW_026782282.1, on the reverse strand, counting down.
TCTTGAATCAGAGTGACCTTTTGACCCCAAACACTCCCCCTCCCAACCAAGGCTGAATTACAGGATGATCATGTCACCATCTTCAGCTATACCTGACCAAATACCAACAATAATTGGACCATTGTCTCTGTACCTGGTTTCTTTAACACACCTGTGCCAGGTAAACTACCAAATATTGATTAAAACATTACAGACCTCTCCACTCCTTGTCCTAACATCAGACGACCAGATGTAATAAACCCAGTATCCAGACCAAACCTAGATTTTCCTATCTATTGATTATTTATAATAAACAGTCCTCTTCTCTCTTTATATATATTCCCACTTTACTCTTTAAGTTCTGATCCATTCAATATCACTGAAACACACTTCAAAGGCTTTCAAATGTAGAGATAGGCGAAAGATTTTTTTTAAAGAAAAAAAATTGCTATTAGCTTGCCATAATGTTTGTAGTAATTTCTACACAGGCATAATGTTGAAGGAACAACAATTAGCCTGTACCAGCACTTCTGTTTAGAGTATGCAGAAAAAGAACTTACATTCTGTCAATTCATCCAGAATACATACAATGGCAACTGTTTTGTAATAGGAAACTGGGGTACCTTTTAAAGCATTTCACATTAATTATTCAAAACGGTTTGTTTTTATGATCCTCTGCTTTGTACAGTGATCTGTTTTTAAAGGGGCTATGTACTGCACAGGATCCAATTGATATAATACAAATAACATTTTGAAAATCAACTGAGGAAGATGCTATTGACCAAAACTATAATTCATTGATAAAATATCCTAAAGTATCCTAGTTCTTGAATTCTTCTTTTACAGATATTTCAAAATAAAACTCTTGTAATTAAAAAGAATTGAATTTTAAGTGGGGCATAGTGATATTTCAGATTGTACCTCACCAGTCCCTATCTTACTACAACTATTGCCATGTTTTCTAACAGAAAGTGTCAACAAACTCTCTCAGATAAATCATTATATCTAAAGTATAGTCAACTTTACATAACAATTATAAAGTTTTAAAACTTATATGTATAATGTAAGTTTTGACTCTTAAATTTTTTCCCCATATATTTGACATTTACAAGAAAACAAACAGAAACAAGAAATTTATAAAGATAATTTGAAACAGATGGTTAAATTCTACATGTATTTGTTATTACAGGTTGACAATGCTCATTCTACAGCCAGCTACACACCCAAATTATCTTAGACCTCTATTTTATCCTAACCGTATTTAATTCTTAATCAAATTTACAACAATGTGAACATCAGTTTAAAAATCATTTAACATAAATTATCTTGGAAACATAATACCTACCTTATCAAATATTGACACGGATCATTCTAAACCTTATTTATATTGTCACGAGTAGAACTCAACAGCTTATATTTTACTTTTTTATTTTTATATAGGAACATTTCTATTGATAAGCCCATCACTATCTATTGCAGTTTCATCCCAGATGTTCCACCTCCGTCCTGTCATGAGCCAGGTGATGAATGCAGGAAAATTAAGGGGGGGTTCCGGATGGGCTTGGGGGATTGTAATTGTAATGGTGAGGTGTTTTTATGAATTATCTGACTCAAAAGTCACAGGGTGGGCTTATAACAGGACCTCAGGAAGTCATCACATTACCTCTGGTTCAAAGTCAGGGGGCTTATTCAGGATGATAAAAAATTACTTGTTGGTAATATTACAAAACAATAGGTATCAATGGGCTTCTTGACAGATAAATACAAGCCTTTCAGTTTCTCTCTCCTATACATTACAACATGTCACCTTTCAGTTTCTCTCTCCTATACATTTCAACATATATCACCTTTCAGTTTGTCTCTCCTATACATTTCAACATATATCACCTTTCAGTTTTTCTCTCCAATACATTACAACATATATCACCTTTCAGTTTGTCTCTCCTATACATTACAACATATATCACCTTTCAGTTTGTCTCTCCTATACATTACAACATATATCACCTTTCAGTTTGTCTCTCCTATACATTACAACATATATCACCTTTCAGTTTTCTCTCCTATACATTACAACATATATCACCTTTCAGTTTTCTCTCCTATACATTACAACATATATCACCTTTCAGTTTGTCTCTCCTATACATTACAACATATATCACCTTTCAGTTTCTCTTTCCTATACATTACAACATATATCACCTTTCAGTTTGTCTCTCCTATACATTTCAACATATGTCACCTTTCAGTTTCTCTTTCCTATACATTACAACATATATCACCTTTCAGTTTGTCTCTCCTATACATTACAACATATATCACCTTTCAGTTTGTCTCTCCTATACATTACAAAATATATCACCTTTCAGTTTGTCTCTCCTATACATTTCAACATATATCACCTTTCAGTTTCTCTCTCCTATACATTACAAAATATATCACCTTTCCGTTTCTCTCTCCCATACAGCACAACATATATCACCTTTCAGTTTCTCTCTCCTATACATTACAACATATATCACCTTTCAGTTTCTCTCTCCTGTACAGCACAACATATATCACCTTTCAGTTTGTCTCTCCTATACATTACAACATATATCACCTTTCAGTTTGTCTTTCCTATACATTACAACATATATCACCTTTCAGTTTGTCTCTCCTGTACAGCACAACATATATCACCTTTTAGTTTCTCTTTCCTATACATTTCAACATATATCACCTTTCAGTTTTTCTCTCCTATACATTTCTAAATAACTTTTGTAAGCAATTAATGAACAATGAACTAAATATAATAATTTTGTGTTAATTTTCAGGAACTTATATTAAAATTGTTCACTTCACATAAAAATTTGATTTATTTTAAATTCATCAACAAAAATTTTGATAAGTTTTAAACTTTATTTAAAAGAATGTGATTTAAAAGTTTAAATGTATAAATCTAAACGCAGGTTTATATTTCCTTTAACACTTTACCATCGTTCCTGAACCAGAACACCTGCATAATGAAATAGCAAACATGAATTGAGGTTCATGGAGTTCAAGGTAAGGGCAAGACTCGTGTGATTTCGCAACTACCGCATACGTAAAATTACCCCGTGCCATTTGAGTATGCAATGAAAATCAACCATACATCAAGAACAACCCACTCCTTGCCACCTCAAAGACACGGGCCACGTGTTGTTCACCCAACAGTAATTACATAAATGTACAATGTAAGATGATAATCCCAGACCTGGCTTTGACATATACAATATAACATATCTCAAGCAAAGATTTCTGGACAAACTTTACTGTGAACAGGGCTGTTGATCTGCCAGATTTGGGGCCGAATATTCCCAATGCAAAATAGCATTTTTTTCCCAATTTAGACCCCAAGTTTTCCCAATTCTAAGGAAAACACCATTATTTTTCCCAATTCTAAGGGCCCCCGGCTCCAGTTCCAAAATGGGGTGCGAGAGCCCGGGTGAATAATGTTTACCTTCTTGATAAATATAACCAAACTTGTCAATGAAGACCAGTCAAGTAAAAAAGAAAAAGAAAACCTACCCCCTATAGACAGGGTGCCTCTATATAGAAGTTCAATTGTTATGAATAATTGTATTCCACTGGGATGTAAAACCAGTGACCTTTATAGAAAGGTATTTGTTTTATATACAGCAGGTGCTTATTACATATAAAGGTGACCTTGATAGACAAGTATTTATCTTCAGATTGCGGCCTTTAAAGCCAGGTATCTATTGCATAAAGGTGACCATAACCACTACCAGTCTGTTTTGACTATAGCTAAAAAAATAGCTTGAAATGAAATGATGTAAAAACAATTATTTTTCTCAGACACGACCTAGTCTTTTAACAATTTACCTTTAAAATTTGTTGAGGTTGGGTGCAGACAGAAAACTTGATATTTGTGGGTTAAATATAACTGGAAAATAAATTTACCTGGAAATCTGATCTTCTTTCATTTAAACAGAGCTGAGGTCACAAGTTTTCTACCAGTTTCTGAGGATTTATATATATATATATATACTACTTAAATTCCTTTGTACATGTTGTGGATAGTTTTACTAGAGAAACTGGCCTTATTGGATAACACCAACTTTTAACTTGTAAAAAAAAGTTGTTCATAAAAATATGAAGGCCTGGAATTCTGTCAACACTAATGTTGCTCTCCTTACGATATGACAGTCTTCCAAGTCCAAGTGAGAGTAAATTGTCTAACCACTGAAGTAGTATTACTGTAGTGATACTGACAAAAGTATTTTAGTCGAAAGTCAAACGATCAAACCTTAAACAGATATCTAGGTCATAGATGCAGCCATGTTGGCTTTATTAGATTGAGAATACACAAGAGGACTTCACCATGATAACTGATATCTAAGGCCCGTCTTACATTTCACTGTCTGGAACCTGGCAGGGAAGTTTTGGGGTCTGGTTGATGAAAATGTTTATTGGAATGGAAATCCAAAGAGCTGTCAAATCTTTATGTTACAAAATAAAAAAGGAAGATCATGTAAATTTCTGATTTATGATTAAAATAATAATCATCTGAGAACAGTTATCAGTTCCTCATCTGAAGCATGTCATTAAGATAAAGAATTTCTCAACAAGGGTGTGGGAAACTTTATTATTTTCATTTCTGTCATCGGAAATCTACCTTATTACAATGACTTGGTTCTCCTTTTCCTTCAGCATCCGGGCATAAGACACACTCCCAATAGCAAACAGGTGACTGGAAATGAACAAAAACAGAAGCTGTATAGAGTCAACATTATACTTGTACTGTATATTTAGAATTCAATAGAGGGCCCTATGGGGAATGTCGAAACACAAACATGGCACAAATACAAAATAGCCTTATTTAAGCCAGACTAGATAATTAACAAAAGTTGACATATCCATTGACAAATTCTTGGGACAATGGAGTTTAAATACCCCGACAGAATCAACGGGGGTCACAAGATTATTGAAAAGCTTTGGATATACAATGTACATAATATATATAGGCTGTGTTTATTGTGCTGTGTCACTGAAAAATCAGGTGTCTATGGACAACATCCTCCTTAGTCCATAATCCACAGTAACAAGAGTGTTAGCTAAACCAAACAATGCAGGTCCTGGGCAGCTCATATGAATACATTTTTCCTGCTCTAGGGAGGATATTTTCTATCATAGACACTGCTAGGTTAATCTACAAGCTGAATTATTCATCATATTTCTTTGTTGAACTGACGGGTACCTGAAAGGTGGCATGCATAAAAAAGTTGATGTAGAGCCTTAGAGATCTATATGACCTATATATCAAGTGAGCATGTAGACATAAAACTGACCTGAATTCTTATTAAGAGATCAAGTCTGTAAAATAGCCATGGTGTTTTCGACACAGTTCAGTTACTTGTTTACATTTGTAAGAAAGCTAATAACATCCCATTTACAATTATAAGATTTGATCCATGATAAGACCATGCCCAGTAATAAGCCCAGTCTATTATCATGTTGACATAAATCTTTTCAATGACCTGAATTTTTATTAAGAGATCAAGTCTGTACAATATATAGCCACAGTGGTTTTGACACAGTTCAGTTACTTGTTTACGTTTGTAAGAAAGCTAATAACATCCCATTTACAATTACAAGATTTGACCCACAATATGACCAGTAATAAGCCCAGTAATAAGCCCAGTCTATTATTATTCTTTACAGATAATGTTCATATTTTTACCATGGTGCAGCAATATTTCCCTAATTTTGAATCAACAAGACACCAGTAAATCACTGCATCAATTTAAGCTTAAAAGCATACAAAATTCAACGCTTTAGATATTAGCATATTATGTTAATCAGTTTTGCTTTTAAAGTCATAAACTTTTAAACAAGAGATAAACTTTAAAACTTATTTTATATTAATTAGCATATTATTGTCAGGTTTTTATTCGAAACAGGACAAACAGGAATTATATGTTGTTTATGAATCCTGTTTTTCTTCAAAGTAAATCATTTCTGATTTGTTGTTGTATATCTGCCATTTTTTCTGCACAGGGCACTTTGCAAAAACAATGATTAAGATATCAACATGGTTTCTGAAGGTCAATAACAACATTTGCTGGTCCAATTAGAAAATGTAATAAAGACATTATTCAGCACTGTAACTCTTTCCTAGTTTTAGTAACATAGTTTGATAAATCAAATGATAATGGTGACTTTAACATTGATATCCTGAAACTATCTGATGTGTTCTCATACTTGAACTTTAAGCTGCTATTTATCGAAATTCCTTACCCCAACCCCCACCCCATGAATGGGACAGAGGAAAAGATGGGACAAAAAGGTAAGGTTGTAAAAACCAATGTGTGGACAACTTACGGGGGTAAGCTACCAAGTGGCTGTCCCTCATACTTCTTGACTACGTCACGGCCATAGATGTTAAACATCTTGTAGGGATTGACAGACGCCAGGATGCTGCCAACAAACGTCTGTCAAGACAAGAAAAATTCTTCTGTTTAATAAACAATATTGTAATATTACTACAATTTGCTAATAAAGAAGATAAATTTGAAAGTACTTGGTATATTCTGATTAAGTTTAAGATATATATTTAATCATATCTTTATTCATTTGTTTTTTGTTGGGACAGAAATTGACATATAACGCTATACTTGAACTCTAAATTGGTATATAAAACTGCACAAAGTAGATGAGCGATAAAGAACGTTACATGGAGTGGAACTCATGCCTCACTATCTTAAGATCTGATATTTAAACCCGGAAGAAAAAATACAACCTAAAAATATACAATGAAAGGATTAAAGCATGACAAAATTACTGCACACTCCAGACAGTTCCATTTCAAGCCTGATGGTGACTTTTCAAACAGCAGACTGAATTATGAAGACACTTGATATGCACTCGGGAACCACTTTTGTTGAGACAGTTTTAGATAAGGAAATAAACATGCATTTCAAATTATCTTAATCTTTTCAATCTGAAGTAAATGATATTTCCCTTTTTTTTCCCCTTCAGTGCAATCCAAACAGAAGACTTTTAAACATTTCACAAGTCCAAATCGTCACACCACCATGACAAGATATTGTGTAATTCTGTTTACTCTCACAGGTTCTTGACGACAAATTCTATTTTCACTTGCAAAAATTCTTTTCATAAATTCATGTGACTTTTTTTAAATGTGATCATATGTACAACAGAATTCAATAATTTGGTAAGAATTTTAATTTTTTTTTTAACTGAAAATTAAAAATCTATTTGCATTGTATTTTAATTCTATGCCTCTGCTGAAAAAAAGAGATAAAAATAAGCCTATCATGATAATGGAAGTGGGGTTTCAATGAAAACAAATTCCAGGAATATGTGCAACACATTGTCTGGCCTTGAAGATCCCGATTTTTAAAACAGATCCATATTTTGTGCTTTAATGGGCAGTTTGTTACAACTCTAAGCAGAAGACGTCCACCCAAGCCAGGTGCGACATCTGTTTCCATAATCGTTTTATTTGGATTTTTCTTTATTAAGAAAATTACTGGTCATGACTTCACACTGATGGGATGTCATCATTTATTGAATACAATCAATGGATTTCCACTCCGCATATGTAGTTGAGCAATACCTATCCCAGTAAACATCAGTATAAAGCCACATCTTGCATAAACAACAATGAAATGTTTGCCGTGGGCCATTTTGAAAAATATACAAGCATCTTTATCTGAATGATAATGACTTACATATATACGTTCTCTTTCATATCTGGCCTGGAGGTTATGGAGAATTGTGCTCTCATCCAGAACACTGTTAAAAGAAAGTAAAGCATCTTAGGCAATTCATAAATACGGTAAAATACTTTAAGTTTTGCCAACCACTCCATAACATGCTGGTATTTGTTATGTTATTCTCAGTTCCATACATAACAATTGGATACAAACTCAAATATTTCGAAAATCTTTGTTTTAGTAAAAAATATTAATCAACCGTATGCCTTCATTACCATATGTTAGTACATAAAATTTTAAAAATTTATAAAACGCCTACAAGACATGAATGACTTTGTTCCTATGAATTTAATTAATTTGTTACACTAATTTCTAGGTGATTTTTTTATGTATGATGACAATGACTTCAACATTGTGAAACACAAACACAAACTTATTAAATGTATCCTTATGATTTGTCATCACATAAACTTTTACCTAATCTCAGAAAACAATACCAGAGCAATTATAGAAAAGACATCATGGTTACATGTACCTAAATGCTTCCAAACCACACATTATTTCTATCAAAATTTAGACACATTTACCACAGTATAGAAACACATAAAACATTGAGCAGTAGGAATCATGATACCTTCTCATTGATTTGGCTGTAAAATGAAAGATTTTGTGTAACTGAATGCTGTAAACTGATAATAATTCTATATCAAACAAGATTTTCCATTTCCTGTAACAGTTAGTGTTTGTGTATTCAAAATGCATTCACTTAAAGCCCTCAAAGAAATCCCATTTACTACCCTACGTTTCATTCATGTTGCCCGATAAAACTTGTAAAGATCCAATTTGTTATGACCAGACTAAATAAAGAAATACATAAACTCTACGTAAACAATCTATTCGTCCTTATTTGGTCATAGGTCAATATAGTTATACAAAATAATATGCGATTTATGTAAATACTGTTGCCTAAAAGGAAGTATGCAAGCTATTTTATTTACTGAGGTACAGATCCTCTATTGATAATTGTAGGAAATCACCCAGAGTGTGAAAATTTGATAAAAAGTTTCTCACTTTGTATGTGTCTTTTCAAAGGAAATGATTACATAAAATATTTAGACCAGGTTTTGAAATTTTTGCATGGTGCATAGAATTACTTTTTGAAATTCATTATAAATCATGGAATTCAATTTGATTTCTTTTCTAACAAAGGTACATATTTCACAATGATTGGAATGCTCCAGAACCCATTATATAATGATACATTACATGATAGAAAGGGATTTAAAGCTGATCCCTGTTAAGTACTGTCAATGTGTAATGATCAACCAAACCTACACTATACACTGGAAAGACGTACAGAAAAGATGAAGGCCTCTGTCACCTTATGTATAAAGACTTTAACAATCCAAACCAAGATGTAGAAAACTTTTCCAGGCATGTCAATCAGATGTGAAAGTATACTAGTCAACCTACATATTGACAACTCAACAATCAGATGTGAATGTACATTAGCCAACCTACATATTGACAACTCAACGATCAGATGTGAAAGTACATTAGCCAACCTACATATTGACAACTCAACGATCAGATGTGAATGTGCATTAGCCAACCTACATATCGACAACTCAACGATCAGATGTGAATGTACATTAGCCAACCTACATATTGACAACTCAACAAACAGAAACGTCACAGTCAGAACACAAAAATGGCTACACATGTGTCTTTAGAATTGTCCAGCAATTGTCTGTTGAATGTTTTGACACAAAAACAGAATTGTTATTGAAATTATAATTCCAATAGACAAGGTCATTATGAAAAAAACATTTACCACTATTAAAGTCTGTAAAGAGCAATAGTCTCCAAGATTTCATGTAAAAATCAAAATACGATTTACTTTCTCTAATAATTTGGCTCATTAACGGTCAATGAACCAAGCATATTATAAAATTTCAAAAAGAAAAATTAAGATAGATATATCTTAATGTTGAAACAGTCTTTGTGAACACATTTTAAATGATAAAGATTTTTTGGTCATCAAGATCTGTGCACAAGCCTGCATTTTTTTTATTTATTTATTTACAATGAAAAAATCAGGGTTGGGATCTTACTAAGGCAAGCATGGTAATATCTTGGCCACACCTGGGTGTGTTCACATCAATTACTTAAATGTTCACTATATCTAAACAGAAACAAAATTACAAGACACATTATCTTTGAATGATAATTTGAAAAAATAAAAATACTGAATTTGCTTTATCACAATGTGATCTATAAGAAACACAAAACAAAAAAACAATTAACATAGACACAATGAAAATGAAAAAGAAAAACATCTTTTTGTTAAAATTTCTTTGACTAACTTTCAAATATTGTTGACGTCAAACAAAGACTAGTATTTTTCAGCTTGTAATTAGATAGGTATGCTAATTGTCAAAACAATTGTGTACACCTGGAATATGGTGGACTCTCATATCTGGGACCAGAAAGACATTGAGCAATAGATTAATTCAGGTCAATGCAACTGCTTTGCTTTGCTTCAGTTTCATTTCTAAATTTCATATTGGGAACATCTGACATTTGCTCATTTCCATGATGCATTTCTTTATCTCAATGTATTTATAACCAGGAAACACTGATCATAAATTCTAACATCTAGTGCATTTTTTTAAAACAAGTTAAATCTGGTATCTGCTGCAATCTAAATCCAGAATTCAAATCTGTATTATTAGCTGATTTTAGCTGCATGGTAATTTTGATATTGATGCAGTCCATATGTATTCATTATAAAGGACTACTACCAGAATCATTCATGGTCCAAACCCTGGACCACAGTATTGTCTGTTTCTAGACTACTATCGGTTATGTTTCTTTCATCAATTTTTCAGGCAGCATGCATCTGATATGAAATTTAGATTTCAGTCCTGTATGAATTTCTTTCAATGTACTTCAACACATTTCAAATCTTTGCAAGTTCTGATGAAGGACACGTTTACACCTGGTATTACACTTATGTGACGGAAATCAAAACAAGGCCTTTACCTATTTCGTTTTTTGGAATCATTAAGATGACAGATTCCCTGGTGTCTTGGGTCGCTGGTGTCTAAATGATTATGTACGAGCCAGACATGTACTTAAAACTGTCAACACAAGGTTTCATTTGCTTTGCTGATATATGAAGATACCTACTTGACTTAAAATGATAAATATTTAAAACATGTGACAATTTATGTACGGGAGATGTTTCAAAAAAACTTTATGCCTTATCTCTGTCTGCATGATGAACTGTTCCTTCATTTCAAAAATTTATTAGTGAAAAGACCATGCATAGAATATAAATTGTGTACCATAACCATAACACTGAGGACATGTCAGAACTATATTCTTCTAATATCAGTTTTTTTGTGTATTTAAACAAGCACTTCCTAGACATTAACCTGAATCATTTTAATAAAGTATGCAGCCATTGGTCACTCTATCAATCCAATGTCCTTGGTCAATTGCTGGAGATCATAAACCAGATGAACTGAAGGACTGACACAACTGATAACGCCTTTATACTCCTATAAAGTCACACCTATATAACAGTACATTACCTAAAAAGTCACACCTATATAACAGTATATTACCTACAAAGTCACACCTATATAACAGTACATTACCTACAAAGTCACACCTATATAACAGTACATTACCTACAAAGTCACACCTATATAACAGTACATTACCTACAAAGTCACACCTATATAACAGTACACACAAAGTCACACCTATATAACAGTACATATATAACAGTAATTTACCTACACCTAAAAGTCACACCTATATCAAAGTCACACCTATATAACAGTACATTACCTACAAAGTCACACCTATATAACAGTACATTACCTACAAAGTCACACCTATATAACAGTACATTACCTACAAAGTCACACCTATATAACAGTACATTACCTATCACCACCATACTCACACCTATATAATAGTACATTACCTATCAGTCACACCTATATAACAGTCACACCTATATAACCTTATCACCACCATACTCCTATAAAGTCACACCTATATAACAGTACATTACCTACAAAGTCACACCTATATAACAGTACATTACCTACAAAGTCACACCTATATAACAGTACATTACCTATCACCACCATACTCCTATAATGTCACACCTATATAACAGTACATTACCTATCACCACCATACTCCTATAATGTCACACCTATATAACAGTACATTACCTATCACCACCATACTCCTATAATGTCACACCTATATAACAGTACATTACCTATCACCACCATACTCCTATAAAGTCACACCTATATAACAGTACATTACCTACAAAGTCACACCTATATAACAGTACATTACCTATCACCACCATACTCCTATAAAGTCACACCTATATAACAGTACATTACCTATCACCACCATACTCCTATAAAGTCACACCTATATAACAGTACATTACCTATCACCACCATACTCCTATAGAGTCACACCTATATAACAGTACATTACCTATCACCACCATACTCCTATAAAGTCACACCTATATAACAGTACATTACCTATCATCACCATACTCCTATAAAGTCATACCTATACAACAGTACACAGTATCTATCAATAGTACACTCCTATAAAGTCACACCTTCAGGTGTCCTGGCAATACTGAACTTTCGTCGGTGGTCAACCAGACCATAATGGACAAATAATGTTTTGCCGATGTCCACACTATATGTAGGTCAGCCAAGCACCATTCCTACCTGACATTAATCATATCTCACACTGCATGGTCACCGTTAGATCTTTCATTTACTGGCTTTAATTAACATGATTCCTTCCAATTAACTGCTTCTCAAATGAAGGCAACTTTAAGTTTGTTATCAAAAGGGACATTATTTACAGTCAGATAACCTATGATTTCTGTACGATATGACAGTCGCATCATTAATGGAAGAATGCCAGTCAAACACAGAATTATGTTCAGCCACACTGGTACCCAACTTTATAGCTGGGTAGATTAGGAAAATCTCTCAGGTATCTACAGTATTATTAAAGCAATGTATTGTTTCAAACAAATGTGCCAATATTGCTCATATTTTAAAATATTAATAGCCAGCAGAAAAAAAAAGTTGTTTTCAGCAAAAAAATATTTGTAATATTTGACTGAAAATTACAATTTTACTATATTCTAAAATTTGTGTGGTAACAATTCCAAAGCAGTCTGAATAAACAGTCTGTATGCTCTCTGTATTATGTAAGAGACACATTGAATAGCAAGTGATAATGTCCTACACACATTTAAACTGACCATAAATTCTACTGAATGGGACAGAGAGATTTCAAAGGTTGGGGACCTTACATGCCAGAAACTAATGTGCTATACATTCCAATATCTTATCCCTGACAGCAGGTTGTGTTTAAGAAATACCGTACTCTCTCTATTATTCAACTTTGCCCTCTGTATGGTATAAAACCCACACCCAAATATCTTTTATGATTTTAAACATGATGCTAAAACAGATTTGAACAAACATTTTCTCAACAACTTTGATTAAAAGAACAAGTTGGGAATATGTCTTTTACACCAGTGACATTTAAATATCCCATGGGCTTATCTGTGGTCATTTATGGTAAACTTAGATACTAGACCCAGATTACATTAATCCTAACTACTTAGGACATTCCTTGGTCTTCCTCTCTCTGACCGAGTTTGTCCAGCACAGTATTGTTATTTTATTAAACAGGTCTTCCCTGTAACATGGTTTTTATTCTGAAATAAAGTCTTCTTTACTCATGATTTACTTGTATTAAAATAATGGAGTTATGTATTAAAAGAAATAATCAAAACCTTGAACAAGGAAAAATAAATAAACATGCAAACACCACATAAATAACCTTAGGAAAAATGAATATATTACCTGAGATTTATCATATCCTCCACCCCCTTCTCGTTTTGTTCGTCCTCCATCTTGGTTTTTTTGTTTGTTCTGCCAGCAGCTCAGTCTTTAAAGAAAAAAACTATGTAAATTGTTATATCCAAAAGCTAATCTTTTGTATGTTTGTTCTTTACTTTAGAGAAGGGGAAAATTTTAGAATAATGTATTCTTTCTTACAAAGATTAAGGATGCATGTCAATGTATCGTACCTAATTGTGAAAAGAAGACTTAAGGGTGTATGCTACCTAACTGTGACATGAAGACTCCCTGATGTAATGCTACCTTACTCAACATAGAGACTTAAGGGTGTATGCTACCTCTACGTGACACAAAGACTGATGCCAACATGATGTGATATGGAACCTTAATGATGTACGCTACCTTAATGGCAATATACTAATAATTCATTACTTTGCTTGTAAATTGAAACGGGTGACATTTCATTTAAAAGAAAACTGCGAAGGTCAATGATGGAGCAAAAATTCGTTCAAACAAAAAGTGCACAGAAATTACTTATAGCTGAATCAATTATTCAAAACAATTTGCATATTTGGGATATACTATATCTATCAGATAATGGAAGAAAATAAATCATTTTATAAGACATGAGAGATTCACACATGAATGTGTAATCATATTGAAATAACATTATGTATACCATGCACAGTGATTCCCCACAGGTTTTCAAAAACATGATGATAAATTTGGTGGAAGTAAAAACTGGCAGAGAAATCACTCACCATACAGAGTGACAGCAGTTTTATTGCCTGCAATTATTCTCCGGTATATCTAATAAATCATGATTGATGCAGGTGTGCTATATAATTCTATATTGAAAACAACTGAGATTTTTTGCTCCAAATTCTGTCCATAAATCATAATGTACTGGATGGACTTTCTATTTATCATTTGTATAATAAAACAAAGCTTTAGAGTTTCGTATCATTTGACCAACACAGACATATTTGTAACATTTGATATTGGTGTAAAAAGCAAACAAAACAACATCAGATTAACTTACAACATGATTTCATTTGAAATTTTCATTTCTTAATTCTGCTAATTCAAATGATATGTTGATGGATTAGCAAAAGTTTTGAAGAAAATGTAACACAAAATCTGATTGAGATGTTACACCAATAAAAAAACATTTGGAGAGGATTGAGGGAAAACATTCTACACACCTTGATCCCCAAATGGCCATCCCACATCTGCAAATTACCATAGTTATCCATAAATAAACCTATGTTTGGTAAGAAGTGAAACCACATCTTCTCTTTTTCAGTAGAAATGCCAGCAAATTTTCTATCAGTGTTCTCTAATAAGCCCACCCACTACCTTATGTCAAGGGCAATGTTTGGGCCTGTCCCATTAAGCCTTACTGCAGGAAAAATAGTATAGATATCAATACATTATCATACAATGTAAATCTATCTTAATTATTCATAAAATTAACAATGGCACCCCTCTCCCAGAGCATAATACACACAAACACATCATACAATGGCCTGGTCATAAAAAACACTATGAAAAAGACATTAAAACTAAAATATTCCTTCCATCAGAAGATAAGAAAAAAAAAAAAAAAATACAGAAAAATGTTTATTTTATAAAATACATGTCTCATCAATTCATTCTGATCCAATGTTTATTTCATCAACAACTGGATTTTTCAATTAATTCTAAAACTGTTACAATGTGTGCAGTCATCTGAAAACATGTTTCTGTAATTAAATATTTGTTCAAACTTTTGCGATGAAAGGTGGCCAGTCTGTGGTATAATTACTTTTAGTCATGCTTGTACCCCTCTATAACAGCTAGGCAGATTCTTTCAAGCAACAAAACGAAAAACATGTCACAAACAAAGATATTGGTGATGACATACAACCTCTGTAGATTAATTGATAATTAGAATAAATGTGAAAAGAAAAACAGAAAACAACTGACTTTTACACACCTACTGTGACTCTATAAATATTTCAAAACCTGACAACTATGTGAGTTAATGTCCGAATGATCATGGTATAAAGCAAATTTCATCCAACACAATAGTGTGACAAATGGCCAGTTGACATTCCATGACAGTAACTCCACCACAGTCACAAGAACAAACTTATAATTTACAGCCAAAACATTAATTAATTTTGGTATAAGTTGGGTGAAAATGGACATTTACGAGGTCAAATAATATGACCTATCAAAGACAGAAGGTTGTGTTGAAAAGGTCAAAGGTTGAATTTCCATTCATAATTGTGGAGATAATTTAAACTTTGAAGGGGAGTTATTGGATCAGGAGTGTAGAAATGAATAAAACATGTGTAGGTTCTGTAAGTTTTGTGAATAAAGCATCATGCTATTTAGCCCCCAGACATATTTTCAAACAGTTAAATGTGTGTTTATGTGCCAACAATTTGAATTGCATGAGTATAAATACTGTATTTACAAACAAAATGATTTAAGTCTGAACTGGTGATCTTTAATGTATGTTGAATGACAGACGCTGTATGGGCTTTTGAATTTTAACACCACCAATTTATAGCTAAACTGGTATATCTATGAAGGACAAGAAACAAATTTTGCTTTTCAAATGCTGAAATTTATATTGTATACTTTTACGATTGACACAAACACGAACACTGGCGTGTTACCGTCAAATCACCTGGTCGCACATTCGTCGACAACCATAACGCTTTTGTAAACCCAACCTCAGGTCTAGAATACTTTTCTCAGGTAAAATTTAACATATTGTACCTAGGGAAAGAAGAACCTGTTCAGTCTCTCTCATCAGTTCCAAATGATTAACCAGCCAATCAAGTGCCTGTAAGGCAATTCTTTCCCTAAGAGCACGAATACAATTGATGTTCATTTCGCCTGTGGAAATTGTAGAAAAATATGTTTGAAGATTTTATCTTGTTTCAAGTGCCCCTTAAGCAATATTTTTGTGTCACACTAGAAATTTCAAGTGAGATTTTACTCAATAAAATGTGCTAAAAACAGTAAACATTTCAGTTTTTTGGTAGTTTAAGGATATCTTAAAATTCTTAAGGCTCTATCCCACCTTACACTATAATGCACTTCTTTTCAAAAAGATTTCAGCACTAAGCATCTTCTTCTAATAAACAAAGTGTAAGGTCACATACAACCTTAACTCTAACACAAATCCTAGTAGTAATGTGCAAGGCAGCATGTAACCTGAACTCAAACACAAATTAGAGCTGAAGTGTGTTTAAGATTATATCATGTCAATTCTAACTACACCAACTGAAAGTTTAGCTGGAGTCAGGTAACAATATAACAGAAACAGAAGAACTTTGCCTGTTAAATTCAGGGCTTTTTGCTCGTCTTATTTGTTAAAGACAGGTTTTACTGTATAAACATACATATTCATGCATGTCAGATATAGATATAATATTCACAACAAAAACAACCTACTAAATTAGCATATGATATTAAACTGTAGGTTAAATATATGAACATTTTGCATGATTATTGTTAAGAAGTCCCCCTTGGCTTATTTTACATCCTATTTCCAGCCTTTAAATCACTAGAGGTCCAGACTGATTGGCAAAGCCCTAGTATTTATTGTATAATGTCAGTTTAGTTCCCTAATGGACAGTAAGTCAGACGTCTTACCAATTACAGGGAAATTTAAACTACTACAGGGACATCTAATCAACTACAGGGACATCTAATCAACTACAGGGACATCAATCAACTACAGGGACAACTAATCAACTACAGGGACATCTTAATAACTACAGGGACATCTAATCAACTACAGGGACATCAAAACAACTACAGGGACATCAAAACAACTACAGGGACATCGAATCAACTACAGGGACATCTAATCAACTACAGGGACATCAAAACAACTACAGGGACATCTTAATAACTACAGGGACATCTAATCAACCACAGGGACATCTTAATAACTACAGGGACATCTAATCAACCACAGGGACATCTTAATAACTACAGGGACATCTAATCAACCACAGGGACATCTTAATAACTACAGGGACATCTAATCAACTACAGGGACATCTAATCAACTACAGGGACATCAATCAACTACAGGGACAACTAATCAACTACAGGGACATCTTAATAACTACAGGGACATCTAATCAACTACAGGGACATCAAAACAACTACAGGGACATCAAAACAACTACAGGGACATCAAATCAACTACAGGGACATCTAATCAACTACAGGGACATCAAAACAACTACAGGGACATCTTAATAACTACAGGGACATCTAATCAACCACAAGGACATCTTAATAACTACAGGGACATCTAATCAACCACAGGGACATCTTAATAACTACAGGGACATCTAATCAACCACAGGGACATCTTAATAACTACAGGGACATCTAATCAACTACAGGGACATCTAATCAACTACAGGGACATCTTAATAACTACAGGGACATCTAATCAACTACAGGGACATCAAAACAACTACAGGGACATCAAAACAACTACAGGGACATCGAATCAACTACAGGGACATCTAATCAACTACAGGGACATCAAAACAACTACAGGGACATCTTAATAACTACAGGGACATCTAATCAACCACAAGGACATCTTAATAACTACAGGGACATCTAATCAACCACAGGGACATCTTAATAACTACAGGGACATCTAATCAACCACAGGGACATCTTAATAACTACAGGGACATCTAATCAACTACAGGGACATCAATCAACTACAGGGACAACTAATCAACTACAGGGACATCTTAATAACTACAGGGACATCTAATCAACTACAGGGACATCAAAACAACTACAGGGACATCAAAACAACTACAGGGACATCGAATCAACTACAGGGACATCTAATCAACTACAGGGACATCAAAACAACTACAGGGACATCTTAATAACTACAGGGACATCTAATCAACCACAGGGACATCTTAATAACTACAGGGACATCTAATCAACCACAGGGACATCTTAATAACTACAGGGACATCTAATCAACCACAGGGACATCTTAATAACTACAGGGACATCTAATCAACTACAGGGACATCTTAATAACTACAGGGACATCTAATCAAACACAGGGACATCTTAATAACTACAGGGACATCTAATCAAGTACAGGGACAACTAATCAACTACAGGGACATCTTAATAACTACAGGGACATCTAATCAAACACAGGGACATCTTAATAACTACAGGGACATCTAATCAAGTACAGGGACAACTAATCAACTACAGGGACATCTTAATAACTACAGGGACATCTAATCAAACACAGGGACATTTTAATAACTACAGGGACATCTTAATAACTACAGGGACATCTAATCAAACACAGGGACATCTTAATAACTACAGGGACATCTAATCAAACACAGGGACATCTTAATAACTACAGGGACATCTAATCAAACACAGGGACATCTTAATAACTACAGGGACATCTAATCAAACACAGGGACATCTTAATCAACTACAGGGACAACTAATCAAGTACAGGGACATCTAATCAACTACAGGGACATCTTAATAACTACAGGTACATCAAAACAACTACAGGGACATCAAAACAACTACAGGGACATCTAATCAACTACAGGGACATCTTAATAACTACAGGGACATCTAATCAACCACAGGGACATCTTAATAACTACAGGGACATCTAATCAACTACAGGGACATCCAATCAACTACAGGGACATCAAAACAACTACAGGGACATCTAATCAAATACAGGGACATCGAATCAACTACAGGGACATCTAATCCACTACAGGGACATCGAATCAACTACAGGGACATCTTAATAACTACAGGGACATCGAATCAACTACAGGGACATCTAATCAACTACAGGGACATCTTAATAACTACAGGGACAACTAATGAACTACAGGGACATCTTAATAACTACAGGGACATTTAATCAACTACAGGGAAATCGAATCAACTACAGGGACATCTAATCAACTACAGGGACATCTAATCAACTACAGGGACATCTTAATAACTACAGGGACAACTAATCAACTACAGGGACATCTTAATAACTACAGGGACATCTAATCAACTACAGGGACATTTTAATAACTACAGGGACATTTTAATAACTATAGGGACATCTAATCAAGTACAGGGACATCTAAACAACTACAGGGACATCTTAATAACTACAGGGACATGTAATTGACTTTAGAGACATCACAATGATAAGATTTGAATTTGTCACAAAGGTAAGTTTATAATACAATTACAAAATTTGATATCTGAAATGGGTGCTAGACGACTCAGACTTTGAATTACATAAAAATGTCAATCATACTCTAAGTATCCAAATAGATTTTAAATTATATAGACTGTCTTAATAATTCACGTTTTCTGTCCGCTGTGTGTATGAGCCTCACTTTTAAATCCTGTCCCTGAGATGCAGTAGGAATTGTATGTTGTACCCTGGGACTTATTGTAGGACACATGAGATATCATCGTATCCTCCATACACATTCCCAACTTACCACAGTAAAGGACTTTCATTAGCCATTCTCCTTAAACCCTTAACATCTACTTCCATACACACTTTATTCTGACCTCTATCGGTCTATCTTGACCTAAACCACTTAACTACTGTTTGACTGATATCAATACAGCCTTCCAGCCATTCTCCCTACCCCTACACCAAACATCTGACCAGAAATACAAATCCCTGTTAAACCCTTTACTAAATCGGTTGTAATTATTCTGCCTGAAATATTTAGTTTACCCCCTTACAGAACTTGTTCTGATGGCCACACCCAGTTTTGATACTATTAAGGTTCTTTTTACTTTTCTTTCCCCACCTAATACTCACGATCCCTTCCAAAAATTTCTAGTCGGACACATACAATCAAAATCTTCCCATTCAAAGTCTCTACACCACCTCGGATATCTCAACCTCTCATCAATCCCCCCTTCTGTTTCAACTGCTTTTTCCCAAAAATAAAACTACTAACAATACCTGTCCCCATGTCCAAATTCTTTATAAATATTTCAAACCAACCTTAAAAATTGATTTTTCAATCTGAACCCCTGTGTCTTCATCCCTCCTTTTCCCCCCACCCCTGAACTATAACCCCTATTTCTTATTATTGATGTGTAATTGTTGACAAAATAAATTCTCTATGGAAATCAATATTAAGACTCACGTGATACGCATACATTTCTATTAAAAGTTTTAATCTCAATTATTTTTGTACTTCTTTCGTCAAATTACAAATGTAGTAGTTAAAAATTTCAGACAATTTTGAATGGAACTTTCCATTAACAAGGTATCAATGTCCTTAAATTGAAATATATAAGCAGAATATACATTGCACACCATTGTTATACCTATATACAATGTACCTGTACACAATCTACCTGTAAATACCTGTCTACTGCCTAATCTTCTTATCATCTTGTAATCATTAAACATAATCTCATAACAATAACCCTATGCAGCTTTTCACTGACATTAAAATTCAGACTTTCCTTGTGACAGCTCATTCTAATGATAGGCCAATACTCGTGTATACTATTATTGATATTTTCCCAATCAGTAGAGGCTTTAATTTTTGTTTTGCCCTGATAAGGGAATTGATAATCAATACTTTTTCACTCAGCTAAAATTAGTAGTTTATGAGTGTACATTTTCTGTTAAGATCAACAATACTTCACAAAAACATGAAAAAGGAAGAAAAAAAATCTTTGTCATGTACAATCATGATGTATAAATTTCTTTTTCATATTACAACAGATTTTCAGAAGAATAATGGTAATGATGAAAAAATAGAACGACATATTCAGAAATCTCCTATACCACAATTTGAAATTTAAGGATTCAGCTAGTATACATTACATGTATCAAACAATCAAGAATTCAAGAAGAGAGGATGTGCTGTCCGAGACAGGAACAGTGTTCCATTAACAAATATAAGTGACCTTGACCTTTGACCCTCAGGACTGAACACATTTCCACAAAAAATACAATTTTCAATTAGGAAAAACTGCATCAAAATTTAGCTAAACATCCCCATAGAACTGAAGTTATTTAGAAGATGCTTTATTTGAAATAACATAAAACAACCATTACCTTTGAACTCTGATAATTGAACTGAAAACTAAAGAAAGTACTAAATAAAGCCTGAAATGAACTGCTTTTACAAAAACCCCGACCTGAGAATTTGATGCGTAGACTTTTTACATAAATTATCAGGCAGAAACCTGTCCACAGCTGATGAAACTGATGGTCAATGCTAATTTACATGTGGAAAACAGAAATTGATTCATTAATAAATTACACTACGTCAAAAGTTTTGTTACACTTGTGTCACTAATCAAAATATATCAAAGAAAGTTTAGGAGTCAAATTTCAACAAATTATGTTGTGAAATCCTTTCCTGTGTTCACACTTTATGTCATATTCATGTAAATATGGAGATCTTTTTCTGAACAACATCCATTCAAACACTAAACCTGTCAATATTTCAGTTGTTACACTTTGTAAATGTATTTTGACTGTAATGGTGGAAATAAAAATGTCAGTGCCCTATATCTATATCAAGTACCTGGGTGATACAATTTGTACTTTTTACTCCCGTTGACCTTCAATAAAAAGTGCACTTACTGAAATGTATCTATACACAACTAAATGTATACCAGTGTTTTGTCAGAGTGAACTTACATTACAATCCTTATCCAATAGTATTTGTGTTTCATCCAACATGACCCAATCATCTGAACAGGGTTCACATTTTGACAGATTTTCATGTGAGGCAATTGTAATTAATTAGTATTCGATGCTACAGGCCTAAAATAACAGGAAACTGAGACCTTGGAACATCCTCTGCTGTAGTAGTTGTTCCCTTTGGTAAGACACTATACTCAAATTGCTAATGATGTGTTGGGCCTCCTTTATGGTGTTCTTTAAGATAGCCACTAACTTCTACAAGGAGACCCTCCCTTAAAGTGACCCTTGCTTGAATTTTTTTGTCATATCACGTTAAGTTACACACTTACCTTTGTGCTGTTTGTCTTTGCTCAGAAATAATATCAACCTGTGGTACATTCCTGAGAATTATTGTCTGCTTTTTCTGTCATTTTGACAAGGGATTTGAAGATCACATCTTCAAAACTGAAAAAAAAAAAAAAAAAAGCAATTAATAAAACTTAGATTTATTTAAAAAGGCATTTCAAATCACTTTTGGGCCTGAATTTAACGTCCATCCTTAAACCTAATGCTGCCATTTTATTCTAACCTTTTTTTCCCGAAGGTGTCATGTTAAAAAAGAAGCACAAGCTGAAAACTCACATCATACCACAATTTAATATTATGATATCTAGTAGCCATATGAGCATGTCCTAAATTCTAAATTTCAAAGAAAATCATCAAGACCAAAAGAAATACCAATTGCACAACTACTCTCAATATGTGCTCCAAGAATTTAGTCGAAAATGAAATTTACCCCAGACAAATTTCTGTCCACTGATTTAAGATGACAAACACTCCATTCTATATCCCACTAACCCTCACACCCCAAAATCATTCTTGAGAAGGAAGCATACCAACTGTTTAAGGATCAGGCTGAATAACTTAGAGCAAGTCAGCAATAGCATATATATGTTTACATCATTGTTACAGTGCATAACTATCAATGTTTACATCCAAACCTGCTTCTAAATGCAGGTGTTGAATTTAAGGCAAAAAAAATTAACTGCAAATTTTGCTGAATTCAAAGCTATAAATCATAAATGACATGTCACACAAGGAACAACATAAACAAGTTATTGAAAGGTAAAATCTATCTCACCATGAAGAGGACAAACTGATACAGTTTCACCACGACCCAGGTACATACAGGATCATAGATCACATCAACGAGTTATGAGTGAAGAGGCTATTTATTACGTTACCAGGCCAAAGAATGACATTTATTTCACAAAACTCCTCTACCAGATATTTTGACAGTCACAAAATATGTTTACTGCTAAAATCAAAAGTAGGGCTAAATTCTATCAACAAACTTATAAAATCTTTTTGCTGTTCTGTTTTGGCGTGACATGACATATTTTTTTATAAAGTTAAAAAAGTGACTCCTTTGTCTGTTATTTAAAGATTTTTTCTTCTTGAAACATCCATAAAAGCCTTCACGCACAAATATATAAACACCAATTGTAAATTTTTATGTATCTAAAAACTCTGTTGCACAATTTGAAAGTGGTTTATGGTTTCCATATTTTGAGTGCCTTATTTATGACACCAAACATTTTTTGGTAGTCAAGTGTTTTTAACTATAATTCTACCTTGCCGATAAGTTATTCATGAAAGCTGAAATCCTGAAACATTTAGAGTAAGAGATAAATGATTATTTCTATCTATTATCATTGTAACAGTCTTGTGTAGTAAAAACAGAAAATAATTCTATTAAAATTGAAACTAGTTTGATTTCTGATTGAACATGTTACATGGGTATCATTTTGTGGACATGAATCACTGGACTACATATATGATCAGAAACCATGGCCACATACACTTGTAATGCCTACATGGTTCAGAAGAAATGAAAGTATTAATTGTCTCCACTTGAGTTCGTTTCACTTCATTTTGTGTAACGTAGAAGCAGCCTCTATCAATTGATGTGAATGTTTAACCTAGAATCTTTAGTGTACCAAAGATATTAACAACATTCTTGAACCAGGTAAACTGCTTTCACATCCTGTCAAGCACCTTCTGTTTCCGGATAATTTAGTCCAAATACACTAGTTCACATTTAACAACCCCATTGCCCAAACAATACCATTCTCAGTTTGAGTGTGTGAATTGTAATGTACAGAAGAAAAAGAACTGATATACACATGTAAAGCTAACATTAGATGAAGTTTTTCTTTTCATTCAAATTTGCAATTTTCTCTCTTTTCTTTTCCACCCAAATTATTTTCCATTTTTGACATTGAAAATATTATTTAAGCTGAATTTGTATTTACTATATTTTGAAAGAAAAGTAATTCAAATAAAGCGGATTTTCATTCACAAATTCTGGCCATCATTCTTAACTACATTTAAATGAAAAAAATATATATGTCAGGACTACCTCAACAATCCTAAATTATCAACAAACTTGTTGAAATCAAATCAATTGTCCTGTTCTTTCATTTTACTGAAGTTTCACTGATTTACCAGAAACTAATTTATTATGAATATTATCTCTGTGCAATGTTATCTCAACCCAACAGGTAAGATTATTATATAGTTTATTACTCAAGACTTTGCCTGGTGCTTCATTACACTGAGGTGATTGATTTGCTTTTTCTCACACTTTCCAGTTGTTATAATATTTTAAGATGTCATGATCAACTGAATACTTTACTACATCATCATAAATAGCTTATACAATACGTGTCAAAATTTGATGATATCAAATGATGAGATGGATACACACTGATAATATGATGACTCTATTGAGTGATGACATTTTAAGAATAAAAGAGGATACTATCTTGTAATAAAACATAGAGGAGAAAAGAATGATTTATCTTTCCCCAGCAAAACTGGGAATGCACCTGTTAGGTGTAGGAGAAATATTTGTCTTGTCCAAGTCGGGTTTAAAAAAAATTTCACAGTGAAATGACTTTTTAAATTTGAGTATTCCATCTTGACATTGTTAATTATAAACTGTAAATCTGAATCCGAAACATAATAACAATTTCTGCAAATAACATCATCCATAGCACTACATAGATTAAACAGGTGGTGAAAAATAACAATCAGGTGCTGAAATTTTTTTATGTTTCACTGTAATTGTCAGCAGAAACAATCAAAGCAATCACTATCACTATTTTACTGTTCTATTTTTAACTGTTTCCCATTTTCATCCCAAATAATCCATCATTTTCAGTCAAAAGTTCAAGCTTAGAATTTTGAATTGGGAATAATTTCAACAAACAATAAAGGGTTGTGTGACTCACACATATACACAAACAGTAGGTGTTTTATCTTCTTGAAGGTGAACAAATTAAACCCTCAATTAATTAAACGTCATAGAAACATTTCCTGTGATGGCAAAATACATGTGGTTACCACGGTGACCTCACCTTTTAATGTAACTGTACGCCTAAATCACATGTTATTGCTACGGACATCTAGTAAGTGTGCATTTTAAAAACTACATTGGACGACTTGCATTGCCAGCCAGTGAGTAAGGAATTACCTATAAACAAAACCTTATAGCTGTTTACTGTGTTAATTATCATCACACCGTCATTACCATACTACATCCATACCTACAATAATTTTCACCTATTCATGAAGACATTTATGAACAAGTGCAAAAGGAAACAAACTACAGTACATTGTTCACATCTTGTGTACTTTTTTCTCTACAATCTGTTTACCATCTTGTTACAATATATTTGAGAGTAAATAGGATTATAGTACAGTCGAAAAAGTTGATTTCATACCAGCTTGTACATTACATACCTCTGTGCCAGTATGTTTCCCATCAGTCATTTGTCTGATGAATGTGACTGTCCCATCAAAACATCACACTCAAACCTTTTACTGAATGTGTTATAACAACTTGTATTCTATTGACATCACCAATGTTAAGAAAATGTTCAAAAATATCCTGTTTTATCATACTTGTTTTAAAACCTTCATTTTTGGCACAAGGAACTTCAGATATTGATACTGACCTAAAGACTCCCACTTGAAAGGACGCCAATCTGTCATATGACTACTTCCCAGTTAAGAATTTATTTATACAGCTACATAGACTAAACCATCAGTGCAGGGTTATACACAGAAGTATATACTACTACACATTTGGATCTAACATTTAATACATTGATAAAAATGTTTTATTCATGCTGATCTACATAATTCATCATTACTCCCTTACCTATGGAAAAAACATGCAATAATTTTCCACATCGTTAAAAGTGTATGGTGTGAATATATTTTGCAAGCAAAATGTAATGGGTGTGTCAGAGAGCTGAGAACCAATTCCTGAGGTAGTGATCTGGTAACATATTAACGATCCCAACGCTGCTCTCGTAATGCAGAAAAAAAAATCTTATATAGTTGTGGTGCTGGTTTTTTCTTGTAACTTCGTGTATCTCTTCAAAACTTTGACATCAGTTCTCCTATGACATTCCATGTTGCAATGAAATTAGAAAAAATTCTCTAAAGGATTGGGCCATCAAAAGCACCTCAGGGTTAAAACCATCTCTTTATCCTTAGAAAGTTGAACCTACATAACTGATCTGAATCCATTTCCATTGAAACTAGAAATCCAAACCATTTCATACATCACCTTCCATACAAACTATGACCCTATATATACCATGACCTTATACATATGACCTTAAATACAAACCAAGACCTTGTGGACAAACCATGACCTTGTTCACTTTATGACCAGGATTTTTGAATACATAGTTTCCCATTGTACAAGTTTTGTGCACAATTTAATTTTCAAATTAAAAGACTTGAAATTTAAAGAAGACAAATGATATTTTCGCTGGTAATTAAGCGTAGATCAATAACCATCCTGTCTACAAGCCTAGACAAAATGCATTCAAGCATAGCCAACTTCTTTTCAATTATAGTATTCACAGGATAATTTTACACTCTAACCATTAGAAAACCTCCATGGACAAGGACAATTTGTAACATGCTTATTCATAAATGTCCTTTGACAGTACTGTAATCTTCACACAGAAAAAGTCTACACTGAACCTGATCACAAACATGTAGAAACCAAACCACCAACCTGTGCTGATCCGAGGACCTGTCTACTGCATATCTAAATATTTCTAGCTTTAATATGTTTTACTGAACGTTTACAAAAGAATCCTTGTAAATCTGAACATTAAAAGTCTGATAATCATCACTGATCTTTGGATAAGTAATCCATAACTTACTATTCTTTAAACATAAACATGAATAATATTTTTGAAAATAAGTTTATGCTGAATAAAAACATTGGTTTCTGGTTTCTTTGAATTGCACTGCTTTAACCATGTACAAACACACATAACACATGATTTCATCATATCAAAATCTTGACAAATATTATTTTTTGTTTCCCTAAAATACTGAAATATTCTGAACATAATTCACTGACACTGTATTTGAATAATTTGACATACATATAACATACAAGCAAGATATTTTGACATGAATAGTTCTACCTCACACTTAATGCAGTTTAGTTTACAAGGAAACAACTTATATAGCCAAAATCTGGTTTATGCAGTTTTCCATTCAACAATACAATGACAATTCTGGTTTATGCAGGTTTCCCATTTATGCAGGTTTTTCACTTAACCATTCAATGACAATTCTGGTTTATGCAGGTTTTTCATTTAACCATTCAATGACATTTCTGGTTTATGCAGGTTTTTCATTTAACCATTCAATGACATTTCTGGTTTATGCAGGTTTTCCATTTAACCATTCAATGACATTTCTGGTTTATGCAGGTTTTTCATTTAACCATTCAATGACATTTCTGGTTTATGCAGGTTTTCCATTTAACAACAATTCTGGTTTGTGCAGGTTTCACTATACAAATGCACATTTAACAGATAAAATCTAGTTCATATAGGTTTCTGGTTTTATTTAAAAGGCAAATTAAAGCATTGTTTATTCAGGTCAGACATTGTTTAACTTATTTCAGGCTGCCCTTATTGCCAAGAAGAATTGAAGAACCCAAGAATGATTTCGAGATCAATCAACACTTGTCTACACCAAGGATTGTTAACAAAGATTTCTATACATATATATATATGCTTTATATGGGGGTAGGCAACCAAAATACACTTACGACTATTACACAATATAATGTACACTCTAAAAAGAAATTATTCCACTGGATTGAATAAAGAATATCTTGCGAGTCCACTGAAAGAATTGAGGAAATTAGTCAATGTTCTGATTCTAATCTTCTTACACTGTAATATATTATATAACAAATACCTAAATCCAACAGTGTCTACGGCCTTGTGACCATTACAAAAGACATGAAAGTCAGTACCTTTAACAGAGAAATTCAGCTATAAGATCTATTTAATACATGCTTAACTAGCACCACCCTTAAGACGTTTGACTGACACTTAACTGAATCATCAGTCTTTTTAAACATGAAATGTACACAGAAAGTATATTTTATTTTACCACACCCATTACAGAAGCAGATTAAGTGCTAGAGTGTACTGTCTACACTAAATAATTATAGACTTTCAGCGTTCTTGTACCATTGGGCTGGGTCCAAACTGACAAATGTATGTGTGTCATCGGCTAACATTTAACACCCCTCCCAAACATATTGTTATATTCAACTGTGAACTGCCGAACTATGGTTTTAATTCCGATAGCCATGGTCTGTGAGCATTCTATCCCAGTAGTATACATATATATAGCATTATCAACACCATAGATCTCAGGCATACATTGTTATTTTATTATATACTCCAAAACAGCTTAATGTTATCACAAATTAACGAGAAATTGTTTAAAGTCACCAAATTAAAAGGCAGGAGCATAAATTACATTTGATAAGTCATATATTGAGTACTATATTATGAATTGAGATAAATTAGGACCTGTCTTAACGCCTTATACATACAAATATACTGAACGCATAATACATCACAAGACATTTACTGCCGTATACAGGCTAACAAGCACTTACCACCTGCACAGAAAACGTGTCCGTAAATCACTTTGTCAATCTCTTTAGTGTCGAAATTTAATCCAAGTAAGGAACAATTTTTATATCATCCACTGATTAAATTTTCTGCATAGACTGACCACAGGTCAGTCTTTTCGAAGTGACCACCAGTGTAACACTGACACGCACACATTTACCTATATGTATTATGCTCAAGTGATTTCCGGGCCGATCTGATCCTGTACAGGTATAATACACATAGGTATACCGGTTTGGAGTCTTTACACTAGGCTCATTAGCATGACAATGAACGGAATTTCAACATGGGTGAGTTTATAACTCAACAAACCAGTCAGTGGAGCATATATCTAATACAGGTGAAAATAATATACATGTATACTTTACAAATACATCATTTATAGAAACACGTATACATTTCACCTATCTTGTCAAAATGGATTTCAGGTCAAATTTTTATGTAAATCTCATGTCAAAAATTGGATCTCAAATATTTCTTTATAATGCTTAAGAAACATTTCAACCAGAACTGAAATTTTTTTGATAGAAAAAAAGAAAGTGTTAACCTAAATTTGTCGACCCCTTTGAACTTTGTATAGAATTGCTTCAATGATCAGCTGGGGAGTATACACTTCGTGGAATAAAACATGAATGACCACAGCAATACGCCCCACTGTTAACCACCAGATGGCTAAAGTCCCATTCAGGTCAAGCTACAGAATGTATCGATAAGGACACAGCAATACCCAAGGGGATCCTGTACTTGCCTGGTTCTGCTCAAATTGAAATATCTTCAAATTCAATTCTGAAATATTTTGACAAAATTGTATGAAGCAAAACACAAAAATTACATTCGCATGGGGTCACCTGTTCTTTATTTACTTTAGCCATACAACAGAAATTTGAAAGTACTGTCTTAATTGCCACAACAAATTGATCTTTTCAAACTTATTTCTTTCAACTGGTGTAATTAAAGATTGATGAAGACTATTGCCCGTTTGTTTACATTTTGTTACATAAGATTCAATTTCTTGATTCAAAATTGATAACTCTTTGGCATGGAACCAATAAATGCATACCATATGACAACCGTTACAAGAATATTTCATATGAGGTGAATGATTTCTTAATTGATTATACATGACCTATATAACTGACGTGTTGACCAACAAATGTATATGGTCGGTATACATACTTAATGCTCATGAATGCCAATGGAGATATAATCAATCAATTTTATATTCGGATAAGATGTTTGATTAGTATACCATGAAGTGACGACCTGATAGAAGAGATCTATTATTTCACTCTAACATATTCAGACAGAAAGATATTTAACACGCTACAAAAATAAAGCTTTCATCAAATGATGTTTGGTTTTTGCTTTGCATTGACATTTGTGAACTAAACTTTATAGCCAAAACAAGATCATGCAGATTGGGGCCTTATACCTAGAGCTCTGTGACATTAGATCAATCAGATATATATATATGCTACATTAGAGTATTAAACCAGGAAGAACTAGAAAATAAATTCTACCATAGTCTGGTAATTTTTCTAATGTTGATCCTATAATTTCCAGGTCAATTACAAATAGTGTCAACAATGTTTCACTGAGTTACCGTAATTATACAAATGACATTTTTTTTTATTAAGATGTACAGTTGCATCCTATATCCTGCCAAGTGTTTTGGACATATTTTTCTGGCAGAAAACAAAAATATTGTGATGGAAGCCAACAAAAATTTCCAAATATTGCTGTGTCTACACTACAATTTAGAAAACATGAAATCTATCGTTGTCTATTTTCTGTAACTCCTAATTTACATCTGATGTGAGTTTTAAAAAAAGTTGACTCCTAATAAGCACCGATCTGCTTCAAACACATACTGGTACGTACCATTCACAATTTGAGCAGTATAATGACATGTACATATCTACAGTATCAAGAATATAATGATTAAAACATGAGCTGGAGTCATATGATAATTTCATTAAATTGATGATAAAGCTTAACTCTCATTAGATACTTCCTAATACCATCTAACTTAATTACAAGGGTGGGCTTATTACCAGACATGTGTGTATCACATAATAAACATTTTTTTGGGAATTTCGTTGCATTGTAAACACTGGGACAATTTTACTTCAGTTTCAAAAATGGGTACAAATGTTGGGAGTTGATGTACATTTTGTACTTCCACAATTTTAAATAAAAGATACTTCATTATTAGCAGCCTCCATCATTATTCATAATTGAACAGCTACAGAAAACATGTTTGTTTTACTTCCAAAAGCAGTGACAAAAGAAATTCCATGACTGCCCTAAATACAAAATTCACTTTCTATTTTGCTTGAGTAAATTCCCCAACCATACAAGGACACTTTCTACCTAATACACCTAGAATAATTACAGGATTAGTACACAGGTGAGCGGTTGCAAGCCTAACCAAGTTTGTAGACTGGATCAAGAGCATGGAACCCGTCTCTCAGACCTAATTCCCTTGTATACATGGAACAGAGTGCCTTTCAGCAAACGCTCCACTGACTGCTTGTGTAAATTCTTGAAAAGAATTTCAGCTACTGTACGGCATAAAAGAAATTTAAACGTCCATTCATATACCTCGGCTGTAATGTTTATCTAGTTTTCATCATATTTATGACCATATACAAAGACGTTAGGCCAAACGTCATATCAGGTTTGAAGATACCTATGTCACTGACACTACACAGGTCCTTCTCAAAGAAATTTCTATAACCTGATGTCTATCTCACACGTAAATATATAAACATATGTGAAATCAGAATGAAAAATGGCCCCAAGATAATTGTTTTGTGGTCCTACATTTAAGTCAGGTGTCTAACGTTACTGTATTTCTCCTCCGATGTCTTTTCTCATAATGATCAAGATTTTACACACGATATGCAAATTAGTTTATTGACAATCACAATATTTACAATACAAACACAGCCTGAAATACACAGTTATAAGAGTGATTTTAATCGGTCATACGAGTCTGCACTCCATATGAGAATATGATTATGTGGTCCTCGCAGCAAAAGCAACTTGATAATACTTTCTAAAACCAAAAAAGAAATAAAAAAGTAGCTGATATCAGGTAGTGCAAGTGTTCAATATGACCCCTTGTCTAGTTTGACCACTCATCCAGTTCTGACCCTGTCTTATACTGTCAAAGTGACAAGAGATGACAGGTGTGGATGTGAGGTCATAATTAGGCAAGGATAACCTGCTCACCTGTCCATTTGACCGCCTGTCGCCTGTAGGCATCTACGCTAATGACCAGTCCATCTCACACACCGACTGCTCTAAAATATGTCACGCTTCGTATCTGCACTCTACTAATTACAGGTGTAAGGAAAACTATGTCTGCCATACACTGTAATGTTGTTCTATCATTAATGACCTTTTTTATATGTTCTATACATTTATGTGATGTCAGAAGACAGGGTTTTCTTTTTCTTTTGCTGAGTATATTGGACAAAATCTTCCTTTTGTGTTTCTCAAGAAACTGAATTAATTTAGTTTAGTGTTGCTTTACGTCCTATTAACAGCTGGGGTCACTTAAGGACATGCCAGGTCTGGGTGGTGAAGGAAGTGAGAATTCTTGGAGCAAAACCACCAACCTGCAGCTAGTACCTGGCAACTGTCCTCAGAATCGTGACCCTGAGGTCCCTGCCTCTTATGAAAGCTGAGAATTTTTGTCCTGTCATGATTGTATGTTTGGAAAACAAACTTTACCCCAATTGCCCCTGATGGTATGAAATGGGCCTCCTGTATAATATTCAGTGAGGTAGCCATCAGCTACCACAAGGAGACACCTGCCTCAAAATGAAACCCAGCAATCCAATAAAGTTGTCTTCCTACTGACATACATAAATGAGAGAAATAATCAAAATAGCAGAAACAGACTGGTATAAATTATAAACAGCAAACCAGGCCCCACTTGTATAAAACATCTTAACTTGAGATTTCCTCAAGTCGAGATTTTCCTCAGCTGATATCTCCTCAAAAACGGCTTGTATAAAATTTTCTCAAGGAACAGGAGGAAGGCATCGGCTACGATGTCCTGAAATTCCTTGAGGAATTTTCATACAATATATTTTCAAGGAGATATTAGCTGAGGAAAATATGGGCTTGAGGAAATCTTAAACTGAGATATTTTATACAAGTGGGGCCTGTTCACATATAGGGATATCTCAAGTGTTCTATACAGCCAGATTCCTGTATGAAGTCAATATTTGGTATCTGAATGTCAAGGACAGGTTTCTGTTGCTGACAGGTTCCTTAAAAAACAGTAAAAAAGCTGTTTATGACTGGCATCGGTGGGGGTATAATGAAAGGCACTAGACAGGTCAAATTCTAGACTAACTAGTGGATTAATTTTGGTCCTTTCAGCCCCTAATCAAAGATTTCAAGGATATTTATTACATGTGTTGGTCCCTGTAGTCATGATGAAATTTTACTGACATCTAGAACAGCTGAAAGACTGGATCATATCTACCTAACAGTAAGCCAATGGCTGGTTACCAGCCCATCCCGTAAACTTGGTAAAAGAAATAACATGTTGGCCCCCTGGCCGAACTGCAGCATAAGATAAAATAAGGTATTGATGAAAAGCTGTAATGTAAAAGTATATGTATGTAATATATAACAGAGGTCATTATTTTTTTCAATGCCTCCGCTAGGGTCGCAATAGTATACTGCTAAACGGTATATCGCAGTAAAATGCCTTCATTCCAGTTAACAGTGGTTTTTTTTATTACTACGGTACGAAAATGGTATGTGTTTTTCCCGATTATAGATTCATTCCTTTGTTACCCAACACACAACCTTGGACTTATTAAAATGTTCAGCGACGAGGATCTGCTTTGAACACTGCAGCAGTATGTAAAGGCATGTAGGAACAACAGATAGTAATTCCATCATGGAAGTACTAGGGTATATTTAATATGTATTTGGTCAGGACATACCAATAAGTGTTAATCAGTGATTCCAGTGGCTATGAAAGTTTTCTTGTCCTGTATATAATGATGATCTATACAAAAGAAAAACATGCCTGTTTGTGTGGAACAATGTTATTAGTACCAGTACAATTAGCCAATCAATCTAACCTCTTCTTTCTGAGAACATCAAACAGATCATAACAAACAAATCACTGCAGCAATTTCACATAACTGTGAATTCTTTCAATAATTTTATAACTTTGATGACCCATATATGGAAATTCTATCAAAAATTAAAATTGAAATTATATTGCAATAGAAAGGCCAACTAAAGATTTGTTTCAAGAGTAACAAATAAAGTTTCATCCAATGGTAAACATTGGCTATAAAGACAGGCGACACCCTGGATTACTCCCATAATGCTTTAAGGTCATGTTTCTAACTGTCCCTTTCTAAATACAGTAAATAAGATAACAACTTGATAGCATAAAAATCATTCCATTGAAAACAGTAACATCTTTATCTTTAAATTGACAAATGAAAATTGAAAATAAAACAAACCAGCTGATGTAATAAAACGGTACAAAACCCTTTGTGATTCAACACTGACTGATATTCAAGAATAGATGGCCATGTGCGTGAAGTTTGTGGTAAATTACAAGCAACGGTGGACTTGGCTGTGACTTTGAACATACAACACTTAGACTCCATTTATCTGTTGCTAGAGCACTGACAAGAATTTTCTGAAAAAATGTTACACATGTATATATGGAAACATCTGCAATATCCTCTCAACTTTCAATCATGAAATGATACATGACAAACAGAGGAATTAAGACTTGTACATGTTGCCTGTTATTTTACCTTGACCTCGGTACCCAAATGCTAAGGACATCTACTACACACACTTATCAGAAGAACACCTTGTGTATATGTACATTCAGGGAGTCAGAGATGGTAACTAGGAATGGAATAACTTTTGAAGAAACCACTGACAATGATGTTATCAATCCTGGTGATGTATTGACAAGATTAACTGTCAATGTAAATTTAAAATATGTCACTGATATTTACGCAGTACACACATCTCGGCCAATCATTAAGTTAACACAGGAAACTTTCTGACTGAAACCCTTCATATTTGTAATCTTTAGTATTTCCTGTCAAATCCAATTTCTATTCAACAAATTTGCTATATTCCTGAAGCTTCAATGCCTCCTTGCCAGTTGAGAAATAATGTACTGGAGACTGTAGTACCCTTTTGAAACAAAT
Source organism: Ylistrum balloti (assembly GCF_031769215.1). Lineage (NCBI taxonomy): Eukaryota > Metazoa > Mollusca > Bivalvia > Pectinida > Pectinidae > Ylistrum > Ylistrum balloti. The sequence goes on along the minus strand of NW_026782282.1, from coordinate 1,962,132 downwards.
TTTGATTTCAATCATCAATTTTTTTTTAGACTTTTAAACACAAATTTAAACAAATTTTTCAATATAAAACAAGACAAACAGTCCTAACAAAAATCCAAAAATTGTTTGGTATTGTCCATCAAGTGTCCCCTTCATTCCTCAGCATTACTTAGAAAATTCCACCTCAAATGCTGTCTGCCATTAATACAACTTATGAATTTTCTGCTCAATAAATGACTGCAGTGTACAAAGAGACCTTTTATAATCATACAGCTCAGACATAACATTGTTGAACTATCAGCTAATATACCATATTTATCGGTGAAAATGTCCTAGCCTGGTAATAAGCCCACCCTAATAAAAGTAGAAATGTCAACATTTTTCTGCAATAAGCCCACCTGCATGATTACATGACAACCTTGATTGTCTAGTTCAAGCTCAAGCAATAGACAGTGTGGCAAAGAGGAATGCCACGGGAGAAATATGCAATTTCCAGGTAAAGTAAAGGACAATTGTGTTGACAACTCACAACATAAAGAAAAGAAGTCTTGAGAAAGCGATCTGGTGGTCTACTTAATACAAGTAAATATTTTACCACAAATTTAGATGTATCAAGTTTTTCAAAAGTAATTGTATCTGTATTGTCGTAATTTCTAGAATTCTACGTCCGAACTTGTTTTTCTGCAAAATAATGTCACTCTGGATTAAAAAAAAGCTCACTGTTTCTTATTACAGCTATTTATTGGTACAAGAATGACAAAACAAAAAACAACAACAGAACAACCAAACTAGAAATGAAAGTTAATAACAAGATGTATACAAACAATTTCCTTTTTTTGTGGTTGTGTTTTCAGACATGAATAACATATATCCTAATGTAGAAGTAATTAAACATTTGAACATGTAACATATCTGACCACAAAATGTCACTGGGAAAGTCATGATGAATTGATGTGCATGTTTGTTTATGTACAGGATGTACGTAATTATTAATAAACCAAACCTGTCCTTCCCCTCCAAAATTTCACCAAAGCACCAGGAAAATGGAGTTTATTTAAGGAGAAATTTGATAACAACTTGTTCTTAATTTGTTCACAACCCAGGAAAATACTGTAATGTGAATGAAGATTCTTAGTCATTCCAATTTTTGTAGTTTTACCAGAGAAAAGGGTGGCATAAGGAAGCCTTACCTTTTCCCAATGAATTGAATTTCCAAATGAATTTATTTTTCTAGAGACCTATTTTTCAAGATGTTATCCATCTTTGAAAAAATATTGAAGTCTTGAAGTTTTATTTCATTATACAACATAAATCATAAGGCAATAGTTTTTATCACACAATATTTGCAGTAATGTTAAATATGTTATGTCACTATAGCTTATATATGTGTTTCTGTGAATTATATTCTATAAATAAATATACGCCCAAATCATAAATGCTCACATTCTGAAGTGATGGATGGCCGTCTTAGGCTATGTGTGATATAACAACAGATTCATAATCATTATAAGAGTAAAATTTACGCCACATTGTAGATACATGTGACAGTGATCTCATATGTTCATACTAGTGTCAAGTTACAAGAACCATTTATACAGGATTTCATGTTTCCATATCCTGAACTAGGTTCCAAATTTCATTTTACATCAGAAGATATAAGTCTTAGAAAAATTCACCGAAAAGAAATTATTACTCATCAGGTCACCTGACCTTCAAATAACTTAATACTCCCACATGAATAAATATTACTCCCACAATCTGAAAACAAATAATTACTTCTCAGCTGATTTTATTTTGAATGTCAAGCAAAAATAATTCATGGAAAGACATTTCTTCCTCAAAGTGTCACAATATTGCGACTGCGACATCAGATTATTTGTTAGGGGCTAACCAATTGCTAACAACAGAGCTTCTTTTTCAGAACAACTAGAAATATGTATGCTTTCCTTCTATAATAGTGTTAACATACACCCACATCAACACTTCAAAACTTAACCAAATGATTGATGTTTGTAGGAAAACAATTTAAAGATGAAATCCTCAAGGTTGCGACAAATCATACTTCCATCATATCATATTAATTCGGTTCACAGCTTCTCTGTTTTGAATAACTTTGAATTGAATCAAGAAATGCAGTTATTTTTAATAGATTCCTTGATTTTGTGAGCAATTTACTCCTAACAACACTCATGATACACAACAAAGAGAATACTTTAGTACATTTAGTTAATATGTCTTCCCTGTGTTTTTATTATGGGTGATAATTAAATGATGTTGTCAATCCTGTATGATTTTTTGGGTTGTGTTAAACAATTTACATACAGTAATAGACTTTTCTATCTTGCCATTTTGTTTAAAAAACTGGAAGTGGTCCCATATCTTGGATACCATTTTGTTTACTGGCAGCAAATGTAAATTTAGACCCAATTTGAATAATTTGAATTTGTGGAATTCAAAATTTGAGATTTGATTTGAAAAAATAGATCCTTGATGCACCAAAAGTTTCGGTGCACTGCACACCACTATTATCAAGTAATATATGTAGTTAAATCATCAATAGAGCATTGCAGTCTAAAATCTAACTCAAGCAGGTGAATATTCAAGATGGGTAGCTCAACTCCTAACCCAAGATGGTTTGTTTCTCTTTAAAATGAGATACCCTTCAATCCTGTACTGTAATGGGTGTGTCTTTGGGCAAGGTACACTTACCAACAATTGCCCTGCATAGTGCATCATGCCATTCCAAGAGCACACAATGTATGCAAATGTTGTGATTGTAGACTACAGAGCATATAAGAAAGCGATCCACAAACAGTGGAAACTGAACAAAGGGCAATAACTCTGTATGTAAAGAATCATGAGACAAGATTTCTGTATGCAGTTCTCTATCGATCCAAGAGGTATAGATGACAGAGTATACCCAGTAGAAATATGGGCTGGATAAAGGACTCACAGACAGAGCAAAGAGTGCAAAACTAATCCCAAGTTTTAGTAACAGATTTTGATAAATAAGCCATGTAAATATCTATCGTTAGCTCTTATTTTACCTTTCTAAAAGCGATGCTCTATCACAATGACATTGTATGATAAGAAAAAGTATGAACCGCTATTCAAGCAAAATTTACAGGTAGCTTATATATTCCCATTCATATGGTGCAAACCTGGGTAATAAATATAGATTAAAAAATAAATTTATTTAATCATCCTACATATATAAACACGTACAGGCTTAAAGTATATCTCCTGGGATGACAATTTAAGACATGATCGACCAGGAAGTTAGTATGATGTAAGATGAATGGTAAACAGTTATGTAAACACAAGTTTGTGTGCATGATCATTGATCATTGTACACTTAAAAATAGGTGTTGCTTCCATATACCCCCTGGTATTCATCCTCAACTATAACTACTTCAACCAGACATGATCAAACCAAGTGTTTGTGACCTAAGATAGACAGTTTACCTAAGAATTAATCAATTACCTCTGTATTTAATATAATTTGCTTTATCGATACCATTACAGTTATTGATTTCAATATTTGTGTATATTTATTCACTCCATATTGATTCAAATTTTTTCCTTCCTAGATAGGCCATAAAAATTATTTCTGCAATGTCTTCTGATTCATACATTCAACAAATTAGGCAATACCCAAATCATTTGTTAAGAACGCCATCGGTTTAACAATCTTATCCTTACCAACATCTGTAATGACCTCTTTATACAGCCTGATAGATAAAATATGTGATTCTATAGTGTACCTGGAAATCATTCAAGAAAACATATTTAGAAAACAGGGAAAACTGGTGTAGATCATGGGGCTTCCTTGATATCATCCAGCCAATGTTAACATAAGTAGACCATGAAGTGTATTACCATTCTGTTGTCTTAAACATATCTAAATGTATCTTTTGCAATGTTTTACTGTTATGATAATACAAAAGAGGTTATTTATATTAAATTTCCATGCTGATATCCCATACTGATAAATCATTAACACATGTTGTATATAAAATAGCATCTCCGTATATTTTCCCTTTCCACTCTGATGAAACACTCTGATTATGGTTATTGTGTTTGAATCACTCGATAGAGCATCCATCAAATTAAACACGAATAGTTTCATTGATAATTCAGTACAATTTGTTTTCCAAAAATAAAGTTCTTTTCTTTTCCACACAGTAATGGATATTTTTGTACCCACTTTTGCAAAGCATCCATCTTCCATTTGCATGAAAACTCCATCTATATGTGCATAATTCGCAGATTCCTAGGTCAAGGTCATCCAAATATCAAACAGTGTTTTAAGCACTTTGTCATGTCTGATAAACAAAGCTTAAGAGACAACCCTGCAGTTGCCAGGTTTTGGAGTACTGTACCAGGAAGTAAAAAACATTGAATTTGCTATAGCAATAATACCAAAATAGGAAAAAGACTTAAGTATTTGACTATTTGTTTACTTTTAATACCCTAGCCATAAATCATACCTTTCTAACGACGGGTAAATTTTTTTTTTACAAATCAATTAGTACCATGGTTACATATGAGCATGCACAGGAGGACTCCATTAGACATTACCTCTGACTCAACACAAGGGCAGGTTTATTTTTGAACATAAGTGTTATTAAAGCTACTGAACTTACTGTTAAGACGATAAGGCTTCCAGCACAATATTGCTTTGGAGGCAACACTGGCACATTCTGTGTAGATCTAGAACAATATTTTCAAGCATGATATTAGATATGAAATTAACGAGGAAATGTTTCAAATCTCTCTCTCTCTTTAAAACAAATTGGCAACCAAATTTTCCTCACCCCTCTATAAATTTCATTCAACCTCTGATAACCAGTGAAATCTGACTGATTTGTTCTATATATTATTATAGGTAATATTTTTCATCACATATCTGGTATTCGCGGAACAAATAACACTACTGCAGTTATAATTTTTTAAAGGCACCGACTGCAAGGAACAAAATATTATTTCTCAAAGCAATGCTCATCTACAACATCATACTGCAGCCTATTAAAACACAGTATGGAGATTAACTGGGGTCGATTGATTTTATTTACAGAGGTGAACTAGAATTAAATATTGTTAAACTTCCTGTACCTGTTGCTCATAACAATCTATCACTTCTACAGATGTAGTCATAATATCACATCAGCCACAGGCAAATTTATCAAAATAAAGCTCATTACATATATTTCTAGAAATTTTCAAATCAAAAGAAAAATAGTATATAATTTGGCTGTTTAAAATGTTTGTGTGTACAGTTGATTTGTCTCTACAACAGCATATATCAGTCTGCAGATTTTCATTTTTAGGCAAGGGTAAAAAGTTATATGCCTTTTTTCCTAAACTTACCAGGTCTCCCTTCATATCTCCCTAACTTTTTGGAGTTTGCCCCTGTTCCAATTATTTGTGAATCAACCCATCTCACTTTAAACTGGTGATAAGGTGATCAGTTCACAGGACAGCATTAACTTCAGCGTTTAAATAAATAAAAAGACTTTCAAACCATACCCATTGTAAGTGTTACTGCCAGGTCTTTTGTATGATTTGTTCCAATACTGAAAGGTTAACTGGTACAAATCTCTCTTTCCCTGTTTTTGAAGACCACCCCACCTAATTGAGGTTATAATATTTTAAATGCCAACTAAACACTAACAAACTAGATATCGGTCATGCAACATTTTTGTATTGGCCATCGCCTGTCATAAAACAACCAGCTACAGGCCAGCAACATTTTGGAACTATAATTCATAACCAGTCCACACCTATTTTTCTCCAATCTCTGATATTAGTCAGTATTTTTACCCTCCAGCAGGAGACAGGTGATTCAAGGGCAGATAACTGTCATCACATTTAGCAATTAGCTTGTTTTGCCTCAAACTAAACAACTTTCATCACCCTACCATATTTCACTGACATTATATGTATGGTTTACATTTTTTTACAGAACAAAATGAGTTAAAGATATTTATCAGAGCAGTATAACCCATGCCTGGTTATATGGTGCTGTTTGCATGTACCTATTTTTCTTCTGTATGAATGCCAAGAAATACTATTTCATTGTCCTGTAATGAGCTTGCTCTCTCACTTTTCACAAGATTATGTGTTGGCTCCATGGGCATATTGTATATAAAAAATATGGTACTCTTAATTTCGCCATGGTCCTAACAAAATGTATCTGCTGTGGTAAATCAAGACTTTCATTCATGAATAAGAAAATATCTTTAACTTTGATATGACACCTTATTTAGTTATCTTATATGCTTCTGATACTGAGGGTTTCTACCATGCCCTGTACATACTTTTCTTCCATTGCAGTAATAAAGACTGCATCAAAGCATACAAGAGTGCCGTGGACACAATATATGCCACAACAAAATATAAAGATCAAAATAAAATGGCATAAATCTTACAAAAATCAATGAACCATAAACTGGACCCCTCATGCACATCGAACCATTGTATTAGTGACATTGAGGAAGTTTTATGAAAATCTGATCATTAGTTTAGGAGGAGTTGCGTTCACAAAGCTCCACTAAGAGCAAGCCAAAGACAAAAAGTTGAAAATCGCCCCTTTATGCACATCTACCCATTGTAGCAGTGACATTGAGCAAGTTTCATGAAAATTTGATGATAAGTTTAGGAGGAGTTGCGTTCACAAGAAATGGACGTACGTACGGAATTACAGGCAGACGGACGGAGAAGATGACGCCAATATACGCCCGCCTCCAGCGGCGTATAAAAATGAAAAATTTTAATAATAAATAATATTTCATTGCATTTAAGACCATTTCATCAAATTGGTCGAGTTAGGAGGCAAGAAAGAAGTTTTACCTTGTAGTTTGAAAAAGAAGTTACTAACATTGTTTTAATGACAATGAACCCATTTTTTCTGTTTTAAATTGGACAGATTTCAAGGTATCACTTGAATGCAAACAAGAATTTGGTAAATACCCAAAATAAATCAGTTTCAGTCCTTACAACTGATAGATTCAAGGTATTATCTTAATATTTTGACAAAATTTGTAAAAGAAATAATATTTTTACTCAAAACACATAATGTTTTATTTTCACATCAAGCATCATAGGTTAAATATTTTAAATGTATGTTTGGTGTAAGGAAAGCCTAAAACCCAAACCATCTACATTTAAAGCGTTCTGTAGGTCAAATCCTTAGTTGACGTTCCTGTATCCCATAGTATAAACATCGAACAGCTGTTTCACACTAAGTATAAACCATGGCTACTAGTTGCTGAGATACAGAAACATTTATTTGATGCTAAAATCAAAAAGCCTATTCATCTCAATGATAAAAACATAAATATGACTGTTTGTTTACAATCTGAACATTTTTTCAATGTGTTAAAATCAAAAGCAAATTAAAAAGTTCAGCAATTCAGAGGTCACTTAAATGCAGAACCACATAGAAATGCTATAATTTCAATTCTTTATTCAATTACAGATGACCATTAAGCTAAGCTGGAATAAGTCACCATACTTTTTCCGCCATCCCATCACTTGTTAACTTTCAATGTACACTCCATCGATTCAGATCACTTTTAAATTTCTAAACCAAAATTTTAATATTCAATACTATGATTTGAAATGAACTTACATTACAACAATGAACAAGTGCAAAGTCTATCAAGTTTGATGTGTAAAATGACAGAAAAAATTTAAATAAAGCACCTCTTCTTTTCATTAAGTTTGCATTTTTATCAAATTTTTAACTTAATCATGAAGTCAGTTCAATAACTTTCTCAAGGAGCACTGCATTTATCTTCTATATTGTTTTTGCATTTTTCTCTCTTTTTTCTTTTTTTTCCAACACAAAAACAATATTTTCTATGAATTTTACTTTATATTGTATAAATAAGCTCTTTACAAAAATCGGACCATTTACATTTGGGCTTTCTTAGACAGTGGAACTGTTGACCCAATATTGACATTCAGGTATATATGTTCATTACATTGAGTGTGTACTGTACTAGGATGGATCGATCATATGATCATAATACGCATGTTATACTGAGAGCTCAAGTATTAATTATCAATACTTTAGATTAGATATTGACAGAAGGGAACCAAATCATATAAAAAATATGGTAACACAGACTGGCTATGAAATCAGTACCTACGCAGTAGTATCTTAATTTATACCAGTGTGTAGCTGCATTCATGCAAATATGAAAACATTAGGGAAACGTATGCACCTTATTTTTACTTTCACTTCCCTTATAAAGCATCTAAATGAATTTCACTTTCAATTACACATAATTTGCCAAACAAAGATAAATTTTCCTGATTTCCTGATAAACAAAAGGTATCAGTAAGCCAATTCATTTCAATGCTTTATAAGGGAAAGTGAAAGTACAAATGAGATGCATACTTTTCACCGATACCCTGAAAACTCCTATCCCATGTAACTTATAATATAGGATGGGTGTTTGAGGAAGAGAGAGAGGGATGTGGGCATGCGTTAGGGTGTGGTGGTGTGGGGTTTACACTTCACTGCACAAGATCAAAGTATACATAACTTGGGTGTTTTCTTGGGAGGTTGAGGACTTTGCAGATGGTTGTGTGTGTCACCATTGTCCCTAATTTGCCATGATATAACATACATGTACACAGCTGTGACTGAGCCAGGTCTACATGTATATATATATAGCAGTTAATAATATAATAATTTCTCACAAATCCACATATATTCATTCAAATTAGTTCTAGAATCCTTTAACTTAAACACTTTTTTTTCATCTTGATTATGCATATATGTTTTAACAAAAAACCGACACAGGTGTACAGGTACATTTCTATACACTTAACAGCTCTAATTAAAAGTCAGGCGAAGATGTACACGAGGTGAATATATAGATATAAAAATACGGGTTTATATTGTTTACAGGTGTTGTGATTGAACAAGTCGACCAACTACTGGTATATGGTATAAATATCGTAACACCAAACTATTGTACGACTACTTGTATACGAAAGATTGGACAAGTACATTGGGTATGTGTTACTCTATGTGAACAAAACACTTATAGACAATATAAACTAAACCTCTGCATTGCTACTTCGGGATACTGTGTGTTGTTGAATTGTCGACGACAGGTGCATATAGATAAGCATTGAACACTGATACACAATATTGTCCTACCCGTCAATATCATATTTATTCTAAATATTCAAGAATATATATTTTTCAAACTAAAATCGTACTATTTCTCTAGCTCAATTAAATGCGATTTGCAATATTTGAAAACACATGCTGTTTCGTGTTTTGACAGCTAATTTATCTACCCGACAAAACACGGGACGTTCTGGCCAATTCAGTGAATAATGTTTCACACTTACCTGCACAGAAGCGCTATACAGCCTTCAAAATTGCTTGAGATATTCTCCAACTATCGAATAGATTTAAGTATGTTAAGACACAGTTCGTAAATTTGTAGATGAAATGAAGTTATCCTAGTTTTGGCAAATGTTTGGTTGCCTATCCCCGTCCATTAAATCGTTATCGATTTCCTTCTCTCCACAACAGAGTGCCGACAGGTAACACACTATGAATATTCATGACTCTCCGATACCGCAAAGCGATTGGATAAAATTGTTTGGTGTGAAAGGTCATACTGTTACCGCGAAATTTACACACGGATGTTGTCATGTTGTTGTAGGTGAGCGTATGGAAATGATTTTTTTTATGTATTTTATCACGGACTTAGATATACATCTAAATCCGTGACGTCATCATTTTATCTCAATTAAAATAACATCATCAGTACAACAAGATTTACTGTAAATGAATGTAAATGTATAATTTCTCTCTTTCCGTAACTTTTTTTTCTTTCATTCTTTCCGCACGTCTTTTCCCGCTTTCTTGTGAAACTATGAAATCGGCCACATCTGTCACATCATCTTCAAACAGATTTGATTTAACATATTTTATTGCGCGTAAGTAGCAATAGGATTGGGCACAAGTTTTCAAATGATAACCTTCAACAGAGTGAACAGATGGTGTGATGATTTTAAGGTAAAAATGACTCAGCCCGAGACCTAAATATTTAGTCCAAATAATGCATTCTTCCTTTATTAAAACAAATAAAACAAAACAACACAACACAAAAATTAAGATAGATAAAAATGTGCAATTACTTACGATAAATGTTATAGTGGACCCTGAATCATGCCAGGCTGTGACAATAACATAGCATCATTGGTGGGATATTTCATGCATCGCACATTCTTCTTTGATAGTTCCGAGATTCCTGGCGAGGTCTGTTGAATGCAGTTGCCACGGAGAAAGCTCTGAAGCCAAGCTCCATTCGATGAAAAATTGATGTATATTATAAAAAGAGAGCTTCTGTACAAAACATCAGACTACTGGCATAACCATATTGGCGATGCATGCATTCGAAAAAAAAAAACAACAGAAAATTGATTGACCCTGACCCTGTCTATCCGCCAACACCCAACACATTCAAAAAATTAAACATGTCTTGTTTTGTAGCAGAAAACCGGACGTCATAATGTCAAATATTTCTAAAACCTATCTTTATTTTCTTTGATTGACCAAGATTTACAGATGGCGGCTATGTTCGAAGAAGCAGAACTCGCTCCGTTTTGAAACACTCCGTAACACTCGCTGATTTGTCCCCATCTTAGAGCTTCTCCGCATGAAAAAAACGACGTCATTTGCAACATGGCTTCCGTATGATAGTAAAACTGATTAAAGAACCAATTTTAGCGCGCCCCTTTTTTGAGATCAATGTTAACAGCAACAGAATACAGATATACAGCATCCTTAACATTTCAGTCGGTGTTCTTCGCATCCCCACAGTGCTTATGCTGTCCGTCCGCTCCAGTCTACATACTTCCTCTTTTCCTACCGAGTCCTTCTAATCTCTCTCTCTCTGAAAATCCAGTTCGTCTTCTTGTGTGTTGACCGTCATCTATGACAGAGAGATGATGATGATGATGATGATGATGATGAAGAAGAAGAAGAAAAAGATGATGATGAAGATTGTATTTAATGGGGTTTGGCCTTTATTGACATTTCAAAACACGATTTGCCATAGGAGCCAGTCAAAATGAACTTTTCTGCGACCAACCCCATATTGCTGTTTTGTTTGACTCTCTCTCTCTCTTGTGTGTTTTAATTTTTTCGACAATATAATATACACAAAAATGGACAGGATCACTAGCGATTTCTTTAGATGGTAATTCCCTTCTACTATTGACGTTTCCCAAAGTTACATAACTTGTCCTGTCGTTTGCCCTCGTTCTTCAACCTACAAGACATTGACATGTCTATAATTCACTGGTTTTCCGTCACAGCACTCTGTGCTATGTAAGCGTTGGAAACAACCTCTTGCTATTTTTCCTTGTGGTAGACACTTTACTTTGTGGTTCTGTCATTGAAATTTGTCAACAACAAGAAAACAACAGCATGTCAGCATAATCATAACCCAAACTCAAATTCACTAAATCTAAAACAAAACAAAAAAACAAAACAAAAAAAACAAAAAAATTACACGCAGACTTCTGAAAGAATACGAGGAGTATTTGACAAATGATCCGGAAGAGTAAGCGTCTTCTGTTTCATCGACGACACCCGCCATGTATACCTTAGTAAATCCAAGTAAGTAATGTCACGTTCCCAAATGCGAACGAGGAATACAACAACGGACCAACAGGCAAACTACGGGGCATCAAACACGTCCAGATCCTTATCATACAATGAAATAGAACATTTCTCAATGAGATCACTATGACGACCGTAAGACCTTTATATAATTTTCTTCCACCTGCATCTTTTGAAACCCCATGTTGAGAATTTGTCCGCCAGTTGATGACTTCTTGCAAGAAATTCATGATAATGGGAGCAGACCGTTGAATATCTAATCCAATGTAATTTGTAAACACCGCAGGTTGGCAATGAGGGGATGTTGCTATCCAGAAAGGGAAAATTCATAAAAAGGAAATCGTGCTTATCATACATCTTTGTGGAAGGTTGTCGATGTTATTTTTCTGGACAGTTGAAAGTACTCTTAATGACAAATGGAGAAACACCTTTTTAAATGTTTGTAGTAACGATAAAGGAAGGTAACATGTAGAGCATGAAATACATCTGATTCAACTCACTGATATGGAAAGTATATGAATGTAATCGCCATGACAACAACGTCTGTCTGATGGTCTTTAATGATTCCAAATTATTGCAAGGTTTGCAAAATTTCCAGTTGTAAGTTTTGTCTTTTATTGACGTAAGATGACTCGATGACGTACATCACGGAAAATTGTAATGAAGTCACATTTTGAGGAAAATATTAGTTTGGTGTACAGATGTTTACATAAGCCACTTCGATCTGTATTTAAACACCTATTGCAAAATTAATTTTAGTATATAATACCATCGAACAAAATACGACACTCGGAAACAAGACAAAATCGATGTAAAAATTTCGTTTTTTTAAATGTTTTTTCCCGATAAATGGAAGCATAGACACTCTCGCGTGATGAATTCGACATATCCTATTTCATCACATTGTATTGGGTGGCTTTCCAAGGAAACAAAATATGAAAATGTAACATATGTTCAAAATTGATTAAGATTCATATCCAATGACGTGATCCTGTTTATATATATATGCATAATGTGTTAAGCATGGCGTTATTCCCATCTGATATATGCAGAACTTCCCGGTTAGCGTGGAAAGCCCCGAAGAATAAAGATCAATTTTAATGCATAAAGATATTTAACGAATGTAGGAAATGCAACCAAGAAAAAAGAGCGAAGAGAAAAAAAGAGTCTGAGGATGAACAAAAACCAACACTTAGATCATTGCTGGTGATCTGTATAAGTTTACCATAAAAGGTGCGCTTCCGATCAAACACATATGATGACCTGTTCTTGTATCCACGGTACTGTTGAAGTCATTATTTCATGAAGTACACAAGAGTTATCGCCCTTTAATTATTTTCATCAACGCTGAAGTTGTCTTTCTTGCAATTAGTAATTATTAATGACCTGGTATCTAAAGTAAAGTCCTGACATTTTCGTGAAACATGGGAGCTATGTTTTGGTTTCGTATACTCATGGTCAAAGGATCAAAATCCGTATATCAAAATGTTCTTTCAAGTTACCGTAATGTACAAGGTTGATTAGCAGACCAAATTTACGAGACAGCTTATTTCATCTTGCTTTCCATCCAACCTCAACCACTCCCATACACATTTAACACTCTAGATTTGAATAGTAATTATACGATTAAGAAAAAAAACCCGATCGGAATATGATCATCCACGTCTAATTTAAAATCAACAAAGAAAAACACGTAAAGAAACAACGTGATTGAAAATCAAGGACAGGACAAACTCTTCTACATCAACTGCTGACCGCTATCTTTTCCAAATACGAAACTAACAGGCATGAAGAATTCTACTTCCCTGTGGTGAATTTTCCATTTCTTAGAAGCAACCTACCTGCTTCCTCATCCTATGGTGTTTATATGCCGTAGTTGATCCGATATTCAATATATTGTTTCCAATATTTCGAATTCCGTGCAAGATGTCGGGAGAGGTAAGTAAGACTATGAAAACGTGTGGTTGTCACCGTGACCTCCTTGTGAGGTTTGGAAATAGATGTGTTCGATGCTCGTTAGGATGCCTGACGGTAATGTTATTAAAAGTCGGATTCTTCTTTGAGAAGGAATTTTTTTATGGTGGCAGTGACTCTAGATTTACATGTTTATGTCTTCGACGAAGCAGAGGTTGGGTGCTCGAGACATATAACCAATCTAGTTCTTTTTCAATTGTCTCGATGCAGATATTTGTTTAGTTCTTTTCACAAACTAGCTTCATCGACTTTAAGATTGTAGAAAGGTTTTGTTACTATGTTGGATTATTCCTGTTTTGTTTTTCATCAGTCAGTCATCGACATTTATAGCGAAAATGATGACATTGTGAGAAAGTCCTTTGTCTATTGAATAACTGCGACAAGGTCAAACGAAAGTGAGGGAATGGGATTATCACTACCTTAAGATAAAAAAAATCACTTATCATACAGCTTTGGGAAAATGCGGCCCTTTTAGTTTTTTAGCGAAAATATCGAGGTAAGCAGATAATTTTAGAAGTTATTTCCCAATTCTGATGAACATGGACAAACTTTTCAAGTTAACCAAAACTGTGATTTCCAGAATAATGATCAACGAAGTGAAATTGAAGAAGGGGAAGGGTCTATCTAACATGCTTTGGAAAGTTGTTAAGCCTCTTATGAAAAATTTTCAGGCAAGAGAAGAAAACAGTTTGTTGCCATGCGGGTGGTAATACCCTGTAAAGATATTGCCAACCAAACATTCAATTTCACCTCGCTTTAGACGTACTTTTTACCAAATACATTCTGGAAAACTTCAAAATAGCATTTCAATGACAATGGAGGCGTTCGTCTAGGTTGAGAAAGGTTATATAGTAGTGTACAGTTTAGAAAGTAAATGCTTTTCTTCATGGAGATTTTTTCATGAACGGGTGTTCAAGACTGATCAATAAAAAGATCTTTGGTTCCTCAATGTATATCATTTCACAACGAGGCTGTAATCCTGGTGTGGTAATACTACAAATGGTGGTGAGAATACAAAGGATAAAGGTTTTGTTGCACAACTAGCCAAGCCAGCAGTAAAACATTGTGTTATTTGGCTTGTAGATGTCGGTAGACGATGACTGGACTCAAAACGCCGGGTTTCGAGAGATGCAGGTTGATGACGACTTTGGGTAAGTATTTTATTCAACGTTATGATAATATTGGGAAATATCCATTTTTGTGATACCCGATAACATGTGTTATCATTTGGAAATGTGGCATTACTTGGATTTACCTGGAGCAGAATACCCTTACTCTTCCGAAACACTATTTTTGTACTTTTACATTGGTCACCGTGTAAATCTCTCATTTGATCATATTTCGCATTAATTAATCTGATATTTTTTAGTACGGACACATTCTTGATTCAAACTCAAATTCGATGAAGCAAGGGCAAATCAAACAAGAGAGATTTACACAGAGATCCCTGACTTAATTTCAAGGAGAATAGGACCAGGTGTGCAGAAAGAGTAGGCGATTTCTGTTTTACAAGGAATTATAATTGTGTTGAATGGTATGCAATTTCATGCTGTTAAAAATAGATTCTTATTCAATTTTAAGATATAAAGTGAAGTAGATATCTTATATCTACAAATGTATATCTCATAAAACGTACAAGATTTATAATAATTCTTTGTGAGGTATATAATTTTCGACATATTGCCCCAAAAAGATTTAAACTTGCTTGTTATACTCTCTATGTGATCTTGTTATTTTAAGCCCTGATGACATTTTAATGCAGCATTAACTACACTCCCATTTCACGGTAATACGCTGACTATGAGAGGAATATGTCATTCCGAACCGGATACTCTCACACTTATATAAACCTCCGAACCTGCTTACCTCAAATACAGCGTTAGCCAGACAAGATGGCTGTCGGGACGTACATACTCACGACTGTATTTCTCTTCTATTTGATTGCCATCTGCCGCACACAGCCAGGTAGGGCACGAGTTGAAACGTTTACACAAATGTTTAAACCTCATGTATACTTCTTTTCATAACAATTATTAGTATATATGTTTTAACAGTTATTTCTGTATTTTCTTTTTGGTCATTTTCTGTCGTAAACTAAATATCTGCGAGTGAAAACTTAGCAATATGAACTGCATTGTGATAGGTTTTCAATAGAACATCCGGTCCGGATATCAAACTGTCGTGTCCAAGCTATGACATTTCAGTGCGATGACACTATAAAATCATCCGTCAGTAGCCCCAATCACACGTAGACACCATCTTCATATGACTCTGCTTGTTAAAAAGACACAAAAAATTAAACACCTTAGTCAATTAGTGATTAATTCTTTGGTGTAAAGTTTTCCTAACAAGAGCGAATTATCATTTTTCTATTTTTTGGATAATTTATTTGTGCATTGGAGTATCATTTCAGAATTCAGATATTGTAAGGAAAAAAAACATTCAACTTTACGTACATTGTCTCGCCGGTATCTGAATGCCCCTTTAAGTATTTGTGTTTACTACGTGACACTACTTATACTTTCACTAACATTGTGTGACAATCATACGTATGTGTGTGAAACAGTACAGTGTGAAAACACATCTTTCATCACACGCTTACTCATGCAACGTAGTTACAACTATTTAGCTACGATAGATATATTTGTTCTTAGCAAAATAAACCGGATTAACAGAAGGCTTTGTTTATAACCCATTTTGTTTAGAACTTAAAAAACCTGCTGTTAGTTCATAAAACATAAGTTAATTTGGGTTAACGAGGTTCACATGTAAATTCTTGACAATGCACAATTTGTCACCCATGGCCCGGTGTCTCTAGACATTGTTCGCGCCAACAAGCTACTGACATTTAACCGCCCAGTTTACCGAAATAATGGTTTTGTTTTTCATTCCGCAAAGTATATTTCTCGCGAAACCATTTTTAAAAGCAAACTTTTGAAGTAATCTCCAAATATTAATTAACTGTTGATATCCTGGCTCGGATTAACCTGAAACCCGCATCAGAGCGAAATTTTGTGAAATAAGATATTGCGGCTTTCGAATGTGCTGGGATTTTTAAAAATGTATTTTACATTTTGTAAATCCTATATATATATATGTTTAATTTAATTTACCTGACATGGGAACCCATATGTACAAACTCGGCTCCACGACTGAACCTCAGGACGAACTCTCGTTTTTGAAATGTAGAATATATACATGTACTTGTTTTATTTCAATCCACGGCATATACATAAGAGATAGCTCTTTATAAAAATGTTTTAAGATTTGTGTAATGCATAAACTTTCGTGGCATTAAAATCAGTAGTCGTACACCATAGGACACAATATGTATAATTCCCACAACTGATTACGTTGTTGTGAAAACGCCCAATACTTAAATGTTGATTTGTGGTTAACACTCTCTTGTAATGTAATAAAAATTGAAAAATTCTTTATAGTAATGCTAGGAAAAAAACTGTCGCACTTAGTATTTCTTTGTCTTCGATAATATTTTATGTATCAATAAGATGTTTCATCGGTTATTTTGCTTTTTAACTCATCTTTTTTTCATTTAAAAATTAACATTACTTTAGGATTTTCCTTGATGGATCTACACTGAACAAAACACACGACGAATTATGTTTCTCACATTTAAACATATTTATTAAATTCACAAAATGTAACAAAAGAAACAACTTCCCCCCCCCCCCCCCCCCCCAAAAAAAAAAGTCTTGGGGCAAAGGTCAAACCCAGATCACGATCTTTGTTACTCTGAAGTAATTGAAGTTAAGTGTTACACAAATATGTATTAAATATATATACAATAAGGAAATTGTAACAAATTGAAAAGTTGTGAAACAACTTCACAAATCGCTGAATAAGCAGTGATTCAATATTTGCTTAAGAAAGGTGTAGCACCTAAGGATATCCATGGTGATTTGGTAGCAACACCATAGAATGATGTCATTTGCTACAGTGAAAATGTGGGTAGCGGAATTTAAGCTTGGCAGGCAGAGCCTTGGGTGTGATGCCCTTCCTGGAAGGCTTGTCACTATCGCATCACTAGAAATGGAAATAAAGCTCATGAAAATTATTATAGGTGACAGGCGAGTTATATAGAGATATATAGCCAGTTCACAGGAAAGCATGCATTCCATTCAGATCTTACAAAGAGAAAGCAGTCAGTACGTTTGGTACCAAGACTTCTGACAGTTGAGCAAAAGTTTTCCAGGCGGATTTTGTCTCGTGCTAGTCTGAACTTTTTAGAGGCAGATCCTGCTAACTTCCAGTAGAGGTTTGTGACTATGGATGAAACATGGGTCCATTATTTCATACCAGTGTATACAATGGAAGCACCCTGTTTCACCTCCGGCAAAGAAGGCATAAACTGTTCCATCAGCTGGTATACTGTTCCATTAGCTGGAAAGGTTAAGGCCTTGTTTTTCTGAGATGCTGATGCTATTTTGATGGTAGATTATCTGCAAATAGGACAAGCAATCAACGGCACATATTATTCATCACTTCTTAGTCATGGTTTACATGGGTGGTCTTGGAGTCTGTCTCTTGACCTTCTTGAGAATAACATGACTACGTGGCGACACGAGAGAGAGAAGGGGGAAGAGGAGGCCCAGCCTTTTTAATATGGTTTTACTGCGGGGTGATGTATGTATGTATGTATGTATGTATGTATGTATGTATGTATGTATGTATGTATGTGTGTGTGTGTGTGTGTGTGTGTGTGTGTGTGTGTGTGTGTGTGTGTGTGTAATGTAATGTATGTAATGTATGTATGTGTGTGTGTGTGTGTGTGTGTGTGTGTGTGTGTGTGTGTGTGTGTGTGTAATGTAATGTAATGTAATGTATGTATGTATGTATGTATGTATGTATGTATGTATGTATGTATGTATGTATGTAATGTAATGTAATGTAATGTAATGTATGTATGTATGTATGTATGTATGTATGTATGTATGTATGTATGTATGTATGCATGCATGCATGTATGTATGTAATTATATTTCACGAATTATAACTTTAAATGAATACTTATATCTTATCTCCTCCTTGTACAAAAAAAAAATGTTTCAAATCAATTAGTAATATTTCCATCAATTAGTAAAGATTTCCATCGATTAGTAATATTTCCATCAATTAGTGAAGATTTCCATCTAACTGTGGTATATTTCATTTGTCATATACCGATAAGAAATGAGGAAAAAACATTTAAATGAAAGGTCGCAAAAACACAGAGGCAGTATGCAGTTAATAACACTTGTAAAGGCTAGAAATGTAGCTGATAAATTCGAAAAAAAAATAAAACATATGATAGTGTGCTTTTTAGTTGTTGTAATTTATCGGGCACTTAACAATTGTTAAATCATAGATATAGATTTAACTGGAAATTGTAGGGCGCCGGGCTTCAAACCCTTCTTGGTAATATTCTAAACAGATGTAGACAGACTGTTGAGTTTAAATATACTTAAGATATTTTTAAGCATTAAAACAAAACTTAACCCCGAGGACATTGATCCTTGGTGACGGAAACTTACGGTTTCAAACACTTTGATGACTTTCACAATCTTTGGTTAGGTGTATCCGGTTCAAGGAATACTTCCGCAATTATGAGGCTCAAAATTTATGACAGACGGCTCCGATGCATGTATACACATTCATGTGTACCCGTTGTACAAATATGAAACGTTAACCCCCCCCCCCCCCCACACACACACACACACATACACACGCAACCCCCCCCCCCCCCCCCCCCACCCCCACCCCCACACACACACAGAGCAAAACGATAATCATTCATCATAATGAGGATTAATTAAGAAAGATTTCCAGAATTAATAATCAGATATAAAAAAAACACCCATTCATTACTTTTTGCGTAGAGGCACGTTACCATGAAAATGTAGGCTCAGACCCATTTAACACACGTACTTATATATATGTTGTGTTACTTTTTCATTTATTTATTTTTTATATTGTTGTTATCATTTTATTGATAAAACAGGAAATTAATTTAGCAAATATGTAAATAATTGATGACAATGAGTACACGGTAAAAAGAGGGAGAGTGATAATTTCAATTAGCGAAGGCATAAAACAAAATGATACTATTTACCGCATAGATTCAAACCGGAAGTGTAATCCAGGAGAAGTGCGTTGCGCAAATACCAGCAGGTGTATTCCCCGGAAGTGGATGTGTGACGGAGATGCTGATTGTCCCAACAAGACTGATGAACTCAAATGTAGGCTCTGTATTCAGAAACTTATATTTGGCATTAGAAATCAACGGCTTTAGTGTTAAGAACCATCGACTATGTTGTAAAGGGTTACATTATGCCTGAATGCATTTTTTTTTTCAGTAAACCTAGTAAAAATTGTATAAATGCATCATTGGCACCATCCAAAAAGAATTTGAAAATTGACACCGGCGAAAAGAAAACAATGGATTAGTATTTTGATAAAGCTTACAAAATTTTGTTTGACTTAATTCATATCGCAAACAGTTGAAGAAATGATAAGGGATGGTTCTGAACTTGCGCTGCTTTTCTTGAACTAACACAAACGCTTATTCGTAATAACAACACAATGTGAAAATAAAAATATTTTGGAGAAAAGTTTGAAAAAGATGAACCACGCGCCTCAAACGTTTAACTATAGCATGTGCACGTGTGTAGGAAAAAAGTAAACCTAACTTTTGGTAACAATGTATATCATCAATTAACCTAGTTATTGGTAACGGTGTATTTTATCAATTAACCTAGTTATCGGTTACGGTGTATTTTATCAATTAACCTAGTTATCGGTTCCGGTGTATTTTATCAATTAACCAAGTTATTGGTAACGGTGTATTTTATCAATTAACCTAGTTATTGGTTACGGTGTATTTTATCGATTAACCTAGTTATTGGTTACGGTGTATTTTATCGATTAACCTAGTTATCGGTTACGGTGTATTTCATTGATTAACCTAGTTATCGGTTACGGTGTATTTCATCGATTAACCTAGTTATCGGTTACGGTGTATTTCATCGATTAACCTAGTTATCGGTTACGGTGTATTTCATCGATTAACCTAGTTATCGGTTACGGTGTATTTCATCGATTAACCTAGTTATCGGTTACGGTGTATTTCATCGATTAACCTAGTTATCGGTTACGGTGTATTTCATCGATTAACCTAGTTATCGGTTACGGTGTATTTCATCGATTAACCTAGTTATTGGTTACGGTGTATTTTATCGATTAACCTAGTTATTGGTTACGGTGTATTTTATGATTAACCTAGTTACTGGTTACGGTGTATTTTATCGATTAACCTAGTTATTGGTTACGGTGTATTTTATGATTAACCTAGTTATTGGTTACGGTGTATTTTATGATTAACCTAGTTATTGGTTACGGTGTATTTTATGATTAACCTAGTTACTGGTTACGGTGTATTTTATCGATTAACCTAGTTATTGGTTACGGTGTATTTTATCAGTTCATCTAGTTATTAGTTACAATGTATGTTATCAGTAACCTACTTTTGGTTACAGTATATGCAAAAACTTTGTTTTTCTGTTGCGGGAGTTCTTTTCGAAGTGGGTGATTTCGTAGTGAATGTTATACTGATTTCTAAAGGTCCTGACATTTTTTAAACATAACCTGTCAAATGTTCTCTCAAGTAGTGCAAAAATCAACATGAAAGTATACTATCCGTTGGCCTCTGGTCAGCACATGCTCTAAATCTCATTGGTCATATCTCTAGTAGTCACGATCTGCTGAAGGCGTCGTCTGCACATGAATCTTTTGTGAGAGATATCAACGGTAATGTCTCCTACTTAGTTCTTGTGCAGGCAAATTTGTTGTATTTTAGACATTCTTGAAGAGAAAATGTTTCCATGTGTCGGTAACTTGTGGCTTCTTTCAATATGTCATCGGTAGGTAAATCACGAGTAACTGTCATAAGGTCACCCGTATGTAGGTCACGTGCGTCAGCAGATGACTCGTCGTATACTAACACGAGAAGAATACTGCATGGCTAATAATATTCTCGTTAAACATTTGCTTCATACATCAGTAAACTAGAGAAAAGAGCACCTTCGCATTAGTCTGATCAAGCATATTATTATCTTCTCAAAAACAACTCTAACAATCAATGCTCTTATAATTATATGTACATATATATGTAATAATTATCTATGGAAGTAACACAGTGAGCATTAGTGATCAATTGCATTGAATTATAGAGAGCGGATTGGGTGATTTTGCTATGAATAATTCTATCGGCATTATTTGAACGATTACAAAATGCTGGTATAGAAATGTATAAAAAAAATCATGATTCGAAAATAGATGAATAAGTGAACAAGTAAAATATGAAATGTAATCAAACAAACAAACATGTAGCGCCAATCGCAATTGCCGAAGATGCTTTTGGGAAACTTTTGTTAATTATACATAATTTTGTAAAATGACAGAATTCCCCTTGCACTCTATTATCTCATCTCACCTCAGCCCAAAGTTAAGTTCCCTCTTTGTCCTGCCAAAATGGAACTGAAATATTACAAAGAATCCAATTTTAATTCATGTTCAAACTGTATCTAAAGCGGGCTTGAAAATAACTTTATGACCTTCGTTTAAAAATGATACTGCTACCTCACTAAACTTCAAGGTTCAAAGGTTAATAAAGGCATTTATATAATTTTAACAATTAAGCATCATACAGTATGTTTTGTTGAACATGCTGGAAAACAATATATCAAAACAATATCATTACGCTATTTAAATAATGTAAACATTTTAGGCATGGGTGATTAAGGATAATTACTAACTATTCTTAGTTAAGGTCCTGACCAACATTCATGAATAAAAAATCAGAAATTAAATTGTGGTTTGAGACCTGATTCTCTACTAAGTAATATTTTAAAGCCAAATAGGAGACGAAAATTAAATTAATTTTTGTTTTCTGTTTCCGGTCATGAGCAGGTCAAGCAGCAACATGTAATTAAATGTTTTACTTAATTTTATTAGTTGCCTTGTAAAATCAATGTATGAAAATAACGGGAAACATTTTATTAATGTTAGTATATACAGAATAAAAGTTAATTATCTAATTATAACCAAATACATGTGTAACTTTTGCATGACTACATTGGCATTGCCTTATCTAGAGCTTGGCTTTTCTTTCAACCACTTTGGATTCTTCTCAGTTGCCTCCAAGGCTTCAAACTTTATGTCCATAGCGTCACTGAGGAGCCTTAGGACAAAACAGCTGTATGGAGCAGTTTAACTCTGCTGTATCTCTTAATCTGTTTTAAAATTTGCCATTCACTTGTGTGTCTTAAGTACAATCTACAAAGAAAGATGTTTCAGTTTTTGTAATGATCGACAACTGGGTAAAGAAAGTGTTCTTAATTAATATTTATTATTATATATTGATATCGTCGTTCACGTTCTTCAATAAATCGTTTTATATCTTTTATATTTAAGACTTTTTTGTTTGCTCATGCACAACAGGGTGTGGCACAGAAAAAAATAAACACAGAGGGACATGATATAATCTGTAGACAATCTGTTCTTTTTATCATATATGAGTTTATGAGTAATGACAACTCTGATTTTAAAACATTTTTCTAGGTGGAAATGAAACATGCTCACTTCAAGAATTCATGTGTAAATCTGGAAAGTGTATTCCAGCGAGTTGGAAATGTGACGGAGACGACGACTGTGGTGATCACTCTGACGAGAAAAGCTGTATGTTTGCTTTGATATTGTACTATTAAGATAACTTAGTGGAGCAGTGGACTGCTTTTAAAACAAATTGTTTATGTTTTTGATATTACCTCGATTCTTTCTACAAGAACGTATCATCATATAGCAGGTGTCATTTATGAATCAAATTTGTATTTATTCATTTGCTTCATACAATGAAATATAAGAAATATCCGACCAGAGCAACAGACTAATAAAATCTATTATTGAGTTCTTTGGTGTCACCTCTATTCTCGTTCTATGAACATAACATCACCTGGCAGTTCCAACATTTTCAGCATCACAAGTCCTAGTAGGACGAAAAAGTTTTATGATGCAGTTTAATTGATTAGGTTGGCTCTATCTTACTTTGTATAGAAATGTACTATTATTTTGTGTCTTTAATACAATTTATTTATGAATTATGCAACTTTATAAAACTTGTATCGTGTATCTTTTTAGGTACAAATAAAACTTGTCTAGACAATGAATTTATGTGCAAAACAAGTCAAAAGTGTATCAGTCGGCAATGGCGATGTGATGGGGACAAAGACTGCATCGATAATTCTGACGAGCTTAACTGTACGTACTACAGTCGGTATCAGAGGAATTCTGTCAATCAGTAATATGGAATAGAATTTTAAAAAATTAACCCATCAGCCGTTTGAAGATCAGTGTAGACAGTTTTACACCTCAGTACATCTTAATTATATATATATATATATAACGAGTTTGACAAGCTCCAATAATTCTCTGACGTAGCCCGTGTCAAACAAATCATTAAAAACATCTCATGATTTCTATAAAACATATTTATTGTCGCAATGTTTTCTTATCATGCAATTCGGACTATAAAGAATTTTCTTTAACGCCGATATTTGTTCTATAGGTAATATGACGCGTAATACCTGTAAAGACGGGGAATTCACGTGCAACTCTAATGAATGTATCCACGAGTCATGGGTCTGCGATGGAGCGAATGACTGCGTCGATGGCTCTGATGAGCGGAATTGTAAGTTAACCCAATACGTATAATTACTTGTTTATATATCTATTTACTTATTTTCTGTACCTGTTCATTTTTAGATCACACTGCGTCTATATATATATCGTATAACTGGTCAATGATTTCATGAGGTAACTTTAATTAATCAGTCTTCATTGCGAGATGGAATAAAAAATGGAAATATCAAATGCAAATAAACGTTAAAAGAAAGTAGAAGAAAATACCAACATGTCAACATAATTATAATACAAACTCAAATTCAATAAAACTAGAGCAAAATATGAACAATTGAAAGATTCTGACGGAGACTAAGGGAAGTACTAAGAGAATGAGACCAGGTGTTGCAGAAGAGTAAGCATCTTCTGGTCCACGACGCCGCCATGAAAATCTTTGTCAATCCGAGTAATGTCACGTTCTCAAAAGAGAATTAGGAATACAACAACAGAGCGAACACGTTAACTAATGGGCGCCAAATACGTCCATCTTCATAGCGCAATATGGATATTTACACAAAAAATGTCAACACGCTGTTATTTTCCATGTTATTTGTTGTTTTATAACACAATTTTCAAGAACTGGAATACTCATTGCAGGAAACAACAAGTTTTATTATATTTAGTTCAAAGCCATTGTTGATTTATGATAATACTTGTTGCAGGCACAGCCTGTCGCGAAAATATGTTTATGTGCCAAACAAGTAAGAAGTGTATTTCTAAAGAATGGCGATGTGACGGGACAAACGACTGCGTCGACAAGTCGGACGAAGTCAATTGTAAGTCTTTTATGATTTCATTGTATTAAGTTCAAAGAAATCGCTTTTTACTACGATTTTCATGTGCTTGATACTCATTGTAGGTAAAAATAAGACGTGTAGGGACGATCAGTTTATGTGTAAAACAGATCGGATTTGTGTTCCTCAAGAATGGCGGTGCGACGGTGACGGTGACTGCACCGATAATTCAGACGAAAATAACTGTGAGTTTATTTTATTTTTGAAAAATGTACGTATTTATTGTCGCAATGTTTTCTTATCATACAATTCGGACTATAAAGAATTTTCTTTAACGCCGATATTTGTTCTATAGGTAATATGACGCGTAATACCTGTAAAGACGTGGAATTCACGTGCAACTCTAATGAATGTATCCACGAGTCATGGGTCTGCGATGGAGCGAATGACTGCGTCGATGGCTCTGATGAGCGGAATTGTAAGTTAACCCAATACGTATAATTACTTGTTTATTTATCTATTTACTTATTTTCTGTACCTGTTCATTTTTCATCACACGGCGTCTGTCGTCGTTCGTCGTCAACTTTTCCGTTCAAACGACTTCCTCTCAATAACCAAAAGGGCTAGTATTTTCTTGGGCAATTTCTTAGATGTAACCCAACAACATCTGCAAAAATGAACTAGACCGATTTTATTTGCAAATTCACAATGAAATTACAAGACAACATGGAAAAACTACGTCATAGTTGGTAAAATTGCGGAATCAATAACTATCAAAATATCATCCTCTAATATTCTATTATGCACGTAGACATTGGGAACAGTCTATAGATAGGCACGAAATCCAATGCCCATGAACTAGTCTAAGCTGGGGAAAATTAGCCCCGCGTTTTTAAACAACTTCAAAGTATTTTTGTTTCGATAAAAAATTGATGATTGAATCAGAAATGATACATGACATTTTTAATTTGCAGGTACTAAGGAGATCAAGTGTACTTCAAGTCAGTTCCCATGTGACAAGAAAACGTGCATTGAGGAAGCCAAGAAATGTGACGGATTCACGGACTGTTACAACGGAAGGGATGAGGCAAATTGTGAAACCAAGGGTAGCACACACTAGTTTTTCCCATATAAAGTCAATAGTCATTTGTCAATTGAAACATTTAACTTGAACCAAAAATGTGTTTTTAAGAAAAATCTTCACACATTTCACTTTTCTGAAGTATGCTGAAAACCAAAATCAGTATGCTTGACAGCTACTGAAGACTTGAGATTTAAAAAAAAAGAGAGAAAAAAGACGATGGAGTGTGTCATCATATAACGTAATATAATGTTGGATGTGATGTGCCAAAGCTAAACAAAATATTTTTTTCTGTGAAGTCTAGGTTGTTATACGTTGTAGTATAAAGTGATACAGACGAAAATAAGTAAATTTCTATTTTGTTAGATATTAAAGATTTAGTTACTTAACGAACGGTATGCGGTGTGATTATTTTGGGTGGTCGTGTGGCGCAGTGGATAACAGCTTCAGAGTTATGTTGTTAACTTTCAGATCATGTAGATTTTCCCAATGTTATCTCGTTTTCTCGTTCATAAGATTTCATCCCAGTCAACAATGCGATTAATTCAAGACGTCCTTCGTGGATGATATCTATTCTTATGTTGATAAAACGATGGATCGACCACATCAAAATATTATTGTACATTTTTACTTGTTGAGAAATAATTTCAGTCTACGTCTGTATCATTTTGGGATTCATTTTTCAGATACAAAAGTTATCCTGGCAGACACGCACAGCCTTAAGTTGGTTACACTTTTAAGTGGGCCCAAAAAGGCATTGTCACGTCGGATATCGCCCTCACGAACCGGACAAACCATAATAGGAGTGGACTTCGACTACGAGGAGAACTATGTGTTTTGGACAGATAATAAGAGATCTGGAATCTTTGTGTAATATTTCTATTTAACTATTGTGTTTTGAGTGGAAACATTTTGTTTTTAATTTAAATGCAATTTTAATGATGATAAATGATTCAACAAGAGTTCGCCATTTTCACTGACGGTATATTTTTAACAGAAGTGTAAAATGTAAATTTTGTTTTGTATATTCTCATTTACGGAAATGTTTACTGTCGGCTTTCTTCTCCGATAATAACCTGGTAACTGTTTGAAAGAACAAAACTGTACAACTAGTGTTGTAATGAATTTATGTTGTGAATGAAAAAACCGATGATATGCTATTTATTGGTCAATATTTATATAACATCATATGAATTACCTTACTTTCCATTTTATTTAAAAGTCAAAACTCTTTGACAACAAGTATGCCCGCCTTGGGTATGATGTTACTTTAAAAATTTTTTCAAAAATGATTCACAAAGTTTGCTACAAAAATCATTTTCGTTTGGGTATTCATTGATCTTTATTCTATTAATTTACGAATACGTGTGTCTGGGAATTAGCTGTTAAAATTTACATCATTTACGTCAGTGGTGTGTTTTAATCAAATCCGTAGTTATAAAAAAAATCAAATTTCTTCAAAAATGCTGTCCTGACAAATTATATCTGAATTTTTAGATATATTTTAAACACGTTTTTTATAGTGCCAGTTTTCAGAATACTTCGGGATCCATTACGGACGAGCGAGCCGTCTTGAGTGACGGGATAATCACAGCAGACGGCATGGCAGTAGATTGGGTCAATAATCTAATCTATTGGACAGATACTGGCCGGGATGAGATATCCGTCACAAATTACAACGGAACAATGAAAAAAGTCCTGTTTCGCGATAACCTAGATGAGCCTAGAGGCATAATAGTGGATCCATTGACAGGGTAAGATTATGATACTATAATTGCGCGGATAATATAATACAAGACACATTGCTGACACGATTAATAATTTGTCAGATTATTGCCTGCTTGTGATATCACTACACCAATCCCCATTCCTCTTGGGTATATGTATTATCACAATATATTTTGATGACAAATGTGGAAATCCGTACCGAATTTCCTATTTTTTAAGCTTAAACTTTGTTGAAGTTGAATGTATCAAATGTCATCTGAAGATACCAGAAAATGTATTCCATTTTGATACACAAATGCATGAACGTATGAAGAGATGATTCTATCTTATTTTTGGACACAGCTACCTTTGTTATTTTCTTATTGAGAAATATTCGTCTTTATTTAGATGGATGTATTGGACAGATTGGGGTAACCCTGCCAAAATAGAAAGATCCGGCATGAATGGACAACAAAGAGAGACTATTGTAGCAAGCGATTTGACTTGGCCAAATGGTATCACTTTAGGTAATAGCTAAGTATATCTTATTAGTGATGGTATAACAATAGATAAAATGTAAAATATATATCATATGACAGGTCAGCCCAGTTTTGAGATAACCATACTGTAATAACGGCGGTAGCTTTAATGGTGCTTGCAATTTACTGTTGAGATAAGAGCGAATCGTTCTCATTTCTTACCATATGGTCTGTTATCGTAACGTGAAACATTTTTTATAAGATAATAATTATGCTTTAAAAACCACAGCGATATCCAGGTTTCATGAACAGTAGATCGAAAATTTCAGTCTTTTAAATGATAATTTGATATCAATATTAGCATCGTTTTATCATTTTAGAGGCAGAAATTTTCGGTCAAGGTGAACATTAGTTTGTTTCACTTTACAGATTATGACGATGGACGGTTATATTGGGTTGACTCCAAATTAAGAAAGGTGGAATCATCTCAAGTTGATGGCAGTGACAGAAGAGTTATCAGCTCTGGGAAAATAAGCCATGACTTTGCCATCTCCACATCTAAAGTAAGATTTGATAGCGACATAGTATGTGTGTGAAGTGTTCCTCGAACAGAGATCGAATGTAATGACACCAAATGTATACTTTTGCTTTTTTTACCCCATGAATATTTATGTGATGGTAAGTCAAGGTCACATATATTTTTTTTTGTATATACATGATACAAGGTCAATGTCACGTAACTGGTTTTGTATCAATAAATAGCAAATCAAGTAATATTGGATCTGTTTAAAAATACAGAGCATACGTTTATTCTTGTTTTTATAACCTCAATGAGGTACCCCTTAGCTTCTAAAAGGACAATCCGAGTTTGTTTATGGGGCAATGCACACAAATACAAAAATCACGTGTCCCGTTTTACTTGTAGTTTGATATCTTTATCACATCCTGGGCAGACATTGGTATCACAGGATTGTCAAAATCAAATGGAGAAATTACAAAATTCACAAACGAAAGGACCGATTCTATCTCTCGGCCAATGGGAATGAAAGTATATAGCAACACAATGCAAAAACGAAGTAAGTGTTTCCATCGAGTACTGCAAAATAATGCAGAGTTTTGAATGAAAGCAAATATTTGTTTTTTAATGCTAACGTTTTCCTCTTTTAATCGCAAAAAGTACTTTTCCCTGCATGAGATTAATTATCTCCCTATCTTATCTAACGTCTATGTCTTCATTCCAGATACCATATTTTATCTGTAAAAGAATAATTTTTAAAGATAAATTAGAAATGAATTAATAAATGACTGTAAATTATCGCCAAAATATTATTTTTATTGAAACATAAAAACTATTATTTTCCACTCAAAGAGACAAGTATATGTTACACAAACGAATTTGAATGCGGGTATCTTTGTCTACCGAGACCTGCCCAGCCACCATCGACTGAAGTCCAATACACCTGTGCATGTCCAGACGGAATTACATGTGGAATCTCCTCCAACTTGTCATCGACTACATTGATACCGACCTCGACCACAGTCGAGACAAGCTTGGCCACTACCAGACAAAACTTGACTACAATTGAATCTGAAATAGAAACCCCAACAGTAACACCCACCACAGGTAAGCTTCATAGGTTACACAACACTAATTTCAAAATAGAGTGATCTAAAGTCGATTACAGGCATTGTATTGTATCATTTGCTGAGAAAGAACATTGGTTAAAAAAGAATATAGGCATGCACGAACATAAAATATAGTCTGAGTTGATTTTCATTTTCTGCTTTATGCTCGATATTCCATTGGTTACAATCACTTTCGCTTTCTGCACCGATGGAACATGTCATGGTAAAATTGAGGGCCCGTGTGCGACACCTTGTAAAAAAGACTAGTTTGATCCTTTCATGTTCATCAAACGCATCTCCAGATCGCATAACGGTATGGCTTTGAAGATGGGTGCCGCTCCTTTGTACTCTTCAAAAGGTGAATGTCTGCCTGTGATTGGAATGGTCAGTTATTTTTTTCTCTTGGAACCAATCAAATTACTTTTGTTCCTTTAGTTTTGCCATGACATGTTCCAGGGGTGTAGAGAGTGGAAGTGATCGTTACCCCAGGAGTATCGAGGATAAGTCTACTTAAGGCTCAAACCTTAAATAAAATCAATTTATTGTAAAGAACGCATGAATCCACATAACATTTACAACAAACATTATTTACATGTTCCAGCCGCAAAAAGAAAAATGCGTATGTGTACGTTATATACAAGAGTTATGATGCTGACCCGGGTCGAAAGATCGGGGCATATTGTTTTTGTGCTGTCTATTTGTCTATTGTCAACTTTAACCTTGCCCATAGCTATTACACCGTAAGAGGCAGGGCTTTCGTATTTGACATGTGACAAGACTTTCCGGTGGTACCTTAAGTTTTGACCATGTGACTTTGACTGTTACCTTTGACCTACATTTGAAAGTAAAAAAAGAATCATGACCACAATGAAGACACAAGTGTTTCACAGAGTGTACATGATTACACAGTCAAGTTTTGATATCCTACATTGGAATTTTGTTGCAACTGGGGGCATAGTGTATCATAAACATGCCTTATTTTCTTTATTTTTCAACTATTACATACATACATACATACATACATACATACATACATACATACATACATACATACATACATACATGCTCTCTATACGTCGAAAATGGCTTATAGGTCCGTTTTGGCCAAATGCATAAGTGGTTCAGTGTCTGTCTACATATATGTGTATTAAATAGTCGTTAGTTTGTTTTATCCCGAGTTCCAGCCGGCCGTTATTTCAAGTCTTTACTTTCCCGTTCCCCTTGTATCTATAAAGTATTTTGGCTTTATTAAGATTAATATATTTGTATATTGTGTAATGTCTGTGTGATGAAAGTAAACAAAGAATGGCTTTGATAATATTAGTAATCGTTTTAATTGATTCAGTATATTATGTAATTCTAGTTACGCCAACAACAACTAGCCCAAAGACAACTGATATCATCCGAACAAAAAATTCCACTTCCGGTTTCACTACTACACAAAATCCAGGGACGTCAACAACCGTGTCGAACGCTTCCACTGCTCCTACGCCAGGTAAATATTTCTTTAAAACTTTTACCAATAAACAAAGTACCTTGCTTAGGAAAGAATGATTTAAATATTGTATTCAAGATATTCATTGTTTATATAGTAATATGTATAGATAATCAATATTTTGTTATTTGACTTTTTTTTTTACTTTACTTTAAAAACTGCTCTCTCTTGTAGAAACCTGTACATTTTTTACATTTAGAGATTTGTAAAAACATTCATTTGAAATGTTATTGATATATTACTGGATGTAAAATAGGAGTTTTCAGAATATGTTTTTGACATTTGGAAATTTGTGAAAAAAACATTCATGTGAACTGTTGACATGTTATTGTATGTGAAATAGTAGTTTTCAGAATGAGGAAACTTGAAATAACTAACAAAGTATCTAAATGAGTACATAGAACATAAATAGATATTTTTCAAAATGCAGAGTAACGTAGCAAATGCTCTTTTGTCTTATTTGCAATAAAATAGATAAATATGCAATTTATTCGTAAATGCAATGTTACAGGTATGTGCATGTACATATTGGAGATTAACATGCTTTGATTAAGCCTAACAGTATTTGTCTTCGTTAGATTAAGACGGTGATGTCTCATGATCTCAACCTAATAGCTCGACGGCTTAGAGAGATGTTTTTAAATTAACCGTTCCGAAGGTGTAAATATCTCCGTCTACATAACATAGAGAACATTGATAATTTTTTCAACCACACTTTCCGTTAAATTTTGGAAGTAGTTTTGGCGGAATGCACGCATTTATCACGCCAAATTAAGTAACCAACGAAATATGTGTCAAATTTTACGACATTATCCACTTTTGACATTTGGTTGCTACATCACCGAATGAAGTAACCCTACAGAGAGTTGTGAAGTTTTAGAGAGAAAGCTAACCTTTTTTCCATGAGAGGACCAGATTTATCCTTGCCTATGAAAACTGCGAATTCACCGTTGAAGTAGCAGAGAATTATAAAACCTGTACAAAACTATCCCACTCCGAGCTGATACTAATGTATTCATCCCGAATGTTTTTAAATCATAAGTCGAAAAAATGGACATATTTTCGTTTTTCGCGGATTTTTGTAAATGACCTACACAGGTAAGTTCTTAAATTTGTACTTTTGCTTTCATATTTTAAGTGAAAAATATCCTTTAGCTATTTTTTTTACGAGTCATATTTACGAATTGAAAATTACGTCAGAAATTAACTTTTAACAGTACTGTTAGAGTATCACTGAATTTGGTTGATTATCAAACCATTGAGAACAAAAATGAAGTTTCCGAATTATATAAGTCCTTAAAGATGGTGATATCGAGAGAGGTTGAAGTATCGGGAATTGAACACATTTCAAAGTTTTCCATTAACCAAAAATGCTTGAAAAATAGATACTTTAGGACTTTTGCATGGTGAAGAGTAGCCCTATTTGTTTGTATTCAGAACCATCCAAAGAATTTTAATAATAAAATCAAAATCACAACAGAACAGAGGTAGAAACTTCAATAAATATTCTAAATCATTATAATTATCATCTTTAATCAGTCATGTTTTACGGTCCGATAAACATTGCTTCTAAAATGTTATAAGATTAAAAATGAAATAACATTATGTTTCAATATATCCACGTCATACATTCTGCTCGTTTCATATCTACAGTATGTCTGCTTGTAGTTGGTTAGGTTTGTATGTTTTGTTTATTTTCAGGGAATTTAACATGGTGGTGGAAATAATCATTGAGATGACATTAGAAAAGTATGTAATTAATTATCGTTATATGATTATTAACAACTTAGATGTTATTTATCAGTGTGGTGTACGTCGGAGTCAAGCTGCATGTTGCATGCGTAGTTTTGTAGACAACAAGTCAATTGTCTGGACCAATCCTTTGTTATTTGGTTTCTCTGATATATTTAATCGTTGACGTCTGTCTGTGCCATACTTTCCTCTGGAATTAGTACACGTTCTTATTATATAAACCTGTTTTATTCCTTGAAAATTATTCAAAATCCAAAATTATATATTATGAACAGAGACGTATATATGTCTCTGGTATGAACTACGTGGTTAGAGCATCTAAGTCTACAGTTTTACGTTTGTTTAGTCGAGATTTCATAACGTTCTCTCTGGATTTCACTACTCTTCACTCAATATTCTTTTCTCCCATTATCTCTCGAGTCTTAGAAGGATAAAACCGTTATGTAATGCTATTTTTGTGTTACGCAGAGTGCATAGGTTAATTTCATGGGGGTCTATTTTGGCGATTTAAAAAAAATAATAAAATCACAAAAATATACTCAATATATAATAATGCAGAATTGATACAAAAAACAAAACGATCATATTATTAATTCCGTGAAAAATATTTTCTTGTTGGCAAGAGTTTTCGGTTTGACATTGGAAAAATTGCTCCCTCGAAAAACACCAACCGTAGCTGTATACAGCAGTTTCTAGACCGTGAAACATCAATGATATTTAGGTCGGCTCTCTGGCTGACTGAATTCGTCACAGCTGACTAGATATTACTAGTATATAAGAAAACATGTATTTTAGAAACCTGGTAAACGGAGTAGTAAACAGTAGGATTGTCATCGATACTCCAGGGATTATGTTCACTACCGCTCTCTGCACCCCTTGAACATTTAATGGCAAACTAATGGTTCCATGTGCGACACCTTGTGTCTTCGATGTACTTCAAACGAATCACAAGGTCGGTATGATGTAGTGACTTTGAAGTTGGGTATCGTTCCTTTGTAATCATGAAAGGATAGTATCAAATCTGTGATTAGTCATTTTTTCTCCTGAAACCCGCTCTAGACCAATCAAATTACTTCGCTCGCGAGCAATAGTGACTGTAGCCGCTTGAGTATCGAGGATACATGAAAGGAAATCACTGACTAGATTTCCACTACAGTCTTAAGATAAAGTCAACACATAAGTCTCTGTTATAAGTGTATTCATTCTAACTATATCAGCCATATTTTGCTATCCTGACAGTCTGCCAAACTGACCAGATGTCATGCGACAACACGTCGTCCACATGTATACCACTAGCCTGGAGATGTGACGGCCAGCAGAACTGTCCGGACGGGTCAGACGAAAGCAGTTGTAAGTGGTATACATATGGCATATGGCATCAAAGAGTATTTGAAAACATCTCCTATTCTAACAAACATTTAAATATGTGTCAATACAATTGAACAGATTTCCTTTCTTTAACTACAAGCCCAGTAGCATTACATTAAGTCCAAAGTTTCAGGAACTGGAATATGACACTTCGAAGTTAGAGATTGTTAATTATCTTGCTTTTTGTGCAAGTTGAAGTCAGATTCCGAAATAATCGAAAATACTGGTGTTGGTCATAAGCAACAACTGTTTGTTGGTTAACCGTATTTTGTATTCTTTTCTTTTGAAGTCTGTAATGTTAGGACACATTATAGAAATAGGAAATTGGCATGTAGTGTGACAATTTATTATTTCAAATTTCATGTCGCACCTTTTTTCTAAGGATCCGTTCAATAATCGAATCGGATTTCTTAAAATAATATTATAATATTATTCACAGGTCCAACCACTACTTGCTCTTCAAACTATTTCGACTGTGGTAACGAGCGGTGTATTCCGGATTCCTGGGTTTGTGATGGTGACATAGACTGTGTGAACGGTTCGGACGAAGACAAATGTAAGTCCAGGTCAAAAGACGAGATAAAGTTTTACTATAACATATTGTTTTTTGTACTGAATCAATAATTTTCATTGGCATGGCAATGTAACTATATCAACTAACCAAAAACAAGTGCGATTCATGGCACCATAAATGACAGCCAGATCGTGACCATTACATCGTCATAACTGTTGAAATGGTGATGGTTCCAGTCAGACTGGCTGTTCCTTTAAACAGATAACGTTTAGATTAAAGTAAGTTCTAATTGTCACAAGTCTGTGTATGGAAAATAGATATTTTGAAAAGGTGGAAATATTAGAAATGGTGAAATATGGCCTATCGTGTTTAAACGCTTATTTTTTGTTGATCTGTTTACATAATGCTTAGAACGTTATCCACTACACCACTGGAATATCCAAAAGTGTTCCACCAAATGAGGATGCAAAAACAAGCCTCAATGCAATTGTCACCTTTGCCGGCCGAACATTCTTTTAGACCATGAAACCTTAAATCATTAAAGAATTCTTATTCGGATGTCAATGTAGAATCAGTATTTAGATTATCAGCAGAGAAATGCAGATCACATACACATGTATATTGCCTTTTCAGTTTCATATTGCAAACATAATTAAAGCCTTTAATAGAAACCTTTAATAACCGAGAATAACATAAGGTTTACAAGCCCTAGTTCTAACTCAAATTTAATAGAATGACGGTAAAATGGGTAATTTTTACACAAATGATATATTTCAGGTTCTGCAATATGCAAGTCAGGGGAATTCAAGTGTCTAACTCAAGGCACATGTATATCTCAGACCTGGGTGTGTGATGGACAGTACGACTGTTGGGACGGCTCTGATGAGTACAATTGTAGTACGTATGGATTATTTCCATGATTGATATTGTGCTAGTACAATTTATATCAAACAAATTTGATTTCTTCAAAAATCAAATGTAAACATGATAGATGATATACAGTGAAAAGACCCTAACATGTCTTCTAATGTTTTTCAAAAATTATGTTATTCGGCAAAAATTGAAAGAAATCAGCTGTTAAGATACTATCGTGTTCTAGTTTGCCCAAATACTTTGTGTAAGGATTGTTGTGATTTCCAATACAGAATTTCTTATCGGAGTTTCATAATTGTGTGGAAATTCGAAAGTGGTGTCAAATACTTGTCAAATATTCATCCATATATCGCTATCACCATAGACCTGAAGTTTGATGGCAAATAATATCTAATCATGTAAGTGTATTCGTGATCATTTACCAATATTAAGAAAGCTTTTTCATTTCATTCAGGAACATCAACCTCACCAACACAAGATTGGAACATGAATCCAATGTATGATGAATTCTTTTATAATTTTCTTATCAAATAAAACATTTATCTTCAATGAAATATACAAAGAAATTAGTCTTCACGTGTATCAAAAGGCGGCCATATTGGGACAAGTTGCATCACAACCAAGCTACGACCTTTAGAGGTTAATAATAAATGATGTTTTCTCATAGTCTGATAATAAAGAAAAAAATAACATTTATTTGTATTTGTTGTCAATGTATATGCAGTTATAAATTCAAAACGTTTGACACAGATCTAAAACATCCATTGGTTTCGAGTATTCTTGAGTCACAAGACGTTGGTGCCATGTAAGACTCTATCATACAATCTGTCACCATATGCCAGTTTGACCAAATGTGAACGAGTCTCAGTGATTACAAACACTTGTAATCATTATTATCGGAGAGTTTATAAAGAACTTGTCAAGCAAGGCAAGAGGAAATGGTCAGTATCAATTTCATGACACTAAACTTCTTAATCTTATTGGCCTTGTACTTTATCAAGGGTCTCAGTGTTAATGTTTAGGTCATCTGACCAAAAGGGTAATGATGACCTAAAGCTATTGTGCTTTGTCCGTCTTTGTTCGCAATTCGTAAATTTTTGTCATTTCAAACTTCTTCACAAGTTCCACTAGTGGGATTGAACTGAAACTTGCAAGAAATGATCCTGAGATGGTCCTGACCGAGTGTTATTATTTTTCGGCTATGTCTGAAATCCAAGATGGCATATTTTAAAATTCTCCAGTTCCACTGGTGCCATTGAGCTAAAAATTGGTGGGAATGTTAAGAAAAGGAAGCCAGTTGTTCTTCTCAAGTTTCACTAGTGGGATTGAGATCAAACTTGCATAAAATGATCCTGAGATGGTCCTGACCAAGTGTTATTATTTTTCAGGTATGTCTGAAATCCAAGATGACCGCCATCTTGAAAAACATATTCTAAACTTCTCCAGTTCCACTGATGCCAATGAGCAATTGGTGGGAATGGTAAGGAAAGGTAGCCAACAAAGTGTTGTTATTTTTCATACGTTGTCAAAAGTTTGATTTGGCAGCCAGGGAGGCCATTTTGAAACAACTATTGTGCAATCATGGTTTTCTAATGCAACACCAATTTCAAACTTACGACTTGGACTGATTTCCACCTTTACTGTCAAAAAATAGGTAACACTTGTTATAGTTACCTACTCCTCACCAAAACTACCATCTGCATCATGGAAAACAGATTCTTTGTAAGACTTAATTCAAAGTAGTAAAAATAACTTGCATAGAATTTGAATATTTCCGAATCATTATGATGACCATAAAACTATCTAATAATCGTCATCATCCTGTATTTCTTGAAACCATTTATTGTGAATTTGGCTGTCAGTAGTTGACAATTGTAATAATGGAAACATCCCTTAAATTCAAATTGGTTGTGATATGTAAATACTCTATGTTTTGGAAGCGAAAATGATGGTTATGGCAAGGTATTTGTGACCTTTTTTCCACATCATATGAAAACAAAAAATAAGCTGTCCAAGAGAGGTTGCAACTGATACACGTTTGTTTCTCTGAGTATGTCAAAATCTGTTTAAACCTGACAACCAAACTCAATATTGTCAAGCAGAATTCCGTTTTCGTTTTCCCAATTTTTGTTACTTAAATTTATATCATTATTATGTATGATATGGCTCCAGAATAGCTTGCAATCATAAATCTATACTGCTTTTCACCCTTCCCGTAAAAGAGAGCTCTCATAACAAGAGAAGGAATGTTTGGAAAGCCGTATAGTAGTTAGGAATGGGGTATGGTAGTGTACAGAGCCAGGAAATCAAATCTTTTTATACAAGATATGTTTTTTACAAGATTGTTTACATAATAATCATTCATAAAAAATATCCAATGAACATGAAATTCCTTTTAAATTCTACACAAATGAAAGAAGAAATCAACAATTTTCTGCTGATCAACAGTGTAGCATCCATTTATTATTTCTAAATACAGATCCATATCAACGTGTTCTTGCATAATGTATTTATCTTTTCTTCTTGTCTTTTTTGTGTTGTTTTAACAAGGGAAGAACAGTTCTTTTCCAGTTATCATGCCATCTCATTGCTTGAAAGGATTTCAAGTTGGATCGCATTTTCTTCAACATCTTTTGGTCATCTGGGAAAGATTCTAGTAGTTCCTGTAATAAATAAACAAGTATAAAAATTAACAAACTACATTTTTCCTGAGCTGTATTAAACATTTATAATCCGAGTAATAAGGATTCGGGTACAAGTATGGTAAATTTTATTCTTCATTCACTTTGTTACGTTATTTCTTAAGATGCTGTAAAATTTTGAAGTTCGACAGATCACTTCCAAGCCACTTTTTTGTAAGCAGGAATTTTTGCAAGGCCTGTTTTTATCAATGATGCAACCTGGCATGTTCTAATACTCTCAATCGCATTCTCAACAAGAAACCATTTTGCTCTGACTTTTTCATTTGTGTTTATATTAATGAAAGAATTCAGTGCTTGCTTCTACAACAAAACACACACCCACAATACATTTATGCAAGACGGTCTGTATTTATTTATTTATTTATTTATTTATGATATAAAAAATCTATTCCTTGATCTGCTGTTATTTCCAGTTCTATATTTGTAAGAATTTGTAGACCAAGCTAACTGCTTATTATTATCAAAACTTCAAATATCTACCAACAACTCTATGTGTCTTGAAAATTTGTACCCATTTATATAAAGAGAAATAAGCCAATCTGATCCTTCAGGACCTGTTAAGGTCCGTCTCTTCCTGTATAATCCCACTGACAAACGTCTGTCACAAAAG
Organism: Ylistrum balloti; assembly: GCF_031769215.1. NCBI lineage: Eukaryota > Metazoa > Mollusca > Bivalvia > Pectinida > Pectinidae > Ylistrum > Ylistrum balloti. Next base: position 1,922,845 of record NW_026782282.1, on the reverse strand, counting down.
TCACATTAACAAATTGTTTGCTTTTCTACAAAAGAGTAGCAAATGACATTGACCTTGGGACCCTCAAACATGAAATAATTAGAATTTTTTTCATAGATGGCCTTTGCTTCATCAAAATGAAGTCATTAAAATGATGACATTGATTCAGTGTGTGATAGACATTAATAACACTATATGGAGTGGAAGAAGCATAAAATCACCGCCTTATATCTCTACAGTAAAACATATAAATATATCTTACCTGCAATTGGTTACACAGTTCCTGACTGTTTCTGAAAATTAGGCCACTGTGCCCATGTTTTACAAGCTCAGACAAACTGCAAGGAAATTTACAAATGTGTTACTTCTCCAAGACAATAATCACAATAGGAGTGAGCAGGCCAATCCTAGAGCCAAAATCTCCATCTCCTAGATGGAAGCCAATTCAGCAACTAAGAGCATTAACCTGGATACTGAGGAGACTGTTTAGTGTACATGTTCCTTGATGGTAATTAATTAATATATCAGGACTAAGATGAAAGAAACATTTGATCAATTAAAAGGAGATATATTTTAATGCGAAAAAGACGGCAATTCATTCTCTTCACACAAAATATCTTCAGACACACCGCGAGTATTACCTCGCTTCTGTCAAACATTAAGATATCTTTATTTAAGACGAGTGCAACTCAAACATACCGTATTTATTCTCATAAATGTCCCGTCTCTAATACCCCCCAAACTCCAGTGATTTTCCCAACTAAGATCACAAAACTTACCTTGTGCCAAATATCCACGCATATAAATATGAATATGAAACAGAAAAATTCAAAAATCTAAAAAACAATTAGATCTCAAAAGTGAAAAACACATGTCTATTTACATTTCTACACAATTACCGACAAGCTTAACCACCAGGACTGTTGTATGAATTGCTGTCCTCACTGTTATCACTTTCACTCTCTGTTACCTCCATTGGATCAGGCTCCTGTGCAACACCCATCAAATTTTCCAAAAAAAAATCATTTGCAGTCTGGACGTTGTTTTCAGTAAAGTCTTCAAATTCCTTGTTATCAGAGTCTTGCTGGAAAATGCCATGCTTGTTTCTGTCTAGTGAATTTGTAATACTGCAATTTTTTAAAGATTTCTTGATAGAAGTAGGATTTATACTGTCCAATGCTGCCTTCACCAATGGCAATATCATTGCCTTAGATGGGGCCTTACAATTCCCCCCTTTGATTTACTCCACAGGACCATTCAAACATCACTCATCATACAGCTCTCCAAGCTTGTCTTTAAAAGGTTTATTAGCTTACATGTACAACCTCCTGGAAGAACACACAGTTCGCTGTTCTACTTCTGGTGTACTAGCTTTTAACATCCTCTGTTAATTGGCCCCGTAACGAGTCCTACACCAGCAGTTGCCTGTCATTAACACCCCAAATTTTCTTCAGCCAAAACTTTATACTTTCTTTATATGCCCATGACTTAGCTCCCGCCCGGCACATGTATATAACAATACCGCTTGGGATGTTGCATTTGCATAGAGGACAAATTCCAAGCAATTGTACGAGAGTGGCCATTTTTGTGCTGTCAGCATAAGCTGCTTGTGTCACTGTAATTTTTTATTTGCCCTGTACCATAAACATAAAGCTTTCTTGTCACCCATACGTATGACGGCTTCTTTTCTGTCAGCCATTTCATCAAGCTTTTATCGATATCTTCATATCGAACAGGTCTTCCACCTCCTTTACAAAGCTTAGATGTTGTACCAAGATATTTAGATTTATCTATGTTCTGACACCAGTCCCGCACTAATTTTCTGTCTATATGGAGCACATTAGTCACAGCATATTTGCCCTTTTTCTTGTGCATATGCAATACCTTTAAGCTTAATGGAAATGTCATAGTTTATTCTGGTTTCTGACATGGTAATGATGATGAGTTGGGATCAGCATGGTTATAGACTGACATTATTTTAATGTTATATAATGACATACAAGTGATGAGAGGACACAAGGTCATGACCTTATTACTACATCTCTTGATAGAAGTTGACACACTCTGTCTAATTGTCATTTCATACACAAGTAATAATCACTTGGAGTACAAATGACAATATCTATGCTAGTGTAATTTCTTACATCAATGCCTAAACATATGTTAATTTGTTTAACAATGTTTGAAGCATTACACAGACATAATGAGTGTGAAATTTTCTGTTCTGTGTGAAATTTTCTGTTCTGTTAAATACCCCCTCCTTGGGTAGTTGCATGTCCCTGGGGCATTTATTAGAATAAATACGGTATATTTGATGTCTCTAGTAATATAAGATTTTCCGAGTTGCAAATAGCACAAGCCATATCTAAAATGTAGATTTCCAGTGCAAGTTGGTTCACAATTATCTGTAGAAGTCTTTGTTCCAGTTGAAAATAAGGTACCATATATTCCAAATTATAAGTCACAACTTTTTTTCTAGTGGGTTGGGCATGTTGAAAATCGGCAGGATGAACAAAAAAAAAAAAAACCTGTGTTGTATGAGACAATACAGAGTTTTTTTTAATGAGTATCTGCCCACCATGTGTTTGTGACTGAAACAGATCATGTAGAACCACCACTTGTAATCATATACAGAATGCTTTGAAAATTACAATAAAAATTAACATTCTCGTGGGTTTAATTGATCATACCTTTTAATATGAATCCCAATAACATCTTATTGACTTTCACATTTACTGCACAGTAATTACAAGAAGACATGGCAAAACTTTACAATAGCCTATTGTACCTTGGGATCGATAAGACATTAGGTAACAGGTCAAATTCTAGAACAACCCCCATCCTTGTTTACAATACCAATAGCTATATGTAACTTTCAAGAAGAAATATTATGGGATTATAAAAATTTTGTCATCTGAACAGTATGGACGCCGATAGAGAGATGGTTTAGTAAACCTTGCATAATGTACTGCCCTATATCTGTGCATAGACAATATTTTAAATATCCTATATCTGTGCGTAGACAATCTTTGAAGGCCTCAAGCCAAACAACTTCGATACTTTGAATTATCAGAATGATTTTAGAAATACATTAACAAATTAAAGAATTATCTGTGTATAATTCATTAGCAAACTATAATTTAAGAAAGAGTGTGGCTTGGTTTTGCGTGCACCTAATACATGGATCAAATCAAACTGAAAAAATTGTTAAAAACTGGCTCTGCTGCGTTTATACCAGGGCAACTTATAACCCAGAAAATATGGTACTCTTACCAAACAATGTAATATCTCACTAATATTGTATTCTTTTTCTTGCCTCTGTCATATGACAGAAAAAAATATTCTTACCAAAAATAATGTACAGCACAGACTGGAAGACCACAACCAAACATGTCAACAACCTTCATAGGAAGGTCAAGGCCACTGGAAGACTTATGAAGGCACACACCAAGGTCAGCTGATCCTGTAGGTGGAAGAAAATATCGGAACCTTCGCAAAGTAAAATTAGGTTACGCATGACGTTACAGACAGAAAATTTGACTATCATGTAGCTCCCTCATATTCTATCTAGTAGGATCAAATCATTACATGAACGTATATATAAACTTGTACTTACCTAAAAGAACAGGGTAGTCCTCAGCCTCAAGCCACGGTAGACAGAAGTGTATATGTTTCCACTCTATGCTTTCAATTTCCTGGCTATAAAACTCTTTCTGTGGTCCCTTACCTGAATAACATGTAAATGTAACCTCAAAAACTGATGAAACAAAGCAGTCAAGATTTAATGGAAATCAACTTCTGAATTTTTTTTTTCAAAAGTTTGAAGTCATATATATGTACTACAATTATTCTACAATAAGTCTAGGAGGCAAATACAGTGTCAGCAAAAACTCACCTCATTTTAACCAAACTGATATTGGTGAAATTATGACATGCTTGCATCACCTGATATTTCTTTAATTTTGATTGGTTTACTAGACAATCAATTTTTGATTTAAATATAGACAAAGCATTTTTGCAACAATACAAAGAACATCATCTACTTTCATACAAATATGACAGCTACTCAATAGAATTGATTATATAAAGACTATTATCTAAACGACACTGTAAAACACTTGACATCCTTGATATTGAAGTGATAAGATTAGATATTAGATGACTTGAGGTTAGCGACACAAGGCATCCAACTCTGATACAGAAATAACATCTGTTGGTACTCTACAGCAATAAAATATGGGGCGGGCTTATTACATGCCATGGTATCATCATATTTAATGAAGATTTTAAAAACCTCATCATTTCATTAACCTATCAAGTTTTGTTTTTTTTTTTTCATGATGGCAAACAGGATTTCATCAGTGTTAAAATCATTCTTAAAACAACCTTGAAGTGATCAGACAAACAAGAAATTAACAGATTTGTATTTCTAGATTATTAGTGAAATTTCACATTTGGTTGTAAATGGAAACAATATTAATGCAACAGATTTATATCCAAGATGGCCATCTGTCCGCCATTTTGTTTTCCTGATCTGTCCCAAAATCAAACTGACATAACTAGGGACCAAGGGGAACCTACATATGAAATGAGAAAGATCCATCCAGTACTTCTAATGAAATAGCAACAATAAAACTTGTTTAGGACAGATGGACAGACCATGGACGAAAGACAATTTGAATAACCCACCGTCTGATGATGGTGGGCTAAAAAATGGGATCAATCACTAACCTGTTATCACACATAATATATCTGGTATGCCTTTCTGCATATTTTTTGAAGCCGCAACTTCGTATTCTGAAAATAAAACGAAAAGTTTCAAACCTCAAACATTTAAATGTGAAGTTCAATTTCTTTTTTACTTTCCTTGATACAACAAATTAAAAAGATGTGCCAACTTGATCATTGATACTTCAATTCACTGCTTGGCAGCTACAAACCATAGTAATACAAACATTTCACAAACAAGTTTATTACTTCAAACATCTCTTTAACATATGTGACTAAAGTGAAAGTTTTGTTCTTGAACAGGTGAACAAGTTAAATTTTATATCAATGTGCATTATACTCACTTTGCAAAGTTTTTAATAAAATTCCAAAATCTTCATCTTCTGTAAAAGAAATGGAACAAGGAGGCTAAATATTGAAAATTGAACACATATAGAAAATGCACATTCAAAAAATGAATAATATTGAAAACAGATAAGAACATTGCAAATATTGAAAATCACATAAAATGTAGAAGCTGAGAGTATGAATATTTGAGATTGCCTTGGTTGGTGGGAACTGTCCCCAACCTAGTGGTGAAGCAGGATATTTTAAATCACTCATTCTTACTACAGACTTTGTGAAGTTGACACTTCAACAGTAATTGATTTAGAAGATTCAGAAGATTTGTTCGAGCCAAAGAACTTTGGTAGTGCGTGTCTAGTCTACAGAGGTGAAAAGTCTGTAGTACTGTAGTGTAGTTGTAAAGAGTACAGGTCATCTTAATAGTCTCAGCTGCTAAGAGCTTTCCTTTTGCCAAGAGAAAACTAAGTTGGAGAACCAACACTCTTGAAGTCTTAGATTGCGGTATGGTTCCTAGATGGATACCACAGGGTATTCAATAGAGATCTTTAGAATATGTGAATATAAAACAATAAGGAAGGATACTCAACATCCAGGAACTCTTGTATCTGTTTATTCTTAAGAATAAACCTCCGTCGACATGTTTCGACTGCTATGCATAGAATTTTTAAAGCATCTTGATATTGTCGGAGAATTGTTAAGATATTGTTTACGTCATAATTATCATTGCACTTTGTCCATTATCATGTCATGTTCACTACCGCAAAAGTATACTTTAGCTGTTGTAATATTTTGAACCACCGTCCTGATGACGACTGCATAGCAGTCGAAACATGTCGACGGAGGTTTATTCTTAAGAATAAACAGATACAAGAGTTCCTGGATGTTGAGTATCCTTCCTTATTGTTTTATGTTCACTTTTGCCAAGAAGAAATGTGTCTGCTTTGGGGAACAAGAGGTCTCTAGTTTCTCCAACAGACGCAGGATTTTTTTTTACATCTTTCTACTACAAAAATACATTTGTTGCCAAGCCAATCTTGTTCATACAGATGACAAAATTTTGTTTATATCTAAACAATAGTGAACATTACATGCATCACCAATTCTTCTGATAAAAAATATCCAAAATTCCCTTCATATATTCATAGAATATTTTCAGTTGACATTCCATCAGAAATGGGACTTAAATTCTTGATGGAACTTCTTGTTTTTTGATTGGCTGCCAAAATCTGAAGCTATATACAGACATACAAAAGTTTTATTCCAAAGAATTCTGATATTTCAAATACAGACCAGTCCAGCTTGTACTGCTCACTAAAAGAGCAGGGCGGTCATTTCGGTACTGGATCTTTCCAGAGGCTGACCGATAAGTAAAGGCAGTTGAATCTCTTTCCCGTTCATTTCTACAAATGACAAACATGTCCAAGTAACGAGCTGCAAATCAACTTATTGGTAGAATATCACGGTACAAGAAATCTTCTCTTGTGTTGTGCGTTGCAACAACTGAACACAAGCAAATATATTTCAATTAAAATGGACCTGATGATCAACTGTGACAACTTTTAAATTTGCAAACAGAAATTCTCAAGATGTCCTGATGAATTAAATCTTCAAAAGATTAATCTGGTTGAAGATGAAACTAACAAAATGATCCTACAATATCACAACTTCTTTTATTTCCCTGAAATAATATTTCAGTATATCTAATCTTAGCATTAAGCATAGAAAAAACGGGTCTGAAGTCTTTTGTTTTGGTCAAAATGCATTTATAAGACTACCTGCTGCCAAATATGGGATACGCCAAGGATAGTTTACTAAACAGATCATGTCTCTCTTCCACTGTAGCTTCTTGAAACAGTTCAGCTGGTCGGTCATATAGAGTTTCTGCACTGCATTTGGAGCAAAAAATACCCAATTACTAATTTACTATGTAATGGTTACATCTTCATAGAAGTCAGTTTGTAAAATTCAGAACATTAAAAAGCACTTGTCATTAACTCCACACTAAATATTGGTTGATATATTACCAGGCATGTGTGTATACTTTTCTTCAAATTGGATAAATACAGGTAATGATATTCAAAGGAGATGGCCTTATAACACTTATTGTGAAGAGACATAAATACATGATTTCTTTTATTTGAAAAGTTTAAGGTACATTAAAAAGCATCTGTTTAATTTCTATAATGAAAAACAAACAAACCCCCCCCCCCCCCCCCCCAAAAAAAAAAACACATGAACAACTGTTTTCCTTTTTGTTGAAATAATCTATCTAAGCTAACTGAAAAGATATTAAGTTTGTGTTTTGCTGTTCAGTAGTAAATGCCCTTACCTTATTCCCCAAGTTTTCAAATCATCTCGCATTGCTTTTGTCACACAGATATTTGCCTTTGCAAATCTGCCAAAAAATTTCTCATACCTGAAACAAATAGGTCAGACATTTTAAACAAATGCAATATTCATGAAATATAATACATGTATAAGTACTGTACATATGTAGGATTCAATAGTGCTATAAAGATCTATTAACTTTATTTTATGATGCATGATGGGCACAGATGAAAGCACACAAGCTTAAGGAGTAGTATATGGTAGGTAACTGTCAGTGAATTTTTCATAGTGTCAGACTGTTCTTCCGACTGTCCATCTTTCTGCTATCTTGTCTAGGCTCTATCTCCTACGCTTCTTGTCATTTGAACTTTGTACTTGGAATATGGGTTCATCTTGTTGAGGGAGTGTGTCCTCTATCAAAAGTAGGCCGCTCTTACCTACATTTTGACCTTTGACCTACATCAAAGTAAAACTTTTTCCAGGCTCAATCTCTTATATACTATGAGTTTCAATGGAACTTCATGCTTGGTGTATGGGTTCCTCTTGATAAGACAGTGTGTCAATGGAGGATTGTAATTTGCAGCATTGCCTTGCTACAATATGGGGTTAAAACTGAGCAGTCTTCATGAAATTGGAAGGTGCTGTCCACTGTCTCATTGAATCACCACGAACAAACATTGCATGTCTCGGATTTGATTCCATGCATTCCATGAAAATAGAGCTCAAACTATTCTACCCAACAACAGTTTATGTTCAACAGAAAATGTAGTTTATAGTGACCTATAGAACAATATGTACATTCATTTGGGTAATTACAAGCTATCAGTATTTAGAGTTATCTCCCTGCATAAGTCTTAAATTGAAATTAATTCAGAACTCAAAAAAGACTACCAAAGACTACATCATAAATAACTGCATATTTCTTCAATACATTTCAAGCATGTCATTTATGCTTTAATTACATATTTGATTCGTTAAAGTATTTACATCCATGCATTAAGGTGCAACACTAATTTGAATAAGTAGGATGTCCAACTAATGTAGCATATGTCCTTAAGTTCAATGTACATATACTGACCATTTGGAAAATTTGACTAGGGGATGATTCACACCAAGTGACAAAGCAAGTATAGTAAAACCATAGTTATGCCAGTCAATGAGGAGAATGCTGCCCCTTGACAAGCATACAATCAGGGCAACAAACATTGTCGGAATGGATGGTGGATTCTGGAATATAAAACATTTCATTTCATAAATAATAACGGAAAGACCGTTGAACCACACTAATATAGGAATTTTTTTCAAAGCGAAATAAATCATAATCAACAGAAAAAATAAAGGCATTTTGTACTTTATTACAAACATGATCCATAAAATATTACAATATCATAATAAATTTGATTGGAAGAGATGGTGCGTTGTGAGGTGACACATCTTCTTTGATTCAAAGTTTGTGAGTGAGCTAATTAATTACAGGACAATGACAGAGTAATTGTTGGCAATACTATTGAACAGCAACAAGTATTGGCAGCATATTACCAAGCTTTCTATGAAGTCGGGGAATGATTTCAAGTCCAATCAAATCAACCAAGTAGTAATAACTCTTACCTGCATAACTAAGTAATTAGCCTTTGGGAGAAGCAATAATTTTAAGCCTAATGATGTACTTAGCCAGAATACTTTCAACACATATGCGAGGAGTCTTGGAACATCTGTAAGATAAAAGATGATGGCTGACATAGCATAAATACCAATTTCTTGAATCTTAAAATTTTTGTGACTATATTGTTTCAATTCTAACAAATAATCTTATTCTTTCATTATGGCATGACATTATTAATTTATTTTCTCATACAGTTTTCAGGAAAACAAAAGTTCAAACATCAAGAATGGATAAAACAAATGCAGAAACAAGCCATGGACTACTGAACTGCTAACAAACAGAGCAGAGATGTTCTAAAATTTCTATAATTTGAAGGTAATTAATCATGTTATTACATTTCACGAAAATTGGAGGTTCCCAGAGATAATGTCGATTGATCCTTCTGTTTATCTGTATGTCTTCATGGAGCTTGGAGCCTAAAACAAAACAAATAGTAATGAAGTATTCAAGTAGCAAATAAGTATAAAAACGAAGACAATAATCAATGTAATGTGATTTTTATTTACACTTAGATAAATCCATGTCATCTTTATTTTACTCAGTAATACCATACATCATCCTAATATTTTGATCATATTTCACTAATCTATCTTTCAGAATTTAGCTTGACTGAAATGGGAACGGTCAAGCCACATGTAGCAAAATATGCATGCCTTTAAGGTGCAGTAATATCAAACAAGCTTGATAATGTTATACAACTCTAATCAGGGAAAAATAAGAATTATCTAATTTTCACCACAAATTTCCTCTGGCCTCTGACAACATATTCGACGGAAAGGGGTAATCATGTCTCACCTCATATTTCGGAGCCGACAACTGAAATGTGATTGATTATTGTGTAATTTAGTGCCAGAGGAAACTTGTGCGAGAATAGTTCTATTTTCATTTTGAAAGTTAGTCTTTTTACGATACATTGTTGCCTTTGTGTGAAGAATATATTATATTTCTGCTATGTAACACGGCAAATGGAATGACTTTTTAAACATTCTAATGTGAAAAGAAAAGTATAAACAAATCCCTTAAAAAGAGAGAGAGAGAGAACTTGTTTTGGCGACAGTATTCAATCAAATCTGAATAAATAAATACAGTGTATGATAATGAAATTACTTCATGAATTACATTACATATAAGAAATATTTCGTTTAAGCGATATTTACCGGTGTACCCAACGAGATCAACTTCATAACCCTCTTTCGCAAACGATTTCGCATGGTACAGCATTCGAGGACTTCTGCCTAGATCGCCAAGAACAATTATACAGACGGAATGCCTTGGTTTGGCAATGTGATTTAGGACTATGTATAGCAAAACAAAAAGGATAGGCCATAATGTAAGTATGAAACCAACAAAGAGCATTTTCCTTATCTCCACCACGGCAAAGCCGCGAATCTGCAGACGAAAAACTCCACGATACATTTCCTGTTGCCGCTTACATCATCATTTGCTAAGGTCATCATTTTTTTACATTCGATACAAAATTATCAGTATTTGCTTAACTTTGTAACATATTTTTCTTACTTATTTAAATAAGTATTTGTAATCGTTGAATTGCTTCAAATAATGTCTGTAAAGATAGCATAACTTGTTATTATTTATGGGGTTGTAAGCGGCTGCTGAGTGTGGTGTGGCTCAGCCATCGTATAGGCCTATGTGGTTTGTCAACCTTGCGAAACATTGTATTACAGACAAGACAATTGCTGCATGAAACTTATTTAATATTATATGTGCTAAAATATATAAGATATTCTGGTTGTCATGGACGATGCTAATGATAGCGACAGTACTAGTTCACTCGGAAACATGAGCAGCTCAGAAGGGGAATATTCTGTAAGTAATGTTGAACAGACGCCTGTTTTCCAGCTCACATTGGACTCAGAATGTATTCTCCTTATGTAAATATCTTCCTTGATGGCGGACAGTAATGATGATTAATAATCGAAGGCTGCGCTGGTTGTACATAGTATATTTGACTGGTGATTTTCAACACTGATTTATCCAAAAATGACACAATGACAGCACATATACATACCACAGTGACTTTCTTTGTTGAGAGTATCAAAATATAAATCACCAGTAAATTTTGGTTTATTATTTAGTGCTTAAATAATGAAGAAAAAATTCCACGCTTCTGCAAGGTATTATGCAAGTATTGTGAGATTTTGTGTGCTTGTGTACATGCTGTCATTATATTGGTTGGCATTATTGGACTGGTTGCCTGCCATTGTTTTCTACTCTATCCTTCGAAAATACAACGACAGGTCAGGACTGATATTTCTGTCATTTTGATTTGCTGATATTTCTATTTGCTATAGGTATGTCCTCTCCAACATGACTAAAAAGAAAATTTGCATAAAAATTAAAAAGTCAGTGATTGCTACAATTTGTAGCCAGATATATATTTGTACAATATATGCAACATCATTGTTGTATTCATAGTAGTAGTTGCACTTGCCATTTTTTTAATACATTGACTCCAGGGGTTACAGTCACTTTTGCTTTCTGCACTCCTTGAATTTATCTGAGATTCCATGTGCGACAATTTGTGGAGAAAACAAGAAGTTTGATCCTTTGATGGCAAGGTCGCATAACAGTATATTGCAGTGGTTTTGAAGTTGGATGTTGTGCCATTGTAATCTTCAAAAGCATCATATCAGCTTGTGATTGTTTTTTTTTCTCCTGGATCGAATCAAATCACTTTGCTTGTGCCTTCAATTTTGCCATGGTATGTTTCAGGGGTGCAGTGATCAAAAGTGATCGTAAACCCAGGAGTATCAGAATAACATCAAATCATTTGCAATTTTTTTCAAGCAGATACTTAATGTGTCTGTTTATTTTCAACATAACATCACTGATGAAAACTTGGAAGAATAAGAAATTATAATTTATGTCAATTTTTTTTTGTGTGAAAGCATCTTAATGTTAAGTATTAACTAACGGTAAGTAAAACAAACTCAGGAAAGTGAAAATAATGTCATAGTATTTTTTATTAACCTTAAGTTAGCTATGGGTAAAGTGCAGAGCAACCATGCCTACATGCCTTTCATTTTTGGATGCCCCATGCCTTTTACTTTCGAAAGAATTTTGCTCAGATGGATCAAGTCCTGGGACCTGGAAACAAAATGAATAAAAAATGAGGAATCTTGCTGTGTAGCTTAAAACAAGAAATGTCAATTAATTGGTTTTACAGAGTTATTTCATATACATACTGTGTTGAGATCTCTGTTCTTCTATTGTAATTTCTATATCCAAAATTGCTCTTTTGTCTTGTCTTAGACAGAATGTTTAATTCCAAACTAACATATATTCTGCAAACTATACTTAGTCTGAAAATTAAATATTCTTAAAACGAATAGTATCAATGAATGAAGCCATAACTTGCCATAATCAAGTATTTGCGATTCGTTCATATAAGGGAGGTAACTCTTATGTCATCCAACCAGCTCTTGAAAATTTCAAGAAGAGATCAAGTGGCTGCATTGTAACTTGTCGTAACCAAGACAAAAAGGGAGAGACACTATACACCACAGCAAAATTTGTGGTAACTCTAATCTTGTTCATCCAGTCCAAGGATTTTTTCATGGAATTATTAAAAAGCTGGTTGAAAAAGACCATTTCTCCATTTGAATACTGCTTACAGTTTTCAAACCATCCAATTGCAAAGATAAAGGCAACATAAATAGAAAGGGAGGTCACTCAGTCTAGTCACTGATTTTATTTCCATATTCTAGATTTTGAAGACCTCCACTCAGGCACCTGTAGTGCTCTTATCACTCTTGTTGGCTGTTTAGGTTTCTTAATGTGGAAAGAATCTATGATGAGTACCCAGAGAAAAATGGGGTCGTGGTTGGGCAGCTGGTCCAATTCTACTTTTGGTGTCCATTTCGGACATGGAACCCTATTGGCGATGGAAGTGAAAAGCAAATCCTGTGTTTTACAATTTTATCACCAAAATATATAACAGATTTATATCACATCAAATGTTTGAACCCTACTGAGTTGGCCGAGTAATATTGACTCACCTTAAATAAAAATTATAAGATGATTTTTAAAGGTGAAAATTCAGTCAAAATATATATATACATTAATTATGAATTCAACAAACGTGATCCTGCCAATTTCTTGCCTATTCTATTGAAGTTTATATTTGACTGAAGGCTTGTGAACTTGAAATAAAAACTTGTTTATATATCTTTGTAGTACATTAGGATAGCCTGGCTCACTTGATATGCATTATTTTTTTTCAGATGCAGGATGATGACACTGGCTTTCCCAAGTTTGATGTGACATCCTGGAGTCCAAAATCTGAAAGTTCTGGTGTTGACTATCTCTGCCTTGTTCCATTTGCTTCAAATTACACACCAGAATATGACCAATCATTGCATAAAGGCAAATTTAAAACTAATTGCTCGGAACGTATTCATAGAAAGCCCTACAGTAAAAGCAACATAGCAGATGAACGGCGTTTAAGGATGGCAGCAAATCAGAATGATTCAAGTGTAGTTTTAAGTTTATTAGAGAGTGGTATTGATACTTGTTGTTATGATGAAAAGAAAAGGACACCATTACACTTTGCAGCATCTCAGGGCAATGAAAATATTGTGAAAGCGTTATTAGAAAAGGGAGCTAATCCAAACCAGAAAGATGCTGTTGGCAATACTCCACTTCACCTTGCAGCATGTACAGGGAAAGTGCCAATTGTTACTCTGCTGCTTAAGGCTGGCACTGACTTGCAATCTGTAGACAAGTATGGACGAACGCCTCTTACAGTTGGAAAATCACGCTTAAAGTTTCTCTCGGAATCTAAAGTTTATTCATCTCAACAGGTCAAAGATGAAGCACTACAGGTAATGAAACCAAAGCCTGCTGCAAACTGAAGATAATATACTTAGACAAAATAATATCATCCCTTAAAGACTCCTTCAGTCACACATACACTGTATATATATATATACATATTTTTTTTATCACTAATGACAAAATGTCCAGTTTTCTCTTTTTTTGCCATAAGATGCTTGGCATATACAGATATTGAACTAGTAAATTCAAACAGAGAATGAGTTACATAATATCATTTAAGATCCTACTCTGACTGTCAAAAATATGCCCATGGCATAAATTTGGTATTCAGGTTTCTTGAAAACCAAATGCAGAAACTTTTCTTTTTGAAAGAGAAACCTGTTGAAAGGTATGCTACTGTCGGATAAAAACATGTTAGATGAAACAGATCCAAGTTTCAGTTTTTAAGATCTTGTTAACCAATTTATTTATTACAGTTTTCAGAGTAAAAAGTTCAAATATCAGGAATGGATAGCATAAATTCAACAGGCCACAGACTGCCAGTGTGTCATTATTTAGTGATTTATACCAGATGACATAATTACTTAACATCTGTTTACATACATAAGATATGTTGGTTCTCAAAGACGAAAGCAGTTGCTACATTCATTACACATGAAAATACGTTGCAAATATGTATGAATTGACAAATTAAAACATTTTTTTGGCAGGTTTGTGATATGATGAAAACCTATTTGAACTTAATTACTTAACATCTGTTTACATACATAAGATATGTTGGTTCTCAAAGACGAAAGCAACCAGATGACATAATTACTTAACATCTGTTTACATACATAAGATATGTTGGTTCTCAAAGACGAAAGCAGTTGCTACGTTCATTACACATGAAAATACGTTACAAATATGTATGAATTGACAAATTAAAAAAATTTTTTGGCAGGTTTGTGATTAGATCGTCTGTGTGACAAACTTCAACAAGTGTCCACAAGAGAGGAAGTAAACCATGTGAATATTTTATTATCAGATTTTGCGGGACTAACGTTACAGAAGAAAAACTCGTCATGACAAAGGACGACAAGGAAGAAAGCCATGTCAGTATTTTGTAATCATACTTTGCTGGACTCAGCTTATCGAAGAAAAATTAAACTCATCATGACAAAGGGCTGCAATATTATTGGAGTTGCAAGTTTTACAACAAATCTAACTGTATTTACAAAGTTTAGACAAACTTACAGTTATCAGCAGAGACAGAGATAGCAAATCGTATGTGTCAAGTCATATAGGCTGTTTTTGGAAGGTTAAAGGAACTCAGAATGACCTTTAGTGTTAGAAGATGAGTCAGGGAGTGATGATAAACATGGGGTGAAAAGGAGTAAGAATGAAGAGGGAATAAAATCATACAGAAAGGTTATAAGTTTATTCAAGATAAGGTAACAGAGTGTTAAGAATGGGGTCAAATAGCATAGAGATATCTCAATTATACATTTAAGTACATGTATAGGGTCAAAGGTTTCAGAATGATATATGATTGTATTCTGATTGTTCTGAGTTAATACACTGCACATCCTCTTATAATGACCAGTTTCATTATCCTTGTTTTAATGCAAGTAAGAGTAATGGTTATGACACAAAATGTTAACAAATGACAATAACTCTGAAATCAAAGTGTTGCAGGTCTTAATTTTATATGCTGCACATCCTCTTAGTATGATCAATGTATACATCAGGTTTCATTATCCTAGTCAAATGCAGACCAAGTTATGCTGCAAACACAAAATATTAGCAAAGGGCAATAATTCTGTAATTTAAGGTTGGCAGGTCCAAACATTGGTGCACTACACATTGTCTTAGTATGCTCAATGTATACACCAGGTTTTAGCATAAATGAAAGCAAAGGTATGCTAAGGACAAGAATTTTTACAAAGGGCAACAACTATGTAATTTAGGGGGTTTTGGGCCCTGAATCTGGTACACTGCACATCGTCTTAGTATGATCAATTTACACACCAAGTTTCATAATCCTAGTTTAAATGCAAGCAATTTAAAGTTGTCCTCTTGACATAATTTTAACAAAGGGCAATAACTCTGCAGTTAAAGAGTTGCAAGCCCTGATTTTTTGTACATTGCAGATCATCATAGTATGATCGATGTATGCACCAATTTTCAATAACCTCTCGTAAAAAGAAGCAAAGTTATGCTCTGGACACAAAATTTTAACAAAGGGCTATAACTCTCTAATTGAGGGGTTTAGGACCCTGAGTGTGGTACACTGCACATTACCTTAGTATGACTAAAGAATACACATAGTTGCATGAATTTTGCTCAACTGTGGTCAAAGTTATGCTTTTTACACAAAAGGGCAATAATTCTGTAATTCATGAATTAGAATGAGCTCAAAATGCTTCATATTAGATCATTCATAACGTCATTAAAGCTTGGATTAGGAGGTTATTTACAACAGGAGTCTCTTGCAAGCAGTTTTGGATTCATATAGTGACAGAGACATCCCTGCAAACAGTGGTTCAGAGTATATTTCCCTGTGTTATGAAATGGAAAGAAGAAGAATATTCAGACCAAAAAATCAGTTTCTAATATGACTATTTGGTTTAATGAAAGAATCAAGATAGATAAAGTTTTTTGTGTTTTACAAAGATTGGTATAAAAGGGAGTGATAGTCATTAATGATATAATAAGGAGTTCTCATAGATTTTTATAAGACTTTAAAATTCACACAGATATACAGTAAAAAAATAATTTTTTTTATTAATATCAGGTATTATAACAGTTATAAAGGACCAACAAGGCTAAACCCATCTAAAGATAAATACGTCATTCATGTGAAGAAATTTACAAATATATTTTTTTTTTTTAAATGAAAGGGTATGAAAGATTTCTATAAAATATTCATGAAAAATGAAGTTATTGAAAATGGTATGAAAAAATTGGATGAATATTTTGAATTTGATGGAAATGGTTGGCAAATATATTCAAGCTTCCCATTTCTGAAACAAAGAACACATAATTGCAGTGGATGCAATCTGGGATTAATCCTGACAACAAATTCTTATTTATTCAAAGTAGGTCTTACATATAGTCTATACAGTAATAACTTCATTGTAATTATTACAGAAATTAGAACAATTGAACATATTTTATGGAATTGCAATAAACTTAAAAATTTGCTCCAAAATTAAGCAACCTTCTTTCATTATTCATTTATTCCATTTTGATTTTAATAAAAAAAAATCCTTTCTTTTTGTTGAAATCATTATGTAAACAGAAAAGTAGGTAATGTGATAATTTTCATAATAAAGTTATACATAGATTAAAATGTGTCTAAATTTATAAGAAACGTACACAGTTCCAAATACATAGCTAGCAGCAAGGGAGAAAATCATCTCAACCAATGTAGGAGAGAATGTGCTAAGAATTTGGTAGATAACTGAATCAAAAAGAGATTTGAAATAAATATATTTTCATCCTCCAATGTCCTTTTAACGATTTCACATCAACAGAGAAATTCAGGAATTAGTTGGGTATTTCATTACCGCCTACCTTTCTGAGTTTTTTTTTATGTATTAGGAGGGAGCGGGCAACCAGTATTGATATTTGTATGACAATATATGAAAGTGATGATATATATGTATATGTGACAGGGAAGGAGTGTGTGAGGATGTGTGGATGGAGAATGAAAGGAAAGTGTTACTATGTGTCTCTGTTTGGGTTTTGGGATCACTGTGTCTTTCACCGGTTGATGGCCCTGATGACCTTTGATGTGTTGATGGGCCTGATAACCTTGGATGTGTGATGGGCCTGATGACCTTGGATGTGTTGATGGGCCGTTAAGAATGATAATAATTATTGATGGAGTTTGTTGTATAATGATTAAAGAACATGTCATTGTAATGTACCAATGTTGGTTTTTGTAATGTCTGTTTTGATTTTTACCAATGAAAAAAAACCTGAAAAATAAAAATAATAAAAACAAAAAATATTGTGATAATGTAATACCATATGATATTATAAAATGTTGAAATAAAGTGCTGGTGTCACTCTGTGTAAGAATTTATTCTGTAATTGCACTGGAACGTCAATTTATGTTGGGTGGTTCTTATCTTGTTTTTTTAAGGATGTAAAAATATTTGTGAAAAAGATACTTTGAAAATATGAATCTAACTGTGATCTTCTTTTTGTTAAAGACATACAGTGGCTGCTAATTCCTGGCCCCTGATTGGTCAAAATTTAAATATTGTAAGATTTCCATAAAATTTGGTATGTAGGCCTATAATTGGATACCTTCTTAGAAAGCAATTAAAAAAAGAAACACCCAAAATTAAAGTATTTTTCATGACTTATGTGAAAAACGTATCTTTTTTTCGTCATCACCATTTTCGCTAAACTTTGAAAACTTGAATAATTAAAAGCAACAGCTATTACTGTATTTGTAATTTTACACTCTCAGTTCTGAGAAGTTAATCATTAGATTTCAACATCAGGAAATGGAGAATTCCGCTTATGAATAATAAAATATATTCATAATAAAGCGATACACTTGCCTATAATGTCAAATTTGTTGTTTTTGTACATATTTTCAGTGTCGGAACATTGTTTATCTTGACTATTGTTTATAAATATGTTCATGCTCGCTTAATTACGAAGAAAGCCGAGTGGGTCACATGGCTTGTCATGTGATGAAGTCATTTAATTCCACCTCAAAGAAAAAATGAATTACGTGGTCAATAAATGCACACGTCTTATGTATGACGCTTGCTTTTGAGCCTTTCTACTAATTCTTGTTTGCAGTAAATGATTATATAGTGTTATAATATATAATTTTTAACGGTCAGTCTTGATAATTCGTTTTGGTTTGGCTTTGTCATGCGAGAATTATCTATGTCAATCGCAGGTGCTAAACTAGTGGGGCCCCAAAGGGGGTAATTATAATCAGAAAAGAAAAAAACTCATTGTACAGAAATGCAGATGAATTGATACTTTTCTGTACATATTAATAGAGATATTGCACTGTTTATAATGAAGACTATGTTTTTATCACCACGGTCGTTATTTTTGTTTATTTATTTTGACACTTAGAAGGAATACCCCCAATTGGGCCCCACCTTGCAGTCAACAACAAACACACGTTGTCGATAGAAAATTCAAACGAATAACGTTACTGTTTTCATTCAACATTTATCAGATAACACTTTTAGTAGTGTTGTTCATAACATATTCATGCATCAAACACCAGATATTGGATTATAATCATTGACAGATGGTTAAGTTAACCAGTCAAGCAGCAGCTTCGCAAATTCCACTTTGAAGCAACTATGATAATAAAAAACACCACTAAAAACAATATAAAACATTTTTTTCCCCAATAGTGTTACAAGCCATGTGACCCACTCAGCTTTCTTTGTAATCAACCAAGCGTGAACATGTTTATAAACAATAGTCAAGATAAACAATGTTCCGATGCCAAAAATAGGTACAAAAACAACAAATTTGATGTTATTGGTGCGTGTATCGCTTTATTATGGATATATTTTATCATTCATAAGCCGAATTCTCCATTTCCCGATGTTGAAATCAAAGGTAATAGCCGCTTTAATAATTAGATGGCAAATGCTAAACTGTGACCAAAAATACTAAGCAAAAATATATCAATGCAAGCATGATAGGAGATGAAGATAAGGCCAAGGAGTAGATATTTTTGGAGGTTGGATCAAAAGAAGACTGATGCTGGATGTAGGCAATCATGGTCACATGGTCTGATTATTGACAGATGGCTACAGATTGTGCAAGGTGTGATAAGAGTAAATTGTGTTACAGGTATATTAAATCAAAGATCAAAATGAATATGGTCCCGGTTGAGTGAACCAGTGCAGAATCATTAATGTTTTGTAGTTTACACCAGAACAGAGGGTAAAAGATGAAGGAAATGTGTACGGATGTGCATTAGGGAACTTCAATGGCAAAGATTATAAAAATTAAGCTAAAGAGTGTTGAACTACGTATCTCAGGTGTGATCCAAGTTGTGTTGTGTGATCTGACAAACTGTGGTAGTGTGTACTTCTCAGGAAGCTGCACTGTGATTTTTGTGTCCTTGGGCACGACATTTCACCCATGTTTTGGGTGGCATGTGACACACCTTTGATTTGCTGTTCAGTGAGGAAGCCATCAGCTACTTCAAGGAAAACTCTGTTAAAAATGACTCTGATTGTTGTAGTGGCAACAAACCTAACAATTATATTTATACATGTGATTAAGTAACATTTAATAATATAGGTCTTATCATGTTCTTAACATGCTTTCATTTCTACATGAATTAACTTCGTTATGCGAAAAACTTTTGTTTTATTAATGACTATTATTATGTGAAAAACAATTGTATTATTAATGACTAGAGTAAATTCCATACAATGGTACATCACATGATATAACAATTAGGGCCCTGAACCGTAATTTGTACTTAAGCTGAACTTTTTACGATGTAAAATTGTTCTGATGACAGATAGCCTAGCCATCCGAAACATGTACACATAAATAAATTAAATGACTACAGAATCCCGTGTGTTGATACCTTGTCCCATCTATGGAGCTCTATTAGTATTCCTTGGTAGCCATTTTTCCTTCTTCTCCTAATACACATACCAGCTAGCTATACCAAGTGGAAGTTGGATCACTCTACTTTTTATGTATTTTCTTCAAATATAGGTCACGTATTATGCTTCTGGCGTGAATGAAGTTGTGTCTTCGTGGTACAGTATACATATAAGACATATATAAATATATATATGTTTCGTGTATGGATGTCATATTTGATGTTTCAGTACAAGGACATGTAATGGTTTGATATATATATATCAAATATTGCAAATTTTAAGTGACCTTTAGCATCTGCCAGTTTATGTAGATTTCTAGCCTACATCTCAAAGTCATAAAGGTCAACAAACTTCATATGGAGGTCACTGAGTCACGTATCAAAATGAAAAACGCGGAAACACCATCCCCCATATGACCTTTGACCTTGAACTTAAGTACATACTATGTACCATGAGACATTGTGGTCACCGTTTTACTTATTACTTTGGTCACAAACACAAGTTTCTGGTGTATACTTCCGTTGGTCTAAGAATTATGCAAGGAAATTGTAATATATGTTCTTGTACAGTAAGGTCAAGTAATGTGTTGGAATACAAAATTGGGTTACTTTGATTGCTATCCTATTTTGTTTTGTAGAAGTTGTTAAGTGAATGGTATCTATGAAGCTCCCACCTTGAATAAGATTTTATCAATCAAAGATCTTTTTAAAAGAAAGTAAGTAAAATTGACTCTATTTTTAAAAGGACATAAGATTAGTTGGGAGCAAATATGCTTTTACACTGGTATGTGCACAATGTTTGTCCAATAAAAAATTAACTAATTCCATATTTTTGTCAAATTTTGTGTGATACAATGATAAAGGCATAGGGTCAACATGATTGAAGAACATGGTATTCTGTGACCTTCACCTTTTGTAAGCCCCAATTTACCCATCATTTGGCAGAGTTACAATATTAAGAAAATTTCTGAGGAAACTACCACTTGATAATTATGCCAAGATAAGATTAAAACGTACTAATGTTTGGTAATATCTGATAAAAAATATTTTGTGGGGATATCAGAACAAATAAATATTAATAAGAATGGGTCTCACTTAAAATACACATAGATGTTATTGGAGATTCAAACGGACTTCATGAAAAAAAAAGTGACCAATTTGCATACTTAATGCACTGGTGTAGTAGGCATGTTTATGTATTCATGACACATCATATTACAGGAAGAATACATTACAGGTAGAGTAGAATACATTACAGATAGAATACATTACAGGTAGAGCAGAATACATTACGGGTAGAATACATTACAGGTAATGTTTAGTCATTCAAGGGTTCATTCTGTAGTTCGAATAGAGCAATAAATGTTTATAGTATATACCAACCTCTCACGGAAATCTCCAAAAGATTTTCTAACTTTCGTTCAGCAAAGATTGTAAATGGAGGCATGATGAAGAGAATATCAATTAACTGTGACCATTGAAAACATCTTCACCTCCTAATGTGAGCCTTCTTTAGGCCAGCCCCAACTCCCCTACCCACCCAAGACGCCATGACCTACCAACTAACTTATCCACCCATTAACGTGCCCACCTACTGATATGGGCCTTTGTTAGACCAGCCCCAACTCCCCTACCCACCCAAGACGCCATGACCTACCAACTAACTTATCCACCCATTAACGTGCCCACCTACTGATATGGACCTTTGTTAGACCAGCCCCAACTCCCCTACCCACCCAAGACGCCATGACCTACCAACTAACTTATCCACCCATTAACATACCCACCTACTGATATGGGCCTTTGTTAGACCAGCCCCAACTCCCCTACCCACCCAAGACGCCATGACCTACCAACTAACTTATCTACCCATTAATATTCCCACCTACTGATATGGGCCTTTGTTAGACCAGCCCCAACTCCCATACCCACCCAAGACGCCATGACCTACCAACTAACTTATCTACCCATTAACGTGCCCACCTACTGATATGGGCCTTTGTTAGACCAGCCCCAACTCCCCTTCCCACCCAAGACGCCATGACCTACCAACTAACTTATCTACCCATTAACGTGCCCACCTACTGATATGGGCCTTTGTTAGACCAGCCCCAACTCCCCTTCCCACCCAAGACGCCATGACCTACCAACTAACTTATCCACCCATTAACGTACCCACCTACTGATATGGACCTTTGTTAGACCAGCCCCAACTCCAATACCCACCCAAGACGCCATGACCTACCAACTAACTTATCCACCCATTAACATACCCACCTACTGATATGGACCTTTGTTAGACCAGCCCCAACTCCCCTTCCCACCTAAGACGCCATGACCTACCAACTAATTTATCCACCCATTAACGTGCCCACCTACTGATATGGGCCTTTGTTAGACCAGCCCCAACTCCCATACCCACCCAAGACGCCATGACCTACCAACTAACTTATCTACCCATTAACGTGCCCACCTACTGATATGGACCTTTGTTAGACCAGCCCCAACTCCCCTTCCCACCCAAGACGCCATGACCTACCAACTAACTTATCCACCCATTAACGTGCCCACCTACTGATATGGGCCTTTGTTAGACCAGCCCCAACTCCCATACCCACCCAAGACGCCATGACCTACCAACTAACTTATCCACCCATTAACATACCCACCTACTGATATGGACCTTTGTTAGACCAGCCCCAACTCCCCTTCCCACCCAAGACGCTATGACCTACCAACTAACTTATCCACCCATTAACATACCCACCTACTGATATGGGCCTTTGTTAGACCAGCCCCAACTCCCCTACCCACCCAAGATATCATGACCTACCAACCAATTTATCCACCCATTAACCCATGCTACCTAAAAGCCAAAGATCAGTTTTGTCATACACTTCTGTCCTTAATGATATTTTTTAATAGCTTAATTTTCTTTAATGAACTCAGAGAATTCACTTTTTTTTATTTATTCTCTGAAAATCCATAGATCAACAAAGTCCATGGCAAATTTCATTAACCAATGATTATGTAACGATTTAATGACTTGACAGATTCACACCATACTTATAACAATTAATCTTGCCATCAGGTAACATTGTGGTAATAATATAATAAAGTTTGACAACAAACAATTATATCACAAACTTAATTTCAATATCTTTTTTTTTTTTATATTAAAGTCTTATTTTGCTGGCATATCCATAAAAAAACCGCAAAAACCTCTAACCATAGGAAGCTACCATACAACCCCATTTATACATGTATATACACGGTGAACGTTTTGACTCCTTTGCCCTAAAGATGTTTTAGATCAAATGACTTAAAATTGTTAATTCTTTGTGGCAAAAGAGTTTCAAATCTCACTTTTATTTCTGTCCCATTCACAAATAAATCTGTTAAGGGAGATAACTCTGTAATGACAGACTCATATACATGGTAAAATATTATCTTACATTTTCACTTGTTCTCAAGAATTGGGTAGATTCATGACATGAAACTATGCAAGAGAAATGGGTTCTCTTCAGCATGTCACTTTTGAGCATGAGAAGATTTTCAAGATGACTATCAGCATCAATTTTGTTGAAATATGCAATTACTGATGTGATCTCGTTGGAACTTAAGGGACATGTAATCAATATTGGTCATTGTTACGCATGCCTTATTTTGAATATAGCCAGAATTTAAAGATGGCTACCAGCGGCCATTTGCAAATTTATTACTAATTCTCAGAAAGTATTGAACATTGGATATAGTTTTATGTGTTTCATTTTGGTACCTTTTCCAAGAAGAAAATGCTTTTTAGGTGGATGGAATTTAAAAATTTTGACATTTTAGTAAAAATAGAATTAACACCTGGTTCATACACTTTTAATAATGACAGGACTGCCAACATAGATACTGAAAAGGAGAAAAGATCAACAAATAGCCCACAAACAGTCACGAGACGCTCTGATTAGTAGGATGTCCTGATGCCTCACGAATTTCATACAAACATATTAATGTAGGTTTTGTATAAAATTGTGATCTTTTTGAAATAAGTCTAGATAATTTCTCTGAATTCCTATGGATTTGATTATAGGTATTTTAAGGATACTAGATCTGCCCATGGATAACAGATTTCTACACATGCACACATATAAACCACAGTCACCTACACATACTTACACAATGACACACTAATTATCACACACATAGTACACACTGGAAAACTTTGTAACCACACACGAATCACAGAAGTTGCACACACATACATACACAATGACACACCATCATCACACACATGGTTCACACTGGAAAACTTAGTAACCACACACACAAATCACAGAAGTCGCACACACATACATACACAATGATACACCATCATCACACACATGGTACACACTAGAAAACTTAACACACACATACATACACAATGACACACCATCATCACACACGTTACACTGGAAAACTTAGTAACCACACACACAAATCACAGAAGTTGCACACACATACATACACAATGACACACCAACATCACACACATGGTACACACTGGAAAACTTAGTAACCACACACAAATCACAGAAGTCGCACACACATACATACACAATGACACACCATCATCACACACATGGTTCACACTGGAAAACTTAGTAACCACAAACACACACATCACAGAAGTCTCACACACATACATACACAATGACACACCATCATCACACACACATGATACATACTGGAAAACTTAGTAACCACACACAAATCACAGAAGTGTTACAAACATACATACACATACACATTGACACACCATCATCACACTCATGTTACACACTGGAAAACTTAGTAATCACACACACAAATCACAGAAGTCTTACACACATACATACACATACACAATGACACACCATCATCACACACATGTTACACACTGGAAAACTTCATAACCACACACACAAATCACAGAAGTCGCACACACATACATACACAATGACACACCGTCATCACAAACATGGTTCACACTGGAAAACTTAGTAACCACACACACAAATCACAGAAGTTGCACACACACACACACACAATGACACACCATCATCACACACATGGTTCACACTGGAAAACTTAGTAACCACACACACAAATCACAGAAGTCGCACACACACACATAAACAAAGACACACCAACATCACACACATGTTACACACTGGAAAACTTAGTAACCACACACAAAAATCACAGAAGTTGCACACACATACATACACATTGACACACCATCATCACACACGTTACACTGGAAAACTTAGTAACCACACACACAAATCACAGAAGTTGCACACACATATATACACAATGACACCCCATCATCACACACATGGTACACACTGATAAACTTAGTAATCACACACATAAATCACAGAAGTCACACACACATACATACACATACACAATGACACACCATCATCACATACATGGTTCACACTGGAAAACTTAGTAACTACACACAAATCACAGAAGTCGCACACACATACATACACAATGACACCCCATCATCACACACGTGTTACACACTGGAAAACTTAGTAACCACACACAAATCACAGAAGTCGCACACACATACATACACAATGACACCCCATCATCACACACGTGTTACACACTGGAAAACTTAGTAACCACGCACAAATCACAGAAGTCGCACACACATACATACACAATGACACACCAACATCACACACATGGTACATTCTGGTAAACTTAGTAATCACACACATAAATCACAGAAGTCACACACACATACATACACATACACAATGACACACCATCATCACATACATGGTTCACACTGGAAAACTTAGTAACCACACACAAATCACAGAAGTCTTACACACATACATACACAATGACATACCAACATCACACACATGTTACACACTGGAAAACTTAGTAACCACACACATAAATCACAGAAGTCGCACACACATACATACACAATGATACATCATCACACACGTTACACACTAGCACTAGTTGAAAAAAACCCACAAAAATTGAGTCCCAGGAAAATGAATGATTTCACAGTTCATTGCCTCACTTTTTTGTGTATATATTTATATAGTTAGGTATTCATTGAGGCTGAGGATTCAAACAGTGATCAGATAAAAACATTGCCACATGTTATCAAGTGTACCAGATTTTCATTTTAGCAGTTTCCCATTAGATATCACAGGAAACATCAGGATGTATGGAATATTGCATTATATTCCAAACATTCAAGTTATGGAGATAAGTTCAACATTGTACAACATGTATGAGATAGGACAGATCAAGGAGCCTGTCCAGATATTTCCTCGGGTCAGGTGGTGCAGTGGTAATGCACTCGCCTTTCACCTAGCTGTCCGGGATTCGATTCCTAGTTTGGAGATGTAAAGATAACAGTCACCTGCCTAACCACATGGGTTTTCCGGTTTTCCTCCCACAACAAGACCCCTGTCACGTTACATCTAGTCTTACAAGTGTGATTAATGTAAGTTGAAATAATTTGTTTCATAATTGTTGCAAGAAATTAATAACGTTGATATTGTAATAGATATTTCCTCTCACACACATATTGTACAATTTGAGGCTTATCTCTGACTTAAAACATGGAAGTATTTTGTATCAATATAGAACATCTTTATTTTTAATAAAAGCTAGTTCCACAATCTTTGTCTCTGACAATAGGCTTAAATTCATCCTTGTGCAATTTACCATTGTCCTTTTTGAAACTTCTATGATGGCTCTTCTTCCGTGCGTTCAACCAAATCAACATTATTTATCAGCTATAACACAGCCACAGGAAAAAACATACCCAGAAGTGTTGTTATCAGAAACTGTGTTAAAAATGTGATAAACAACATTGAAATGATCAAGTGCATAGAACATCATTTTGGCCTGCTTATAATAAGTTCACTTCTGTGTGGAAGTGTTTTTTATTGTGTCAACAACATAATTTTAATGAAACAACAAGTTACAAAGTGGTCAAAATGTTGCAAATTGATTATCCTTTTAAAGCTGGTCTTAAATCAGTTGAGATCCAGAAATGTGTTTCTATAATAAGCTACTTTAAGTAGATTTGTAGGAAAAGTTATTTACCTAGAAAACAGGATGTTATATTAAAAAATACATGAGTTTCTGCTATAAGATTTTATATGTGTGTGCTATATACTGAATTAATACTCTTTCTGATGGAAAATGTCTCTCTCATCATCCTCACATGGAATTTTGTAAAAGTGTGTTAAATATTGCATGAACCTGCCTGTATTTAAATTAACATCAGGAAGTAGCTTATCACCTTCAAAACAGTTAAAGTGATTTGTCAAGGGGATTGAAAATCAAATCCCCTAAGTAAATAGAGAACTGAATATGAATGCTGGAAATATGTCCTTTCCTTTGAAAGTACAGTGACTCCTTCCTTGTTAATAATGTAAAAATCTTTGTATACACGTGTACAATCTTTTTGGTGCATTTGTATCATGTGACACACTACACACTTGGATTTTATATATGTAAAATACCTTAGGACAAGACCAAATAATTTCCAGTTACCTTTAACTGTCTTATAAGTTATTGTTCAATAAGCGAGTCACTTAAAAGAGAGTCACTTAAAAGAGAGTCACTTAATAGAGAGTCACAGGCTGCATATAGAATAGTTACAGGTGTAAACATGCTTGGTTATAGAACATAAACAACAATGAATCACATCTCAATCATGGTTTAATTTAAATAACATTTTTTAAAAATTCAAACTTTGCTTTCTCAATACTTTTAAAGGCAATCTATTCACCTCAAATTGTATTTTTTCCATCAAAACATGCACAAATAATGCACTGAATAAAAGAAACAGAGATACCAGTAGAAGAAATAGATGATGATGATGTTTCTTGAATATTTAATATATTTAATGAGAAAATTTGAAATTTTTTTTCTTTTTAAAAATCAGGTAACATTGTGGTAATAATATAACAAAGTTTAACAACAAACAATAATAACACAAACTTAATTTCGAGATCTTTTTATCTATTTTTTATATGAAAGTCTTATTTTGCTGGCATATCGATAACTCTACCACATGGCACACACAGAAAATAAACTCAAGTCATCTGTTCACTCCTCAATGTAATTTCATAATGGGATTGGCAAGTGAGTGACATCATCGATGATGTCACACTATAGGCTGGCTATGCTACATAGCCAGAAATCGAAACAAATAATAATAATAATAATCAAACATGGCAGGAAAACATGTCAGGAAAACATGGCAATAGGTTGATTAATCCTTAAAATCTAACACATCTTGTTGGTATAATGTGTAAGTAATGGGTATGATATCACAGTAATTGATCGTTCACAAACAAAAGTGTAGAATGTAGTCTATAACCTTTGCATTGTGAGTGGTCATGTGGCACAGTGGCAGTACATTTGCCTTTCACCTAGGTGTCGGGGAGGGGAGGCGGGAGGGGGGTTTGAATTCCCGCTAGACGTGAAAAGGTATAGGGTCACCAACCTGACTGTGTGTTTTCCTTGGGGACTTTTTCATTTGGGCCACAAAGAATGATTAATATAAGCTTAAAGCTAACATTCATATTTATTTATATTTAAGTATTCAAAGGCAGCAGCATACCTCCTTCACATGTTGCAAACATAAAATGTATTGGTAACATATTATAAAGCCTTTCAATTTTATCACACATTATATACAGTGTGTTTGGTAGCATCCAACTTAACAGTACCATACCTGGCAAGCATAGTAGCATTAACCCTTAATTCTATCATACATAACAAGCATGGTATGTATAATACAACGTAGCATACAACCTTAACTCTATCAAACTTCACAAGCATTATACGTAAGGTCGCATACAAACTTAACTCTATCAAACTTCACAAGCATTATACGTAAGGTCGCATACAACCTTAACTCTATCAAAATTCACAAGCATTATACGTAAGGTCGCATTCAACCTTAACTCTATCACACTTCACAAGCATTATACGTAAGGTCGCATACAACCTTAACTCTATCAAACTTCACAAGCATTATACGTAAGGTCACATACAACCTTAACTCTATCATACTGCACAAGCATTATACGTAAGGTCGCATACAACCTTAACTCTAGCAAACTTCACAAGCATTATACGTAAGGTCGCATACAACCTTAACTCTAGCAAACTTCACAAGCATTATACGTAAGGTCACATACAACCTTAACTCTATCATACTGCACAAGCATTATACGTAAGGTCACATACAACCTTAACTCTATCATACTGCACAAGCATTATACGTAAGGTCGCATACAACCTTAACTCTAGCAAACTTCACAAGCATTATACGTAAGGTCGCATACAACCTTAACTCTAGCAAACTTCACAAGCATTATACGTAAGGTCACATACAACCTTAACTCTATCATACTGCACAAGCATTATACGTAAGGTCGCATACAACCTTAACTCTAGCAAACTTCACAAGCATTATACGTAAGGTCGCATACAACCTTAACTCTATCAAATTTCACAAGCATTATACGTAAGGTCGCATACAACCTTAACTCTATCAAACTTCACAAGCATTATACGTAAGGTCGCATACAACCTTAACTCTATCACACTCCACAAACATTGTATGTAAGGTCGCATACAGCCTTAACCCTATCACACTTCACAAACATAGTATGTAAGGTCACATACAACCTTAACTCTATCACACTTCACAAACATAGTATGTAAGGTCACATACAACCTTAACTCTATCACACTTCACAAACATAGTATGTAAGGTCGCATACAACCTTAACTCTATCACACTTCACAAGCATTATACGTAAGGTCACATACAACCTTAACTCTATCACACTTCACAAACATAGTATGTAAGGTCGCATACAACCTTAACTCTATCAAACTTCACAAACATAGTATGTAAGGTCACATACAACCTTAACTCTATCAAACTTCACAAACATAGTATGTAAGGTCACATACAACCTTAACTCTATCACGCTTCACAAACATAGTATGTAAGGTCACATACAACCTTAACTCTATCACGCTTCACAAACATAGTATGTAAGGTCACAAACAACCTCAACTCTATCACACTTCATAAATTCAGTATGTTAGGCAGCATACAGCCCTAAACAAAGAATTCCAGTTAGAGGTCAAACTATCAAATGTTTGGATGAAATGGCTCATCCCATATTAAACAGTTTCATAGCAGATATTGATCTTTCGCTGTCCATCTTGCTTGAGACGATTAGGCCAACACTGCTGACAAAGGAAATGTAGCAAGTATGCTATTATTAGCAATCCAAGAAATATCAGAATCAGAATTCCATCGATGACCAACACAAGGTATACTGACATTGGGTATACCAACATTTCTCCGTGCTACTTTTACCCTTCAACAAGTTTGTAGTGTCCTAGGTGATCAAAATCTGCTGTCACAAACTTTGGTACTACTGAAAACAAAACTGAGAATCAGAATAATCCTCAATTGATGGGAAATACTGAAGACACCAACTTGAGGCTAACAAGTTATTGATTCCAGCACTAATGAAATATCAGGTCACATTGTTCTCACATTCTTCTTTAAAGTGAGATATATTTTGAGACATTAATGATTCATCCACTGTCCTCCACTTTTGGTTGTTTTTTTTTGTTTGTTTTCTGTTTCCCTCAAAAATATATATATATAAAAAAACATATATATGTCAAATGGTTGTAATTAACTCCCAAGATTCAGGACATTTTGGAAGTCATAGATGTTCCATATTAACTCTGATGATTAGCTATATCAGACTCAAAGCAAATATTTTTCCATTGCAATATTTGTCAGAATCTTTGTTACAAAATTGCAGATTCATTAGTGTTCTGGTGATACTTCTTGAAAGTTAAATCCAAACATCTACATAACATATTCCTTTGCAGTAAAGTTTGCAATGATGTGGCACAGAAGCTTGTCACTGGTTTATCGGTAGATATATCTGCAAGCACATTTATATTCTGCCTGGGTCACACACACGTGTGTGTTCAGTGCAGTCATTGAGACTACTGATTAGTTTCCTGGTTTCCAGGCTCTACTTCACATGTCAATGATCTTATTCACATCACCATAACCTAAGCCCCACGCTGACTGGTCTGATGTTTGTATGCCGTAGTCTTTCTAAATATCATTCTGTTGCTGTGGTCTCTAGTTCTAGCCAGTAGACTACACAATGATTACTTTAAATCACAATATACCAGGAAAAGTCAAGCTATAATTTTTCTTGTACACACAAGAAAGGGTTACACTACCATTCAACATGGAGGAAGATTTCCATTATAATTATACCACTGCCGAAAACATCCATTCAC
Source organism: Ylistrum balloti (assembly GCF_031769215.1). Taxonomy (NCBI): domain Eukaryota; kingdom Metazoa; phylum Mollusca; class Bivalvia; order Pectinida; family Pectinidae; genus Ylistrum; species Ylistrum balloti. The sequence continues at coordinate 1,891,025 of NW_026782282.1, read as the reverse complement.
TGAGTGCCTTACTGGGGAATCCCTAGAACAACATCCATTCACTGAGTGCCTTACTGGGGAATCCTTCGAACATTCATTGATTGGTAGCCACCAAAACCATCTGAATTTGATAACCTTCCAACACACTAATGATATCTGAAAATGTAGTCGCCATCCCCTTGTGTCGTATAATTTCCCTCTGTTTTGTGCTTTGTATGAATTTAATTATCACAAGTTTATGCCTCCTAGCTATAAGGTGGACCAGACGTGGATGTAAGGGGATGATTAATTATGAAGAAGGAGACTCTCCGAGGTGTGTTATTAGCGTCAAGATATTTAAAAAAAAAAACTCATTTATTTTTCATAACGACTGCTTTTAAATGTTGAATTTAATTCTTCATCTATTCCATCATTAAAAAAAGTTAAGAAATGAAAAAAAAAAAAAAATAAAAAAAATATGGTTGTAGATTTAGCTTGCGATAGGACCATGCAGTGAAAAAATTGTAATGAAAAGTTAGCGTGTGCTATTTTCAGCTCATTTCATATTACAGGAATTGGCTTTCACTGACATTAGTCTTACTAAAAAAATGCTTACAGTATTATTGTCCTGTAGTAAGCCCATCAAAATTCTGAGTCAGAGATAGTTTATGGGCAATTTGGCTAGCTTTTAATCAGAAGATATGTCTATTCATTCTCACAATGTTAAGTTCTATACTGGTATTTTTGTAAAATATGTGTAGTACTTGTCCCAAATAAAATTACTAATCTATCTTTTTTATTTTGAATTTACCCTGACTACACACAGAATACGTCTACAGAGGACAGATAAAAAATTAGAATTTAAAATGTGCTATCCAAACATTAACATATCCATGTAAATCAAGGATTGTCAACCTCTGAAGTTACATTGTATTTCTCAAGGATGACGACTGGTTAGAAATGAAATCAAGGCACACCAGCTGTTGTGCTTCTGTAATATAAGAGCTTGCCCATGGATTCAAGGGTACTGGGGTCATATTCCCCGAGGACGAGAACGACAATTGGCTAGAAATCCAAGTCATGCTCACCAGTTGTAGAGTTTCTGTAATACAAGATCTTGCCTATGGGTTGGATTCAAGTATGCTGGGGCTTTTACACTTGCCAGGTAACTGAACACAGTCTGATGTAATCTTTTCTTCTCAAATATTTGTTATTTTGTAACAAAAGAGGGAATGTTTGATTTTCTCATTCTCATACTTTACCAGGTAAATACTTTTTTTTTTTTTTTTTTTAAATTTCAATATTCCAAAGAAACCCTTTTTTTAATTTCTACAATAGTTGTAAGCATGATCAGTTCGGTAGGGAAATTTCAGATACATCAGTTCAACAAAACGTAATTTAATTTTCATGAAATACCAGGTACATCTTACCAAGATAGCTGCTTTTCTTGCCTTATTAATTACACTGAAAAATTGCTTCAGAATAATGACATCAGCTCAGAATCATGTACTAATCTTCTGAAATCTGACTAAATGATATTAATGAAATTTAATTAAAGATGAAAAACACCGACATTCATTTACAAAATGAAGACAGTTAAGAATCATTTACTGATTTTCTGAAATAATTTTAATGAAATTTAATTAAAGATGAAAAACAATGATATTCATTTACAAAATAAAAACAGTATACATTCAAATGTATGCGGAGGTCATCCCTAATACGACATCATTACAGCGTTACACATTAACGACACAAGAGTCCTCCACAGAAATACGATTTGTTTGATGTTTATATCCCAATGTCATGAAGATGGTTAAGTTTATTTATCCCTAACCAATTTTACTAGAAAGAACTCAATCTTTTAGTCAGATTTCAGATGGTAAGGACTTCTCAAAGACAACAGTAATTTGATTGTCTGCTTCAAGAGTTATGGCCCTTGTTTTACATAATAATGTCTAGGCTATTTCCACTTTTAAACATACTTTATTGAAACTAGAATTGGAAAGATGAATTTTTGTGTAAGTTTTTTCCAATTTATGAAGCCATCTGCAACCAATGACAATTCAACACCATGATTGTAACAGAGGTCATTTTTCATCTCAATGCCTCCGCTAGGGATCGAACCCGGGACCCCTGCCTTACTAGTCTAACCCTCAACCAATCGAGCTAAAGAGAAGTTCTCTCTAGCCAAGAAGTATATTGCGGCTAATATTTTACCAGGGTTACATGATGACAAAAATGACCAATTTCTAACATGGGAACTAATTTTTGAAAGCAACACCTGCCATTAACATAAATATTCTAAGTTGAGTTCTCAATCAAATATGTTTGTCTAGGGCTTGTGTATGTGCCAAATAGAATCCAACATCATGACACAGATATTATCTGTCTTCATCTTCACAGCACACAATCACCTCGTCTTCAAGAGATCACCATTTAATGATCTCTATTGGTTCGATAGCAAGACTGATTTTTCTTCTTTTTCATTTTGTTTTCTTGAGCAAACACAAAGTAAATAAACACAGGGGAAAGAGGGGAACCTAGATAAGCTTGAGAAATATCTCTCAAGTATTTTCCATGAAATATTGATAACAAGGATTGTTGAAAAATGCACCAGGGAACTTGGATCACTGACAAATTTGAATAGGTAATTTCCTGATAATGGCCGGCAAAAAAGAGAGTTTTATCTTTGACTGACAAAACAAATGCAAACACTCCTGACAAGGCTGCCAGGTACGTTAAAAAATTATCAGTACAGCACAGTGGCATTACCAGAATAAATGAAAAACCAATTTGGAAAGTCCAAAGTTACAAAATAATTTTTATTATGTAACAGCAAAAATACATTATCTTAATCAATAAAATGAATTACAAAAACAAATGTATGTGTGATTTAAGAAAACGTAATTTAACAAAATGATCCATTTAATAGTTCAATTGGAAGAGAACAGTCTTTACAACACATCATACATATGTCAAGATCAAGGTCAAATGTCAGATTGATCAAAACCTGGCAAAAATGATATAACACTGAATGTTAAATATTTATATACTGGTAATACAATTCAAAATCTTTCTTAAATGATTTTATTTTATTTGACAGATTTATCATGCAATAAGCCAATGCCTAATTAAACCGACCCGCTAATCTCTTTTTTGTTTAATTACAAATAAAGGCTATCATTTTAAACCAACCCGCTCATCTCTGTTCTGTATTGTTACAAGTAAAGGCTGTCATTTTAAACCGACCTGCTCATCTCTTTTTCGTATAATTACAAGTAAAGGCTATCATTTTAAACCAACCCGCTCATCTCTGTTCTGTATCATTATAAGTAAAGGCTATCATTTTAAACTAACCTGCTCATCTCTGTTCTGTATTGTTACAAGTAAAGGCTGTCATTTTAAACCAACCCGCTCATCTCTGTTCTGTATCATTATAAGTAAAGGCTATCATTTTAAACTAACCTGCTCATCTCTGTTCTGTATTGTTACAAGTAAAGGCTGTCATTTTAAACCAACCCGCTCATCTCTTTTCTTTATTATTACAAGTAAAGGCTATCATTGGTGATTTTCTTGGAATAAGCCCATATCCTGACAGAAGTCATCCAAATACATTCACAATAGCACACCATCACCACACATAGGGTACACACTGATACACTGACTCAACCAAACAAATGAATCACAGAATTCACCCACACATACACAAAGACACATCATCATCACACACATGGTACACATTGGAAAACTTAGTAACCACACACACAAATCACAGAAGTCGCACACACATACACAAAGACACATCATCATCACCACACATACGGTACACACTGATACACTGACCACACACACTGAATAATATATAAGCATCAAAGTCAATCAATCAACATGCACATAACAGCATCATTTTCCTGAGAAAGCACAGCATGGTCATATTATCCAAGAAATTGCTTGTCAAGTACAGACACCCAATTACTGGAAGACTTCAACTCATAAAAAATCCCTTTAATTATGAATAAGGCTTCAAATAACTAACCTATGGGTCTTTGTGATCTTCTGTTCCACACAATTTTAAATCGTCTTGTGGCTTTACTATGGCAATGGTTCATGGTGAATTTCTCTTTATCTCAAATAGCAGAATAGGTGGTTTTTTCTCTTTCTGTAATTATATTACTAAGGCAAAGGTCACAGTATGCATAAAATTCATCAAGGCTTATGTATCCCATTTTTTTTTCTGAAATCCCAGCTTAGAAATGATTTTAAATATATTTGTGATCACATAACTAGCTGGTCACTGTATGAGTATTACAAGTGGTTGGATTTACCTGGAGAATATTACTCAGTTTACCAAATATGCACAAGCTGAGCAAGAAATTGTCTTTTGTTGCTACTAACCTATGTGATTCCCAAATCACAACAATTTAAGTTCAATATTTTCACCAAACATAATATGCTGAGCAATATTATAATGATATACTGAGTAATATTATAATGATATACCAAGTAATATTATAATGATATACTGAGTAATATTATAATGATATACTGTAATATTATAATGATATACAGTAATATTATAATAATATACTGTAATATTACTGAGTAATATTATAATGATATACTGAGTAATATTATAATGATATACTGAGTTATATCATAATGATATACAGAGTAATATCATAATGATATACTGAGTAATATTATAATGATATACAGAGTAATGTTATAATGATATACTGAGTAATATTGTAATGATATACAGGGGTAATATTATTAATAGATTTTTTGTGATAGAGAAGTCTAACCCTCGGCAGAGCCTCGGGTTAGACAACAACAAAAATCACCCCTCGGGTTGGAGATTTCTCTGTCACATCCTCTGAGGGTAGGGGTTGATTATTGTTCTCCCACCCCATTATTTCTGCCACGACGTAAAAAAAAATCCCACGGTACAAGTGTCTGAATGGAGCATGAATATCACGATTCACGTTTCCAAAATTTTACATTCTTCCGCGAGAGCAAAAATGACATACTACAAACGCAATATGAATAAACATTAGAAATATTAATTTTGTGGAAATTAAATATTTTAATTAGAGATAGATACATGGAAATACTTGTATTGAACAACATTTAACTCTATCATTTATTAAGGTAGGGTAGGCTTGCCGCGATGTCGTGGACAAAAAGGGGATTTCCCAGTTTATAATGACGTCAATTGTTTGTGCGCGCGAAAAATTGCAATGGTGCGAGTGTCACGCGTGTGTTCATTCAGAATCAGAGTCATAGATGATCCTCCGACGTTTATTTGTGTTCACTGGACAAGGATTGATATAGTTAATGTTAACTGTGATGTTACAGTCGCGCATTACGGAACCTGCAAACAAAGCATCCACTCGTCGGTTTGAGTATGTTGTGATAGCCGACTGAGGTCACCGAGTGCAGTCATGTGGGATAGCTTTATCCTCCATGGGTGTTCCACATGGGACATGTCTATCCTACATGGGCTGAGGTGGGAGAAAATGATATACTGAGCAATATTTTACAAAAGTACTTCACACGATAAAAATACCCTCATGTCTCAAACTGGTATGACAAGGGAACTAAAGTAAATGAAAACCTACACATATACACAAACATCACCTCTTGTAAGAATTTGCATTTGTACTTTCTGCAGTGCTAATGTAGGTTACGGTTACTATAATAAAATTGTTTATCTTTTATTCAAATGCTGCATCAATGGCAGTAAGGTCTGTGAAATACAGGAAAATGATGCCCTATAAGAATGTGAATGTCTCTGGTGTATATATAGTCTAATAAACTACCAAAATGATTAGAAAGTGACTTTATATACTGTTTGTAAGTGGTTTTTTTTATAGATAACAAAGAATTTGGTGTTTTATTAATGTCACAATTTAAGTCTCCCAATAAGATAATGGGACCAGAAGGCAAGTCATGTGACTGCTTTTGTAAAAATTTTCATAGTAAATGAAGTCGGAGAATTTAGGAACATCCAATTTCAGCCACTTTCTATTTATAGAAAAGCTGACCTAGTTTTTGAAACATCGAAGGTCAAAATTTAAACTTGCACAATGGAACCTTTAGAGCTATGACGTGAAAATTTTGTTAGTTTCTATTTATAGTAACAGTGACCTCGTATTTGACTGCACAACATTGCAAATCAAACTCATACAAAAACTGATGTTTGTAAGATGTGTGGAGTTTTGTACCATTCAGTTGAGAAATGCAGCCTGTAGATTGTGAAAATTTCTTTTCATTTCAGTAATAATTACCATAACTTAAGTTTAAGTTTAGTATGCAAATATAGTACCTGCAACCATCTTTGTAGCCCAAAAGCAGAAGATTAAAAAAATCCCGCCCTCCCTACTGTCCAATGAGTCATCATGGCAGAGACATTTAGTGATCTCCCTTCCTCTTTCCTTTATTCATACCCTTGATGACTCACCAAGAGGGTATAATTATACACCAAACAATATTATCACCTGGGTGACCTTGGTTTTATTTCCCAGCACATTTCAACCCAGGTCAATAAGAGTGAATAAGTATTCTTTGATGTGATTTTCACCACTGCTGTAGAAATAAAACAAACTTACAAATTAATTTAATATTAAAAAAATATATATATATGAATCAACAGATTTCCTGAGTATTTTTAAATATTTTCTGTTCGTACTTCATTTTTTTTGGAATTCATGGTTCTGGTTAAACAGTATATAAAATAATTTCAAATCTCAGTAAATCTAAACCTGTCCCAATGATTTTGTCACACAGCAGCTTGGTTTGAAATCTTTGTCACTCGAAGTCTTGCCTGTGGAGAAGGTCGTAACACTAATGCCTGCTGTCGTTTGTAAGTGTAGCCAGGAGACAATTTAAAGTCAAATTCCTGAATGAGACAGGAAAGCACCGTCTTCATTTCCATGAAGGAAAACTTGTAACCGATGCACATGTATGGTCCTATAGCAAAAGGCAAGAATATTCTGGATTCATTCTCGACACGGTTCATAAAGCGTTCAGGGTTAAATGAGTCGGGATCTTCCCAGTTCAAACTGAAATGACAAAAGAAAAGATCCTACAATCAGGATATAATCCAAATTTTAACACTACAAATGCAAAAAAATTCAAATAATCATTCTGGAAAAATATTAAACGACAATTACACACATTTGTTACAGTAGGTAATATTCTCAATCCAGGGATCAACTTCAGTTGACAATATCACACTGCATTGTCTCCTGCTTTTACTGGATAAACCTATAAATTCTATACAGAATGATACATAAATACCAATCTTTGTAAGAAACATACTGATAACTTCATCCGAGTTTTTCACAACAATTTCATGTTGATACCTCTCCATAATGTCTATCATAATAACAAACTTTATTTATTTTACAACAACTGCAAAGAAAATTTTTCCGGCATATGTTAATCACTCTGTTGGCCCGGATGGAAGTGCGAGAGGGGTCTTACTGTGGGAGGAAACCGGAGTACCCGGGGAAAACCCACATGGTCGGGCAGGTGACCCCATGCCTTTTCACATCCCTTCTGGGAATCGAACCCCGGACGGCAAGGTGACATGAGAGTGCATTACCACTGCACCACCTGACCACCGCAATTTCATCTCACAACGTCTATTGTTTTATCAATCTAATTTAGTGAATAACTACCTTTACCATTCAGAGACAAACATGACAAATTTTATGGATGCACACTACCAATATATATAAACAACAATTTTAACATATAATTCAAGCAGATTTTTTTCAAATACCTCAACCTACAACCTGCCTCAAATCTATCAACAACTTGACTGGAAAGCAATCAGAGCTTCTACATTATCATTGGTTAAAAGGAGCATTTTCATTGGCTAAGAATATAAGAGGGACTGTTTTCAACAAAATTTTGCATTTCTTAATTTTTTTTCTAAATATCACTAAAAATGCAATAATATTATCACTTCTAGACTGAAATGATTTTAGAATGCTTGCTTTTATGCAGAGATCTGATCTTGAATTTTGGTTTCAACGAAAACGAGCATACCATCTCCTAAATGATTTTTAAGTTACACATTATCAAACTAGTTGACAGCCCTTTATCACACGGCACCTGGCCACATTGTTATTCAGGACACATCATTCCAGTGACCTTAAAAATGAGTGGAAAAGTTCATATAATTAAGCTATTAATTAACCGTTCATCTGATGGGCCAAATATACATCGGACCCGTTTGACTTTAACATTGCGTTTTGGTTAAGGAAATCGACTTAAACACACTGATAGCCCTTAATTCATCAAAACATGCTAATGGAAAAAAATATTGTCATAACTCTGAGCTGGATATTTAAAATAGGTTTTTTTAAAAGAAAAAAGTTGATTCTGGATGAACAAATGAATAGAAGTAACACCATAGATATATGCTTTCATGCATGTCATAATAAACTTGCATTTTCCCTTCTGAATTCCAAGCAATAAATTTTATTCCGCTTCAGTGTATCAGATGTTCGTGATCTGTTTTAAACATCTAAGTCTGTAAAGAAATTGAAAATGTTTTTTTTTTTTTCAAAATAATGCTCAAGTTAAATAGACTACTTCCTGTTTCTACACCATAATTCATTTTCCCTCTGTTATAAACAAATACATCATTCAGTTAGGGGCGGCATGTGTGTTGCCAGCTCTGACTCATTATCACTATATGTGGTTTGGTTGCTGAGTTACAGGTTTTCTGCTATGTGTCTCTTTCACCAACCAATATCCTTGTCCAGGCCCTGTAGGAATATTATGTAAACAGGATATTTCTAAAATCATTCACAATCGCAGGTAAAAGTCACATGATAACCCAACATGGTGTTTCTTATTAAGAAATATTTACTCACAAGCATTGACATTACAGAATTTTTTTTCTTTTCTTTAAAAATATTTTTAAATGAGTGCCAGAGTCACATTACTTTTCCATCCATAGATTTCATTACCGTATTTACTAACAAATAAGTCAATATTTACATTTTGAAAGTCTTCAAATATGATTCACAGTTTTAATTTAAAATTTGTATCCTTATGCAAAAAAGTTTGTCTATGTGAGATCTGCAGTAAATACATGGCCTCTCGACCGACCCCCTATGAATGAACAATAGACAAGCTCTGTGTAGACCAGTTTTCGTAGATAAATTTAGAAGTGTACTAGAACACTTGTGTATTTACTCTGACCAATGTAATAGTCATGCTTTCTGTATAGGAGCAGTTACATCTCCAGCGACACATAATGAGGACCATCTAACTACAGTACTACTGAGGTGGTATTGCAGGTACACACAAACTCTTCCCGATCATCCATTACAGATGCCCAGATAGCGCTAACTAACACTTAACTAAATTGTTGGATAAAAATCAACCTGTTTCAACAAGACACCAATTTTCTGACAATTTTATTGTTTTTTTATTATCCTATATATGATATACCTGCGAATTTTGTGAAGTCAAGGAGAAAATATTAGTGTACAACATCACATATAGCTAATCTGCCCAACATCTGGCTTGAGCCCAGAGTAGTGTGACAAAAATTCAGCTTAACAATTATAAGGTGTTATTTTTTTTCTGCAAGTACAGACAAGTCAATTGTCAAATTTTTTCGAGGCAACCTGTCCCTTTATCAAAACACAAGTATCAAATACATAGAACATAAAACAAATACAAAGTTATAAATCTAAATCAAGCATATAGGTGATCCCAACGAAAACATTTGCATGTCACACTCCAAGAAAAGTAGTCTACCGGTACATATCTGCCACATTCTGAATGAGGAATTGTTTGACTAAAAATTTTAAAAAATATTGTAAAAAAATATTAAATGTATGTGTATTTGCAATAAAAAGTAATTTGATAAAAATCACCAGTTAAGTGCACAAAAAAAATATTAAAATCAAAAATATTAATCTGAATAAGGTCAAATAACCCCCAGAATCACCAATTCTCCCAAGTAAAAGTCGCCCTGTAAAACAGAATCTTTGATATATGATATAGATTATTAAAGATATGTGAATATGTAAATTCATAATTCATTTCCTTTTGCCTTTTCTTTCTATATTTTAGATAAGCACTCAGAGCGGATTGGAGGAAAGCAAAAACATCATAAGCCAACACATATCATCAAAAATATTTCAAACAAGAGTATCGATGGTAATAATGATTGGTCCTAAAAAATATTTTATTGAAGGCTTGTCTGTCTTTGTATTTTGTATATGGAAAGTTTAGAAAGAATAATGTTTTTACCTGTTACATGCATGTATTTGTGTCGGATACATACTTCTGCTTTACCTATGAAGGTATATTACACTCAGTCTGATATCTAATGTGTATGTCAGCGATAAGTACAGGTTGTTACCATTGTGTGAGTCTATGAATATTTTAGTAATGTGATTTTTTCTGGTGATGAATTAATTCAACTGGGGGAAAAAAGATTAAAGCTGAAAGGCTTTACACCTGTTCAATCCAAAATACAGTTACCAGTACACTCCTGACAAATTTCAACAAAGGGCAGTAACTCTGGAAACAAGAGGATTAACAGTCATCTTACTATAAAGACAAGTATATAGAAGGAACACTTATCAAATGATTAAAAAAGTTTGGAATATTTCAGCAGTAAAGATAACAAACACTCTTCATTTATGTTTCCCAACATTCCCTTAAAATTTCAGCTTAACAGCACCAGTGCATCCTGAGAAGACGTTTAAAATGTGTGTTTCAAGATTGATGACATGGTGGCCATATTGGATTTCAGGCTGACCAGAAGAATAGCGAAACTTGGTCAGGACCATCTCTGGGTCATGTTGAGCAAGTTTCAGCTGAAACCCATAAGTGGTTCTTGAGAAGAAGTTTAAAATGTGAAAAGTTTATGCATGGCACATGACGACGAAGATGACATGATGACTATAGGTCTTCCTAATCAGAAATCCTCTGTGGAAACTGCCTTAGTATAACCTATGTATGTATATCAAGTTCCATTATCATTTTCATTTCGATGCAAACAAAATTATACCACACACGTGTCCATTGAATCTATTACACTGAAAAGTAACTTCAATGAGAAGGAGCCAACGTCAGGTATGAGTAAGTGGGTATTAGGTGGGTACTTCGCTGTGAGTATGGATACCAGAGGGTATGCAGGGCGATTAAACAAAAACTAAGAAGTATGTATGAAGAGGGTATTAATCACAACATACTCACGCGTTCCCAATAAGAGAGTGTTGACTTTATTCGTCGACTAGTTTCACCTCTGTCGCAGAGGCTTCTTCAGGACAAATATTATACAAATTTTATCCCTGAAGTACCTTCAGGGAGGAAAACTTATCTGTGACGTAATGGACAATTAACTGTTATCTTGCATATCTGTAAGTTTAGCACAGTTCATATATAGAATAGTAAGTATAACTTTTGAATAAATGAATTTAAAGATTTCTAACAGTGTTCGTTATTGTTATTTCTGTCCGGATCCGGTATTTGTGGGGTTATTCTGACTCTGAGTCCCTTGGGGATACTTCCGATTTTAATGCTCCTTTCTAAAAAAGCGATGTGATGACCACATCGTTCAAGCTGGATAGATAATCGACGGTACACTTTGAAGTGTGGTACAACAATGGCCGGGATTCTAATTTTCTCCGTGTCGTTCTCAGTTCTGGGTCTCTTTTTCTCCGGGTTGTTTTGTGGGTTGTCCGAGTTTGTGTCGGTGGGTAATTTAAATATGAATTCCGAGTTATCTTGCTCCGACATTCTATGTGGTGTGAGCTGGTCCCGGTTTGGTGTGAGGGCTCTTCTGACGGATCCCACCTAATACCCACTTACTCATACCTGACGTTGGCTCCTTCTCTTTGAAGTTACTTTAGAAGATTTATATTCCAGAGCCCCTGCATCCTCGGATCCGTCAGAAGAGATGTACAAAGAATGTTTTATGATCCTTGCTTAACTGTGGGTAAAATTATGCTCTCAGCATAAAAAGGATGGATGGAAAGATGGACAGACAAAGCTCCAAATATATGTTCCCCTAAAAAACTTGTGAAACAAAAAATCATTGAGCTTAATTAATATTGCGCCATGAAAAATCTGGAAATCAGAAAAAGCTAGGATCCTAAAGCACGACTGTGAAAACATGCTGTACAATATGAATGACTGCATATTTTTCTCACACAACACAATTTCTTGGTCTAATTTAAGAAAGTGACTTTCATCATGTAGGAACTTTGATAATCTATATGTCTTGATAATAACAAGGCAAAACAATATGAGTCAAGAATTCAAATATCATTATTGAGTTTCCTAATGGGGTTGAATACTGACAGACAGATGGAGGGACACAAACACAGACAGATGGACAGACACAAACAGACAAATTAACAGACAGAAGACACCATAAGTCTAATAACAAATCAAGGCCCTTTTTTTTTGGGGGGGGGGGGGGGGGGGGGTTGGGTTGGGGGTCTAAATATGGACCCTACTTTTTTTTAATGTCTTTGTCCTATACATATAAATATAGTGACAATAAAGCTCTCAATTTTCAGGCCAAGGGAAAATTGTAAAATGCTGATCACTTCTAGAGTCCAGACATTAAATAACACATTTATTCCTAGCAGCAGCTTCACAACAACGTCAATGTTCTTGTGAGATACACTAAACACTCATTTTCTCCATAATCATAAGAACAGGTGTATCTATTAAGTTGACTTCTGACATCATCATCCAGATATGAGCTAAGGAAGGCCAACCATCAGTTCTTTGTGAATGCTTGTATTACATCTGTGATGTAAGTATCACACATACTACAAATAAACTGGAGCTACAGCTCTACCTTGATAGACGACTAAAATCCCAGCACCCATATATGTACACAAGAAGGAAAGCACCACAAAGCCTCTGACACTTTAATGATATCTTACTGACAGGGCCATTATCTTGGTATCCGGCCTTAAAGGCTTACAGCTGCATACTCAGACATGAGATGGTCAAATATTTGCCAGCTCTTGATGTTAGAATGGTTCAAAGTAAGGGGTGGCACACGTTATTTAACTGTAGGATTTTAGAAGAAATTTATCATTGTTTTTTTTTTTTTTTTGGTTAAAAAAATCTTCCTTTCAGGACACATGAAAATTTTTGATGTCAGAAAGGTTCAAAGTAAGGAGTGGCAAACATTATTTAGTTATAGGATTTTACAAGAGTTTTATTTTCTTTTTTATTTTTTTTAAATTTTTTTTTAATCTTCCTTTCAGGACTCATGAAAATTAATCAGCCAATGTATGACAGTGATTTTGTTTCAAAAGACTGACGTCCATATCTGAATTTTTTTATTTCATAATAAAATTGTGCCCTTGAGGAATTAAAATTTGTAATTGGTGGCAGATAGGACATGACATGATGTAAATGTAATAAATTTGACATGATGTAAATGTAATAAATTTGACATGATGTAAATGAAATCAATTTGACATAATGTAAATGTACTATATCTGGTGTAACAAATTTTTGGTGCATTATCACTTGTTGTGAATAGCGAAAAGATGAATGTGATCATCTGCAACAATTATGTAAACAACAAAGATGAACAAAAATTATCATTTTCATATTTCAGTGTAAAAAGTGCTGAAATAAGATCACCTCTAAAATTTACATGTTTACGGTGAGTAATGAACCCATCCCCTTTCCAGGTAAATTTTATCTAACTCATTTTATATGCTACTGAAAAGCCTAAAATTTACATAAATTAAATGAAATAAATTTAAATTTTTTATGAACTTGAAAAAGCAACTGAACCATTGATCAATTTTCACATCTATCTTTATATATATAACAGCATAGTTTTGCTACTAGGTTAACAACATTAAGACCTCATGGTCCACTAATCATATTCAGTCTGAAACTACCTGTAATTTTTAATCTGTTATAAGAAATCTTTGTTTTGTATATAGATCCTGGTCTGCTTTTTTGTTTGACTTTTGCAAAAAGGTACATAAATTGATTACAATCTTCAAATGCAAAAAAGGACAATATCAATTATAAACGCATTCCAGAAAGTTTTGTCTGTTCATTGATGTTTATCCATTTCATCCTTTTGTCAGTATAGGGAAGAAAAGGCTGGCTGGAGTTTTAACGTAAAGTTGAAATAATAGTGTTTTTTTTTATTAATATCCAATGGTAAAATTGACACTGAGCAAGAAATGACAGTTTTATTCAAGGGGGAAAAGTCAGGGTGAATAATTCCAAATATACAGTAGTTTGACTTGAGATGACAAGGAAACAGAATGAGAAACACACTTGAAGTCATTTGCTCCCAATGGCAAAAGAGAACGTACGTTGTGAGAGTAACTTTCAGGAGAAAAATAAGTAATAAAGGATAAATCTGTATTGTAAGCTTCGATTTCAGATTTTGAAGGAAAACACAGTTTAGCTAGGGCTTTCTAATGGCACTTACAAAAAAGGAACAAATTGTGAGCGACACTTTTTAATGTCAAAAAGATATACTAGGATAAATTGAAATTTTTCTTTCAGATTATGAAGAAATGCACATCAATGGTAGATAAGAGAAACAAACATTTCATTAGCCTTGCCTTCAGATGGCAAAGAAAATCATACACTGTTAGCGTAGCCCTTTGAAGACAAGAGACAAACAAATTGTTAACTTTGCCTTCAAAAAAAAAAAAAAAAACCACATTGTGCATTGATATAAAAATTAGTCTGACCTTACCTTACATGATGGTGAAATGCAAATGTTGTGAGCTTGGCTATTTATTGACAAATATACATATATATTGTCCTTGGAAGACAAAGAAACATATATGTTTGAATTTAAAGTTACTAGAAAACCCTATCTATTGATGGAGTCTATGACTTGAAGCTACTTAACGAAGCTGCCTAAATATCTGAGGTACAGTGACAGATGCAGAGATGATAATTAACTCTCAACGTATGTCAAGCAAATATGATCACTCTGCCACTCCCCAGCATGAAATAATTAATATCATGCCACAGTAACCATGGATACGCTTTTCCTTATTACTATCTGGCTAAATTAAAATTGTAGAAAACCGCCAGAGAACCAAATTTAACATCAATCAGTTGACATGTATGTTGATGTCCATCTACTGTAAGTTTGACCATTGATCGTGAGGAAAAAGGGTCAGAATTACAGAAATAATTCAACAACTAATGATTTCTGGTCAGAAACATTAGGGCAGTTAAAGATCCTGAGAAAAACTGATATTTAGATTTGCATAGCCAGACACACAAATGTATTACAGTAGTGTTTGTACATGGTTGAAAACCATCCCAGAGTGATCCTGTTGCCCACCTTGGTTTGGTCTTTATTTCGTCTTTAAATGTGTAATTAATTTCAGCTGTTACTCTTCATTTCTTTGATTTCGCTCTTTAGAAATAGTGATAATAATCATTGATGGTCAAATCTAAGATGGTCATTTTGTTTTTCTGATTATGCACACCTACAAGTGAAATCTTGCACCCCAAAGTTGTACGAAATGTTTCGAGTAACCATAAATGTATATTGCTTTGGCCTGCTCCTTGAGTTTGTCTCAGTTACAGTATAGGGAACACTTATGTGAATGAAGTATAGTGACAATCTGATAAGAAATATAGGATGGTGAAGCTTTTTTTTCTACCTGTAGGAAAGATGGCCTAGCTTTTGACTGGGGACCAAGGGGAACCTTTATATGAAAGATAGGAATGTTCCATCCCATATCTCCAAAGAAATAGTGATAACAATCCTCAAGTGATATAATCCACAATAGTCACGTGTGAGCCTTTCTGTTTTAGTGCAGAATTTTGTCACCAAATAACTTGGCAACAATGAACATTAGACAATGTCAGTTAGCGACTGCATATTTGTTTATGGTAGAGTTCTCTTGTTTACAGCCTGGGCCCAGTGAAGGCTAATAGCTTGTGGACATGTGAAGCCAGTCTCTTGTCTACAGCCTGGGGCTAAGTGAAGGTTAACGACTTGTGGACATATGAAGCCAGTCTCTTGTCTACTGCCTTGGCCAAGTGAAGACTTGTGGACATGTGATGTCCAGTCTCTTGTTTATAGCCTGGGTCCCAGTGAAGGCTAATGGCTTGTGAACATATGAAGCCAGTCTCTTGTCTACAGCCTAGGGCAAAATGGAGGCTAGTAACTTATGGATATATGATGTCCAGTCTCTTGTCTACAGAAGACAATTTGAAAATTTGGAACAGGTTCTTGCCAAATCTCTTAATCCGCCCATTTCATCCATAACTTTGTCAGGGGAAGTCAAGATATCCCTTTTTGTCTTGTTTTAAGATGAATTGATCTTGTTCAAACTACATAACAATATCAGTAGATGACAAGTGTAAAAGAAAATGTATTCTAAATACCAGACAAAAACAGAAAACAGGAACAAACAGCTTTGGAGAAAAAGAAACATCAGTTTCACTCACCGATGCAATGCTCCAATATGAAGTCCGATCTTTCGTGTCATCTCAGCTGGAAATGGGTGGTACATGGTTACTGATCAAAACCAGTTACTGGGGTACAACCTGAACCAAACATATACTGGTTACTGATCAAAACCAGTTACTGGGGTACAACCTGAACCAAACATATACAGGTTACTGATCAAAACCAGTTACTGGGGTACAACCTGAACCAAACATATACAGGTTACTGATCAAAACCAGTTACTGGGGTACAACCTGAACCAAACATATACAGGTTACTGATCAAAACCAGTTAC
Source organism: Ylistrum balloti (assembly GCF_031769215.1). Classification (NCBI taxonomy): domain Eukaryota; kingdom Metazoa; phylum Mollusca; class Bivalvia; order Pectinida; family Pectinidae; genus Ylistrum; species Ylistrum balloti. The sequence goes on along the minus strand of NW_026782282.1, from coordinate 1,874,304 downwards.
TGGGGTACAACCTGAACCAAACATATACAGAGGTTACTGATCAAAACCAGTTACTGGGGTACAACCTGAACCAAACATATACAGGTTACTGATCAAAACCAGTTACTGGGGTACAACCTGAACCAAACATATACAGGTTACTGATCAAAACCAGTTACTGGGGTACAACCTGAACCAAACATATACAGGTTACTGATCAAAACCAGTTACTGGGGTAGGGGTACAACCTGAACCAAACATATACAGGTTACTGATCAAAACCAGTTACTGGGGTACAACCTGAACCAAACATATACAGGTTACTGATCAAAACCAGTTACTGGGGTACAACCTGAACCAAACATATACAGGTTACTGATCAAAACCAGTTACTGGGGTACAACCTGAACCAAACATATACAGGTTACTGATCAAAACCAGTTACTGGGGTACAACCTGAACCAAACATATACAGGTTACTGATCAAAATTAGTTACTGGGGTACAACCTGAACCAAACATATACAGGATCAAAACCAGTTACTGTTACTATACAGATCAAAACCAGTTACTGGGGTACAACCTGAACCAAACATATACAGGTTACTGATCAAAACCAGTTACTGGGGTACAACCTGAACCAAACATATACAGGTTACTGATCAAAACCAGTTACTGGGGTACAACCTGAACCAAACATATACAGGTTACTGATCAAAACCAGTTACTGGGGTACAACATGAACCAAACATATACAGGTTACTGATCAAAACCAGTTACTGGGGTACAACCTGAACCAAACATATACAGAGGTTACTGATCAAAACCAGTTATCAAACATATACAGGTTACTGATCACCAGTTACTGGGGGGGTACAACCAACCAAACATATACAGAGGTTACTGATCAAAACCAGTTACTGGGGTACAACCTGAACCAAACATATACAGAGGTTACTGATCAAAACCAGTTACTGGGGTACAACCTGAACCAAACATATACCGGTTACTGATCAAAACCAGTTACTGGGGTACAACCTGAACCAAACATATACAGGTTACTGATCAAAACCAGTTACTGGGGTACAACCTGAACCAAACATATACAGAGGTTACTGATCAAAACCAGTTACTGGGGTACAACCTGAACCAAACATATACAGAGGTTACTGATCAAAACCAGTTACTGGGGTACAACCTGAACCAAACATATACAGGTTACTGATCAAAACCAGTTACTGGGGTACAACCTGAACCAAACATATACAGGTTACTGATCAAAACCAGTTACTGGGGTACAACCTGAACCAAACATACTGGGTACAACCTGAACCAAACATATACTGATCAAAACCAGTTACTGGGGTACAACCTGAACCAAACATATACAGGTTACTGATCAAAACCAGTTACTGGGGTACAACCTGAACCAAACATATACAGGTTACTGATCAAAACCAGTTACTGGGGTACAACCTGAACCAAACATATACAGGTTACTGATCAAAACCAGTTACTGGGGTACAACCTGAACCAAACATATACAGGTTACTGATCAAAACCAGTTACTGGGGTACAACCTGAACCAAACATATACAGGTTACTGATCAAAACCAGTTACTGGGGTACAACCTGAACCAAACATATACAGGTTACTGATCAAAACCAGTTACTGGGGTACAACCTGAACCAAACATATACAGAGGTTACTGATCAAAACCAGTTACTGGGGTACAACCTGAACCAAACATATACAGAGGTTACTGATCAAAACCAGTTACTGGGGTACAACCTGAACCAAACATATACAGGTTACTGATCAAAACCAGTTACTGGGGTACAACCTGAACCAAACATATACAGGTTACTGATCAAAACCAGTTACTGGGGTACAACCTGAACCAAACATATACAGGTTACTGATCAAAACCAGTTACTGGGGTACAACCTGAACCAAACATATACAGAGGTTACTGATCAAAACCAGTTACTGGGGTACAACCTGAACCAAACATATACAGGTTACTGATCAAAACCAGTTACTGGGGTACAACCTGAACCAAACATATACAGGTTACTGATCAAAACCAGTTACTTGGGTATACAGGTTACTGATCAAAACCAGTTACTGGGGTACAACCTGAACCAAACATATACAGGTTACTGATCAAAACCAGTTACTGGGGTACAACCTGAACCAAACATATACAGGTTACTGATCAAAACCAGTTACTGGGGTACAACCTGAACCAAACATATACAGGTTACTGATCAAAACCAGTTACTGGGGTACAACCTGAACCAAACATATACAGAGGTTACTGATCAAAACCAGTTACTGGGGTACAACCTGAACCAAACATATACAGGTTACTGATCAAAACCAGTTACTGGGGTACAACCTGAACCAAACATATACAGGTTACTGATCAAAACCAGTTACTGGGGTACAACCTGAACCAAACATATACAGAGGTTACTGATCAAAACCAGTTACTGGGGTACAACCTGAACCAAACATATACAGAGGTTACTGATCAAAACCAGTTACTGGGGTACAACCTGAACCAAACATATACAGAGGTTACTGATCAAAACCAGTTACTGGGGTACAACCTGAACCAAACATATACAGGTTACTGATCAAAACCAGTTACTGGGGTACAACCTGAACCAAACATATACAGAGGTTACTGATCAAAACCAGTTACTGGGGTACAACCTGAACCAAACATATACAGAGGTTACTGATCAAAACCAGTTACTGGGGTACAACCTGAACCAAACATATACAGGTTACTGATCAAAACCAGTTACTGGGGTACAACCTGAACCAAACATATACAGGTTACTGATCAAAACCAGTTACTGGGGTACAACCTGAACCAAACATATACAGAGGTTACTGATCAAAACCAGTTACTGGGGTACAACCTGAACCAAACATATACTGGTTACTGATCAAAACCAGTTACTGGGGTACAACCTGAACCAAACATATACATACTGATCAAAACCAGTTACTGGGGTACAACCTGAACCAAACATATACAGATACAACCTGAACCAAACATATACAGTTACTGATCAAAACCAGTTACTGGGGTACAACCTGAACCAAACATATACAGAGGTTACTGATCAAAACCAGTTACTGGGGTACAACCTGAACCAAACATATACAGAGGTTACTGATCAAAACCAGTTACTGGGGTACAACCTGAACCAAACATATACAGGTTACTGATCAAAACCAGTTACTGGGGTACAACCTGAACCAAACATATACAGAGGTTACTGATCAAAACCAGTTACTTACTGATCAAAACCAGTTACTGTACAACCTGAACCAAACATATACAGAGGTTACTGATCAAAACCAGTTACTGGGGTACAACCTGAACCAAACATATACAGAGGTTACTGATCAAAACCAGTTACTGGGGTACAACCTGAACCAAACATATACAGAGGTTACTGATCAAAACCAGTTACTGGGGTACAACCTGAACCAAACATATACAGACTGATCAAAACCAGTTACTGGGGTATCAATCAACCAGTTACTGGGGTACAACCTGAACCAAACATATACAGAGGTTACTGATCAAAACCAGTTACTGGGGTACAACCTGAACCAAACATATACAGGTTACTGATCAAAACCAGTTACTGGGGTACAAGCTGAACCAAACATATACAGGTTACTGATCAAAACTAGTTACTGGGTTATAACATATTTCTGATGATGAAACATGCAAACTGCTACAGGTTTTTAAGATGCAGAATCCAATCATCTATAGAGTTACTTGAAAATACATTTGGTTTGTAATTCGTGATTGTCACTTTGAATAAAATTTATTGAACAATAATGGATGAATTTCTGAAACCATAATGAACAAAAATTTTAAAACTGATGATATAGGTGAAATATTATGTGCTAATTACCTGAGAGTTTCTTTGATCACACAGGTGAGGTATTTAAGCTGATCCAGTGTTTCATAGTTGATAACACCATTACAATCCTTTAACACTTGATTGACCTCCTTCCTGACCTTCACCTGAATATCTGGGAACTGTGCCAGCTGTAGGAGTGTCCAAGTCATGGCAATACTGGTTGTCTTAGTAACAAAGATAAACAAGACACTGTCATTAAGATTTCATATGCTTCAAAGATAAAGCTGATTTTTCAGACCTCAGGAAGAACAATCTTTTCTGTAAGTAAAAACAGTACTGTACAAAAGAACCAAAGACACAAGGCTTAAAGGTGGATTAAAAATCATGTTTAGAATATTGCAAATCTTTACCTCAAAGCCAGCAAAGAGAAAACCAATCACTTCTCCAAATAGGTCCTTGTCTGACATAGCTCCACCTTCCTGATCCCGTGCAACCAACAGCGAGGTCAATAAGTCTTTCCCACAACCTGAATATGCAATCAAATTACCGGAAAATCTTGGTGATAACATAATTTTTCAACACTGATCAGTTATTATCATTTATTACAACCAAACTTTGCTTCATCTTTATACAAAAAAATCTGAAACTTCACTTCGTTTTGCCAAATTTCCAAATATTAGCTCCTTAAACATTTGATTGAAGCAATTGATAGTTTCTTCTGCTCATTTATAAAAGTATTGTGCCATTTTATGTGTTGTTGTCAGAGACTGTAGTTGTGCATTAATATCCACAGTTCCCTCCCTTTTCATCAATTAATAAGCCCATGCTGAGTAATAAGTCCATCCACACCCACTGCTGTTTAGTAAATGCTATTACAATGTCATGTAATAAGACTCAAGCTCCATGGAAAGAGAAACTTAAGTCTGGCTAACTTGTCACAATGCCAAATCAAACTATAAAATTTTGAGTGATCATTCTTGTAAATATTTAATTAAAAATTGATTTTATAGAATGAAATTTTAACTTAAATTTAATATATTTTAACAATTAAGGAAAGTGGCCAATAAACTATTTGTTGGACAAAACTTTTTAATATTTGATATTTAATAAGTCAAGGAGGACAACAAAAGGATTCAGACAAAAAAAAAATAAAGGTAATGGGCTTATTACAGGATAATTTTTTTTTCGTTGATTTTGTTGGTACTTTCAATCCATGAATTCATAAGTTCACAAACTGTTAAAAAAGGTGTGAGTAGATTTATTGAGAAATCTTTATCCAGGACGCCTAAGGCAGCCATTTTGGATTCTCCAATCCGCACAAATATCAACAACGCATGTGCCAAACTTCATGATGATCATTTGTAGCAAGTTACGTGTCAATGGCACCAGCTGTTCTTGAGAAGAATTTAAAAAATCTCAGCTAATCTGTTGCGACAGTGACCACATTGGAACTTCCAACATGTGCCAAACTCAACAACATTTGTGCGGGATGTTGTAATGATCATTTGTGCCAGCATGCAGAGTCCAATAACAATAGAGGACATGAACAGATTCGAATTTTTTTTTTTTTTGCTTGCCAAGTCTCATGTTCATAAAACTTGTCAATCAATGGAAGAATTGGTATACCTTGAGTACCCAATGCCTGCTTCTTTTGCTGTAGAACCTTCTCTGCTAGTTGTGATATACTTCTGGAATCCTCCCATATCTGTCTATTTCTCTTTGTGGGAAACCATTTGCCAAATGGCAAATAGTCTAAAAAACTTAAAAACAAGAGGAAAACATTAATTATTTAACACTACAGATGAATTCCACAGTGCCTGTTTCTATCATTAAGAAAAAAATTCTAAATCAAAATATAATTCAGAAAGCTTATATTAAATTATAAAAAGTGCTTATCTGATTTTTCTTGCACCATCATATAAATAACACTAAATGAAGTTTAATGAAAATGTTCAGTGAAATAAAAGCATGTGGAATGATCAAAAGATTTTTTATGAAAAGCAAAGATGACTTTGACCTTGATATCATGAAAAAATGAAGTCCCACATTTAGAGATCATTTATAGATAGTTTGGCCAAAATCTACTTAGAGATGAAGGACGACAGTCTCAAAGGAGTTGAAAGTGTGTGCATACCCAACATGTTTTTCGACATTTGACCTTAACATTTTTTTTTCTTTTGACCTTGACACAAAGGTAGAGGCCAAGTCAAGATTCCTACATTAAAGCTTGGAACATTAATATAGATAAATTATGTGTCATGCCTAATCTTTCAATATTAACATACTTTGTTTTGTTTTTTCGTCTACGTTGTGTACAAACAAGATGTTACAACTTAGGTTGAGCATTTTCAATTCTATGAGATCTCATTGCCCTGTCCAAACCATTTTATCACTCATGCATGAAATAAGATAACCAGGCACTTTGCATTGTTATGAACTGACAGATGTTTATTACATATTGAACCAAACATTGAAATTTAACACATCCCCACAGCCAAATATCCAACATGCTTCCTTTTCAAATGTGCTTGAAACAAAAGTTTGAAAATCAATACAAAATTATCAAAAATCTCAGAGAATGAAAAGTCATTTCTCATCTCATAACATAGAGCTGTATACAGTAAAATCTTGATAACGTTTTTTTAACTATTCATAACAAAGCTTACCTTGAAGTGGCAAGAGGCCCTAGTCTCCTTAGAGGCTGAACAAGTGGTGAGTCTGGATTCTCAATGGTGTGCATATCATAGCCAAATCCACACTTACAAATTACATCACTTGTCTATAATGGAAACATTAGCACATATATATAAACAGAACTTTTGTAACTTAAAAATACTTCTCCAGAATACCTTAATGAGATTCCAAAGAGATATTGATGAAATTGACTCACACATGTATATATATAAACAGACGTCTTGTAACTTAGAAATACTTTTTCTCCAGAACACCTTAAATAGATCCAAAGAGATACTGATAACATCAACTCACACACACACCTTTATAACTCTTAGAGATTTTTTTCCTCATTTTTCCCTTTTCCTATAGCTAATATGCTGTATGATAGCAACAGTAAATCTATCATGAAGGATAACTATTGATCAAAATGTCACATTTTAATTCATTCTAATAGTGGCATGGTTCAGAATTAACACTTTTACTTTTTCCCTTTTCCTATAGCTAATATGCTGTATGATAGCAACAGTAAATCTATCATGAAGGATAACTATTGATCAAAATGTCACATTTTAATTCATTCTATAGTGGCATCTGATACATGTATATAAAAATTACAAAATTTATTGGGGCTGCTGCATCTCCCCGTCTAGATTTTGACCTTTTTTCTTGATCGCTTTGGATTTTTCCTCAGTTGCCTCGTAAGCTTCAAAATAAAGCCCTTCTAGCATCATTGATGAGTCCTAGAAGGACGAAGCAGCTGTATGATGCAGTTTAATTCATTGTTTGGCTTTACTCTATCTAACTCTAAATTATTAAAACTTGCTGTTCACTGGAGTGTCTTGTGTTTGACATTATAAAGTTTTTAACATCGTGATGTTCATCAAGAAACTATTACTGAACCATTTTGAACCTACACTTTGGGACAATAGTGTTTACCTTATTTATAAACCCAGTTCATCTAACTCAAAGTGTGGGGGCGGGCTTATTACAAGACATTTTACATGTTAATTAACACTATAAAACCAAGTAATATTTGTTTCTTACTTTCTAAGAAACAGCATTAACAAGAATCATCAACAAACAGACACACAAACTGAGACTTTATCATCACATATTTCAGGCATTTTGAGCAAACAGAAGGCAACAATCCATGTCTGGGTTACTTACAAGCTTGGCTAGGTCTGTTTGTACATTTACATCGCCAAACGTTTTGTTGTCTTGGGACATGCCTTGGACCCAAAGATGGATCAGAGCATCAGCTCTTTCCTGGAATACAGGTACCATTCCTGCAGAAATAATAATAAAAAAAAAACAATTGGTTATTATTTCAGATTCAATATCAAGTTTTTTTTTATTAAATTATGCACTAGTTCATATGTCCCCATAAATACTATTAGATATGATTAAAAGTTAGCAATCTATTCACGAGTCTATGAATACATCAGTGTATCTAATAAGTACATCACTCTGTCAGTCCACCAATCTGTCAGTCTATCAGTCCACCAATCTGTCAGTCTATCAGTTCATCAATTGATAAGTCTATCAGTCCATATCGCCTTGGCTCATTGAGAACTTAACTCATGCACATATAATTACCTACAACAACCTCACGAGATATATGGAATATTTTGTTCTGGTTTGTAAGTTTTATAAATATGTATATGTTCTTTTGCACGAGATATATGGAATATTTTGTTCAGGTTTGTAAGTTTTATAAACCAGTGTAATGATTAACTACCCTTTGATGAGATGTTATTTAATTTGTATTGTTGTATAATAAGAGTTCCCCCCACCCCCCCCCCCCCCCAATCTTTGAGAGTTCTTCGTAGAATTAATAAAGTGGTATTTAAATTAAATGGTTATGACATGGGTGTTGATTACAGTAGAATATTACACATCATCTGACAGCTTACCAATTAAATAGTCAACAATCAAGTATTGGGGCACTGAGAACTGTTGGATACTGCACAATCATTCATTTCTGTGGGAGATTTATTTTCACTGAAGTTATTTCAATCCATAAATTTTTATGTCTACAAACTTTTGAAATAAGTAGATTTGTTCAGATATGTTTTACTATTAAATCAATAAAATTAAAGAGATACTTGTAGTTATTTATTGAAAAAACATGAAAATTGAGGAAATACCATATTTTCCAGATCATAAGCCCCAGCTTTTTTCCTCATAGGTAAGGGTACAGCTTATATACAGGTGTGGCATATATTTTGACCAAAAAAATTCAGCAAAATGAAAAATGAAAATGTAGCATCCCGTTGCAAGACAATACCTGCTCCCCACATGTTTGTGACCGATACAGAACATTTATTTCTAGATTCCATCACACTTATTTACGATATTAATGGCTTTGTGTAACTTACAAGAAATAGTATGGGACTATAAGTCAGCATGCAAGGGCCTTCATTAATATTTACTGGTGAAGACACTGATGGAGATATTGTTTAGTAAACCGTAGGTAACCTCAGGCCCTTAATCTGTGCGTAGACAATCCTTGAAGGCCCTAAACCAGACAAGTTAGACATTTGCTATTTTATATATTTTAAATGACCAGAATAATTTTGGAAATGCATAATTAAAATACAGGACTATTTGTGCATAACTCATTTGCAAACTTTATTAAATGTTTAACCCACTATCTTGATAATTATCCTCTGTTGTCTGTTAATCAACAAAATTTGGTCAGAATTATCATTATTATATTGTTAAAAAGGATGCAGCAAATATTCTGGTGCAGCTAACAAGCGGATCAAATGGCAAAAAACCCAACTAATAACGAGATCCCAGAGGGATCTTGGCGCCCACCATTGTTTGATCTATATATGCTCTTTGAAAGCTGGATCTTTTCCCTTCTTTTCTCTTCTCTTTTTTGCTCTTAATGATAAGACATTTGAACACTCCTCTGCAGAAATAACAATGATAATCTTTACCTGCCAAATCCAAAATGGCTGCCTGGAAGCCATTTTGTTTCTTTTGATTAGTCCCAAATTTTTACACAAGGAGAGATCAAAGGGAACATATGTATGAAATTTGAGAGACATCCATTCAGTACTTCTTAAGAAACAGCGATAACCAACTTTACTAGGCAAAATAAAAAATGGCCACTTGTCGGCCAATTTGTTTTTCTGATCAGTCCCAAAATCAAATTGGCACAACTTGGAACCAAGGGGGAACCTACATATGAAATTTAAAAGAGATCAATCTCCTACTTTTCAAGAAATAGTGATAATAGACTTAATTGAAAAAGTTCATAATGGCTGCCTGTTGGCCATTTGGTTTTTCTGATCAGTCCCAAAATCAAACGGGTACAACTATGGACCAAGGGGAACCTACATATGCAATTGGAGAAAGATCCATCCAGTACTTTTCAAAAAATGGAAATAACAAAAAATTATTTACGGATGAACTACAGATGCAGAGTGATTTGAATAGCCTACCATCACTAAAAATTGGTTCTGCAGCCTTAATACCAGAGTAAGTTAAAATCCAGAAAAACATGGCATATGCTTTAACAGTATTTTACAGAAGAACACCACAAGTATGTCACCAGCTAATTTAACACTGTGATGTACATGTAAACCAAATTTAGCCCAATATCTATTACAGTTCAGTAGAAATACCAACAAATGTGTTGTCATTAAGATAGACCTGCCTGTCTACTTCAGACATTAATTGTTGGCCTTGTCCCTGCCTCCTTTGTAAATAAAATTTTAATATAATTATGACTGTATGACTGATTTGTTTTGCTTAAAGCAAATTTAGTCATTTGGTGTCATATTGGGAATATTTGAATACACCCATGCCATATTTTCACCTTTGAGATGGTAATGTAACTACATTGAAATTAGCTAGTTAAAGGGATCTTCAGCACAAATAAAGATTTGTGTTTTAAAGAAAAAAAATTATCACAAAAGGATATGCTTCAGGACTTACAGAAATTGTTTGCAGCAATTCACATTATAAACAAACAGGATATCAAATTTTGGAAATTATAATTTATGTAGATCTACCTCAATCAATTTACAAACATTAGCATGACTGTGATTGCACCATAACAGGTTTGCATTTTATTAGCCAAGTAATACAAAATATTAGTGCATATTTTAAAACTGACCAAGAAATCCGTCAAGCAAAGCAATGTAAATCCAATCCAAGCAGCAATTACAAGTGAACAGTGCACACACCTGTGTAATGACCCAATACATTGCATAAAATATATGTTTCAGTCAGTGGCCCAGTTCCAGATTTCCCAAGGCACTATATTAACACAGTTTAATTCCATATTGGCAAGTGGTGTATCACTGATTTTGCCTGTCCAAACTGGCCTTTGGGAAGACATTTAGATAATGAAAATAGTTTCTAAAAGTCCATAGAAAGAATTCTAAAAAGGTACTTAACAGCTAGACATTTTCAACTTATGCAGAATATCTCTTTAATTATTTGCAGAGCAACGTTATGTTGCAACAAGAGGCCCATGGGCCTTAACAGTCATCTGACATAACATACAAGATTTCAGATTTTGAACTTATTTCACCTGGATTTAAGAATCAAGGGCACTCAGCCACTACCTTGAAAGTGGGTTAAGGTTATTCATTTCAACAAACTTTGTAAACCTTCATCCCAGCATGCTACAGGCCAAATATCATCACCCTGGGTGTTCTGGTTATTCAGAGGATGTTTCTTCAAGGTTTTATACAAAGTTGACCCTTGTGACCTTGAAAAGGGATAAAGGTCATTTGTTTCAACAAACAGGATTCTCCGGAACAGAGTATTTGGTTAGAAGGCTGACAAATCTTCTGGACATCAGATCTTTGAGGCAAGGAATGTTTTTAGGGTTTAAATAAGCGCACACATCTTCTTTTCCATACAAAAGTATGGGGTGCGGTTATAGCAGCATGTGTGGTAATTAGGTCAATACGGTTTGTTGTTTATAGGTTATATAAGCCTTGAAGAGCTGTGTATACCTAGAAGGTCTTAGGAGCCAACTTTACCAAAATTTGGTCAGGATCATGTCATGATTATTTCATATAAATTTAAGCTCAATGTCACAAGTAGAACTTGAGAAGAAGTTGAAAATGTGTTTTCAATGTATTTTCAAAATGGCGGCCATTGCAGCCATGTTGGATTTTGGACTGACCCTAAATTAACAAACTTTGGTTGGGACCATGTCACGATCATTTCAGGTAAGTTTCAGCTAAATGTCACAGGTAGAACTTGAGCAGAAGTTGAAAATGTGTTTTCAAGATAGAGGCCATGGTGGCCATTTCATTTCAGAATATTTTATTGTCTTGATGTTGGTGACAAATGGAATTGGGCAACAGGCAGAGCCTATGAAAGCCCTCTCCATACAACTTAAACAAGTACACAGACACATCAATCAAAATTTAAGATATTAAATACTAATGATAGCATTCCAGGAAAAGAATTTAGAATATAGATTCAGTTGAATAATTATTTAATAGAAATGTTAGGCAAGCATTACCATCATTTAAATTATAGTGTTAAAGAATAGTAAGATTAGAGAGGTAATATAATTACATATAACAAGATGGAGTCAAAGTTTGTCGATTGATCACGGCACAGGCTGCAGGTTCAAACAGTCCATATACACACAATCCTGAGCCGAGTCCGTAAAAATTGACAGACGGACCGAACTTAAGATAACAAATTCAAATTAAGAATAGAAAAAAAATGTATATATAAGTATAAAACAGGCGACCAGTGTCAGTTATGAATCTCTGAACCAAATCAAGAATATATTTATTTATATTTGCATCAAGTGTATGAGATCCTTTAAGAAATGTATCAGTGGTAAGAGGTATAGAATCACTAAGAGTAGAAAGAGAATTAAGGAGGAGTTGTCTTTGGATAGTAAAGAACGGACAATGGAAATAGAAGTGAGTAGGATCTTCAACTGGGTGGCCACAAGTACAGACAGGGTTGTCTTTAAGGTAGGAATTAAATAAGTCAAAATTTAGATTACTTGCAGAGTTTCTTAGTTGACACAAGATTATGTTTGCCTTTCTGTTATCGTAATATTTAAAAGTATCAGTGCATTGTAAAAGAGGATTGATAACAGTCTCTGACAAAAATGTTTTTTTTTTCATTTCAGAAATGGATGTCAATGAGGGAAACAGACAGGATGGGTCGTTCCATTCAGTCATGAGTTTAGGAAAGAAACTAGTGCTATATTGACGAGTTCTTGCAAGGGGCACATCAAACAACCTATTGTGTCGAAGAGGATAAGAGCAGTATTATTGTTGATAAAAGGCTGGATAGAATCAGTTACATGAGGAGGGCATCTATTATTTAAAAAATTTAAAAAAATGGATATTTTGATGTAGGTGTCTTTGTTTAGCTAATGGTATTTATCTAGACTCATTATAAAGGATAGCATGACTGGTGCCCCGTCTCAGACCAGTAATAATGTGTATTGCCTCTAATTGAACTGATTCTAAGATGTTGCATTCCCTTTCTGTGCAGTTAGACCAAACAATATCAGCATATTCTAAAATAGGACGAATAAATGTAATATATATTAATTCAAGTGACTTTCTGTCAATTTTATACTTTAACATTCTAAGAATATTTATTTGTTTATAAGCTTTCTCATACATAAAGCTTATGTGGTAGGACCAATTAGCATGACTGTTAAAAATTAGACCCAGGTGCTTATGACAGGTAACATTTCTAATAACTGAGTTATTAAAATACAGATTTGGATGCAACATTTCAGAATCTATTTGCCTAGAAAAAAGTAGGGATTCAGTCTTATCCGGATTAAAAATAATACCCCACCTATTGGCCCATCTAGAAATTTTTTGGAGATCATCATTTAGTATATCAGCTGCATCTTGCCTGTCACCCTCAATTAGGCCATATAAAGATATGTCATCAGCAAATAATTTCATATTAGATAGTAAATCATCACCAATATCATTGGTGGCCATCTTGGATTTCAGACCAACCCGAAATTAACAAACTTTGGTTGGGACCATGTCAAGATCATTTCAGGTAAGTTTTTAGCTCAATGTCACAGGTAGAACTTGAGAAGAAGTTGAAAATGTGTTTTCAATATATTTTCAAAATGGCGGCCGTGGTGGCAATGTTGGATTTTGGACTGACCCGAAATGAACAAACTTTGGTCAGTGCCATGTCATGATCATTTCATGCAAGTTTTGGCTCAATCGCACTGGTGGAACTTGAGAAGTCGAAAATGTGTTTTCAAGATGGCGGCCATCTTGGACTTCGGACCAACCCGAAATTAACAAACTTTGGTCAGGACCATGTCACGATCATTTCAGGTAAGTTTCAGCTCAATGTCACAAGTAGAACTTGAGAAGAAGTTGAAAATGTGTTTTCAATGTATTTTCAAAATGACGGCCATCTTGGATTTCGGACCAACCGGAAATTAACAAACTTTGATTAGAACCATGTCACGATCATTTCAGGTAAGTTTCAGCTCAATGAGACATGTAGATCTTGAGAAGAAGTTGAAAATGTAAATTGTTTATGATGCAATATGGACGCCGCAGGGCAAAAGGCGATCGCAATAGGTCATCAGACTCTTCAGGTCAGATGACCTAAAAATCACAAATATGACATTGACAAAAAGAACATCAAACTGAGTTATACAGTAATATATGTTATATATAAGAAACATACATGATTGAAAACCATACAAATGTGCCAGCTACAGTACAAGGGAGCTAACTCCAGGAAGGTGATTTAAAAAGTTGTTAATCAAAATGTCTTTGAAAAGGACCAGATGTTCTCACTCGATGCCAAACCCCCAAATATCGCAACCAAAGACTGGCTCCTTTGGTGCTAACAAACGATAAATATGGTAATTAAGTACTATAAAACATACCTTGTATGAGCTTGAGAGAAAAGCCTGGGTTACAAATTTTTCTCACAACATGATGATGTTCTCCACTTAATACAAACAATGGTCTGGAAAGTAAATAACCCAATGGTCTGCAACGAAAAATGATATTTTTTTTAAAAATTAATTTAGATATTATTGCACACTATTTTCTTTAATAGTGAGAAGTATCTGTGAAATGTTGAATTGAGACTTTCTTATGATGTTTCAAGTTAAATATAATCGATAGCTTTCTTTAAATCAAGGAAAGAAGATGGTCAAACAATATAGCAGAAAACTCTTAGTTATAGCTGGACGGATGACCCAGGACAGCAGAAGCTTACTTGCCCTTTAGATCATTGTTTACAAACACAGATACAACATATTTGAGACTTGCACAAGTCAACAATATATAGCAACAATTAAATACAAGAGGCCCATGGGCCTTAACGGTCATCTGACAAAAAGCAAGCCAAACTCTAACAACAGTGAGTCTGCTGTTAAAACAGTGGGCTTTATTCATTTGAATAAACTTGGTAGCCCTTCCTTACAGCATCCTACAGGCCCAATATCAGCACGCTGAGTCTTTTGGTTACTGAGAAGAAGTCGTTTACAGATTTTAGCATATTTGAACCCTGTGATCTTGAAAGTGGGTCAAGGTCATTCACTTGAACACATTTGGTAACACTTCCTCAAAGCATCCTACAGGCCCAATATCAGCACTCTAATCATTTTGGTTATTGAGATGTAATTTGCATATTTTAACATATTTAACCCCTGTGACCTTGAAAGTGGGTCAAGGTCATTCATTTGAACAAATCTGGTAGCATGTCATCCCAGCATCCTACAGGTCCATTATCAGCACTCTTGGACTTCTGCTTATTGAGAAGAAGTTGTCTATATATTTTAACATATTTGACCCCTGTGACCTAGAAAGTGGGTCGAGGTCATTCATTTGAACAAACTTGGTAGCCTTTCCTCCAAGCATCCTACAGGCCCAATATCAGCACTCTTGGACTTTTGCTTATTGAGAAGAAGTCGTTTGTATATTTTAACATATTTGACCCCTGTGACCTTGAAAGTGGGTCAAGGTCATTCATTTGAACAAACTTTGTAGGCCTCCATGCCAGCATGCTATTGGCCCAGTATTAGCCCCCTAGGCCTTCTAGTATTTGAGAAGCTTTTTTACGGACGACGCACGGCGGATGGCGCATGGCAGACGACGACGGATGAAGCACGATGGCTATAGGTCATCTCGACCAGATGACCTAATAAAGACCAGGAAAAAAAGGTACATGTAATTATAAACCATAATCCTAACTCAAAACCAATAATAAAACAGTTCATGTATATCATTAGTGATGTCACCATGGTCAGTTAAGCCCTGGTTACTGGAGATATACTGATAACAGTTTACTGTAGGCCTATAAACACTGCATAGCAAATGAGATCAACTTAAAATTTCTTATTTATTTATGCTATAATTATGATGAATCTTAAATCAAAATGAAGACCTTGCAATTCTCTTTCCGATCATGTTTTCTGTATTTTAATGCTGTGAATAGAACATATGTAATTGGCTAACATGTAGTTTTTCACATTACTTAGCTCAAGCCTCTCAGACCTCCAGGGGGCTTGGCCTAATCTATTTTTTTAACAGTGTGACATCACTGTGAAAGGTCCTAATAATTTATTCCAAACTATGCCAAGATAATTCCCAGCCAAATATATTCCTTTAATAAGTCATTGGAAGGTTCTACATATTTGTATATAAGCCTTTGTGAAACTTTTACTGGCCACATATGATAGCCTTGGGTCAATCAGAAGTTGTTAATGATTTAACCCCAGTGACCTTAAATATTTTTATGAGTCAAGCTATTTTTTCACACACTATGTGGGCACCATTAAGGGAACCTTTTGGCCAAATATTATGATCCTAGGGTTTAGGTTAATCTGAAGTTGTTCAAAAGTTTAACACATTTGACTATTGTGACCTTGAATATGGGTCAAGGTCATTACTGTTCTCAAATATTACCAGGCATCATTGAGAACCTATTTTAGAAAAACATCACTATCCTAGATGTTTTGGATAATCAGAAAATGTCATTTATAGGTTTAACACACTTTGTTGGGCTTCATCAAAGGAACTTTCAAGCCAAATATGATAACTCTACGCTTTTCGGTATTTTAGAAGAAGCTGTTTAAATGAAAAGTTGATGGATGCAGGACGGAGAGACGACGGACGGACGGATGGACGGATGGACGACAGACGTCGCACTGTGGCATAAGCTCACTTGGCCCTTTTGGCCAGTTGAGTTAAAAATAATCCTTAAGCTTCATAAAGACGGTGAACCTATTACCAAACAAGAAGATATTCTAAATGAAATACAATCATTTTATAAAAAATTATATAAATTTCTGGAGATAGAGGATTGTAATTTTGATAATTTTCTTTAGAATTGTAATGTTCCAAAGTTAAATTAATTGAATCTTCTAGTCTTGAGGGTGACCTTTAAATAGGCGAGGCAAGTAATGTTCTAAAAAAATATGAAGAACAATAAGAGTTCCGGGTCTGATGGTTTTACTGAGGTTTCCAAATGTTTCTAGAAATATCTTAAATTTCTTGTTGTTAGATCTGTTAATTTTGGTTCTTCAGTTTGCCAACTTTCTATCACACAAAGACATTATAAATTTTTAAATTTATTAATAAACAGTGACCAAACAGGTTTCATGTCAGTGAGATATATAGGGGGAAATATTCGAACATTATGATGTTATGCATTATTCTGAAGAAGAAATTATTCCTGGTAACAATAAATTTTGAAAAAGCGTTTGATTCTGTTTCATGGGTGTTTATTGAAAAGGTTTTAAATTATTTCAATTTTGGAGAGGTTTATTCATCAATAAATCAGGATGGTTTATATCTCTGTTCCTATCAACATCCAAAGTGGATCTGTTGTCAAGGCGACCCAATTGCTTCATATATTTTTATTTTCTGCATTAAAGGACTTGCTGCAAAACTGATTACAATTGATATACAAGTTGGTAAGAAATTCATTTTTTACCAACACTGGTTCAATGCAGGTATATTTACATTGAATGACTTGGTTAAAGATCCTATAAATCTCACTTTTTATACACTTCAAGAATTTCTTGATTTATATAGAGTTAACACAAACTTTCTTCAATACCATGATATCGACAGTAAGAACGTTTTTGGAGAAATTTGAATTCCTGATGGTAAAAACCAACCAAACCATTTATACTGCTGCTTTTGGAAATATTTTACAGAAAAAAGAAATGTTCACAAGACTTCTACAAATGTCTTATTACTAAAGCATCAGTGTCAATACGTGTGCACAAATGAGGAAACTCAATTTTCTTTGATTTAGTTCAATGGAAAAAGATTTTTTGAAATTCCCTCTAAAGTCTCAAAGAGTTCAAAGCTGCAGGGTTTCAGGTCAGAATCATACACCATATCCTGGTTACAAACACCTTTCTTTTAAAAATACATTACAGGGATTTGAAAATCTTCTCGATATTCTGTTTACTGCATTCTGTTTCAATAAAGAATCGTTTCTATTTGAAATCATACAAACACAATTCAGTTAATAATGAAATCCTAATTCTAATTCATCTTTATATTTATCGAACTAGATGTTTCAACAAAGCTCTTGCTCATGTTATTGAGGATCATTATGATGTTCAAAAGTTTTCAAACTTTAGAAATAGTGAAAAGAAAAACACAATTTCTGACATGAATCTGAGGAAGCAGAAGCCATTGATAGACTTTTAGCCTATACTTTTTGGTGTTCCTTAATTTTATATTGCAATTAAATATTTTTGTTTTGTTTTCTTATATATAAATGCTTTTTTTGTTTTTTTGTTTGTTTGTTTGTTTTTGATGTTTTCTTCAGTCACAGCTGTTTACCAAAAAAAAAAAAAAAACTTCCCAAGAACTTCACAGTGTGCCAAACTTACATTCGAAATATCTAATAATCCTCATATTCTAAAGATTAGAACTCATTCACTTTGTTCTTCTGAATTTCCCATATCTCTCTCTTGTTCTCTTTCTATCTCCCTCCCTCTCTCTCCCCATCCTTTTATCTCTTCTCAACTTTACAATGTGTGTGAATGTCTGAGGTGTGTGTATGTGAATAACTGTGATATAATGATGATGAGGATGATGTTGATGATGATGACGAGGATGATGTTGATGATGATGATGATGATGTTGATGATGATGATGATGATGATGATGATGTTGATGATGATGATGATGATGATGATGATGATGATGATGATGATGATGATGATGATGATGATGATGATGATGATGATGATGATGAGTCATGTGTGAATGTTGGTATGTGTTCATGTCTTGTTATTTTTAAGTATCATGGAAAATTTTGAAAAATAAATACATACAAAAAAAAAAATTCTTATCTATTTGTTTATTGCACTTCTAAAACATAAACAATATTCAATCGAAAACCTGATTGGTGTCTGTATAAGAGGTCAATACTTTGTTACTTTGACAAAAACAAACATACCCACGAGCCAAGTCTCCAGCTCTGTCATAGTATTTGCTGTTAGTGATAAGAATGTGCTGGAAAATGTCAGGATCTGCTACCAGAACTCGTTCCTCTCCCCCAAAGAAATAAAACCGAATTATCTTAGAATCCAGTTTTTTCATCCATCTACAGATACAGAAAGGAAAAATAGTTATGTAAGAGAAATGTGCCTTGAATAATGAAACATTGATTTGGAAGGTTTTGATGAGTATATTATATACAGTATAGGGAGGTGGACTAATTGCAGTATGAAGAAAAAGAAAATTTGGTGGAAAATCTTCCTGGGATGGATTCCTACAGTAATCGAACATCTAACGTTGATTGTGGTAAAGAGAGATATAACTTATCTTTTGTTGATACTGTGTGGGCTTATTATCAGGCACAGACTTATTGTTAGATAAATACAGTAAATGGGTCAGTCTGTAGTAGGAGTTATTTATACCTGATACAGTTTGTCATGGCCTCATATCGACGAGCTTCCAGCATGTTACCAAAGAAAGGCACATAGGGAGTTCCAGGTATCTGAGTACGAGAAATGAACATTTCTTCAGCTACTTCCATAAATAAATACTGTACTTCGCTTATATTTTGGGTGGAATCTATTTTCACGTTAATACGAGAAATGAGTCAGTCACGAATTCAAATCCCTCAGAATTATTTGTTCTGTTACCAATATCCCAGTCATGAAGAATCCTGGTCTCTAATAACACATCATTTGCGAATTTTAAGTAATTTCAAATTCAGCATTCGCGAAATCATGTATATGTGAATATGTCTGAATTAAGTGATATTTCATATATATAGTGAATTTCAGTAATACAGTAACTCGAGTTCATCTTTTGATTTCAAATAATCAGTTTTTATAGTATTTGTCATTTTAATTGTAGAATGTTGAGCCTAAAATAAATCAGAGAATGAAACATATCTTTACAAACAGATTCATAAACTATCATTTGCTTATTCATCTTATCTAGTTAACCTAGGCCCAAATTTATTTCAGAAATGTACTAAATTATTTTCTTTCTCTGTGTGAATTTTTGCATGATTTAACAATTTGTAATTATTGAATAACATTAAAAAAATGGTAAAAAAAATATACATATTATACGGTGTAAATACTTCATTCTCATCTAAGCATTAATTTTACATCACCGTAAATGTTGCATGTAAAACTGTCTGTGACTTAATAGTAAAAAGCTGCTGACTTGAAGTTATTTTACCTTCCTGAGAGGTGACAGAAGGGGCCGGATGAGGATTTTGTACATATACCAGGACATAACAGCCAGGCCAACATACAGCATCACATCCCACCATAATACAGCATAGCGTGTCATCATGTACATTCAGAGGTACAGGTATAACTTGGTTTCTGGCTACCGTAAACAGCAGGTTCTGTACATTACCATAAGTAATCAACAACATTAAAAAGTTCTAATCAGGTGACCAAATTCAGAAAATATATATTTATCCAATATGTTTAGGTATAGAATTAAATTTACTGGTGATATCCAATATGTTCAGGTATAGAATTAACTTTACTGGTGATATCCAATAGGTTCAGGTATAGAATTAACTCGTGATAAGACTTCCTTAATTATAGTTTTTTTACACACTCAAATCAGGTTTTTTTATGAGTTTTGCAAAGAACGCATTTACTTGTTTGGAACAGAATTTTTACAGAAAAATTAAAAGCTTCTGGGGTTTGAATATAGTGAGTAAGATCAATATCATAGTAGTACTCCAATTCAAACAATCATAGAGGTTTACACATCAAGAAACTAAATGAAGGCCCTTTCTGGTCTGCACAATAACATCAGACAATAAATCCTGCCATGGGCGATTATACTCATTTACAGTTAAACGAATCTTTATATTACCATTACATTTAAGCAGAAACCTTTACATTGTTACAGTGTAATAGTAGTTATCCCACTAACTGTAACCCTGGTAAAAAAATAGTCGTTATAGACTGCTCAGTTAGAGAGACCATCTCTTAAGCTTGATCGGTTGTGTGTCAGATTAGTATGCCATGATCCTAGGTTCGAATTCTAGCAGAGGCAATGAATTAAATAATAACCTCTGTTACATGAACTACAGTGATAAATAAGACTTTAGTACATTTCTCATCTGTTACCTAATGTGCTCACATATGCTGAAATTTTGTCAGGACCGAGGAAGAGATCTCTAATTTTAATCAATGTCTAATTTGTTAAAATGAAGAAAAAATGTCTCGTCGGGTACTGCTGAGCTACACAAACCGAAGTAAATACATACTTTTAGCATAATACATATCTGAATATTTCAATTGTAGGTAAGTTATTTTTCATTCTTCATCATAACACATCAGAGGACAACACTGTCATTATGAAAACAAGTTTGACTTTCAGCGAAAGAGGACTGTTGACGAGCAGACAACTTCCTATTGGTCAGATAACATCTGAGACTAAGAACTTCAAAAGTGTAAACAAAATTGAAATAAATCGGAAAGATTTAGTAAACTGCGACGGATCTATTCCCAACTGTATCACTTCCATAAAAAACAAAGTTATGTTACCTCATGCCAAAGTCCACAAAACCGAGTCAACAAAACAGCACAATACCTGTTGATTATGAACTGTCAGGTAACAGGATGTGAGTAAAATATTCTAAATGATGAACCGGCAAATCCATTATAGTCCGGAAAACTGCTACATGTAATATAAAGCTAAATAATAATTTTAAAATACCTGTGCACATTTACAGAAATAGAAAAATAGATAACAAATATTTAAAACAGTGGTGTAGTTCAGTCCTTCTCATTTCAAAGAAAACAATATCAATTGTGAGGTAAGAATAAAACTGTTTTTAACCATCCAATAAAAACTGGATTTTTTTTGTATCAAAATTCAGGCAATTTCCAATCAAATCTAAAATTCAACTTCTTTCAAACTTCAAGCAAATAAGGAAACCAAAGTAGATTGTAGGAATTTTCATTAACAGTCCTTAGCTCTTTTCCCCTCTAAACATTCAATAGCTGTTTTAAGGGGTGAATTATTTTAACGAATTTGCAGCAGACTGTTAAGGAAGGTTAACAGACTGCTTATATGCAAATTTGACAGTAGAGGAACTGCCAGTGAATGCTAACAAGCAGCCTATATGTAAAGTATCACTGGGCCTCCCCAAATATGGAAGTAGTGAACAGCCTATGAATGCTACAAACAGTTAAGAAATGCCAATTAGTTATTCCAAATATAGTAACAACTAACTGCTTAGAACAGTGAATATTCAGTGCTTTCAATTTCAATTTACGAGATATAATTATGTATCCAACACATATGTCACATGTTAATGAGTTAACAAATTAGTTTCATTTAAACTTGATTCTGCTGGAGTCTTTGAATTTTGGAAACTAATCTTAAGTAGCTAGACTTTAGTTTTTTTCAGGTATCCTCATAAGCAGACTGTGTTTGAATGTATATATGGTGTATTGCCACATAAAGAATTATTGACTTAAAATCCATGGACAGATCAATTTGAAAACACCATACCCTAAGGAGACCATGCAACTCATGTCAACATATATATGATCTATATATTGATTAACTTTTGAGGAAATTTCCTTTCAAAAACATACGAAAACAAAGAACATAACCTCATTTGTTTCATGGGCACACTTGTAGATATTATCATCTTAAATGTCACATTTATCCTGAAATTACTGTAATCCTGGAACCATGTGCATACTCCAACACACTTTAAACCAACTGGCAGTGACATCTGATATTTTGAAATTTACAGTACAGTAAGATTTGTATCAGTTGAAGGCTAAGGACTGCTAATAAACCTTCAGGTCAATTCTTGGCAGTTTTTGAACTATTATAAGCACTCATGCTAACAGTTTACAACCATTCACAAGCAGTTCATTGAATAATAAGCAGATAATTTTTGTTGAATTGTTAAGGAATATTTGAGAACTGCTAGTAACAGGCAGGAAGACTTAAGAACAGCTAGTGTGTAAGTAGTTCACTTTGTCTTGAGCAAATAGGACTGCACTAACTATAGTTTCATTTTTTGTTTATTTTTCAAAAACTGTAAATAAACACATTACTGCACGAACTTGTTGAATAATGATATTATACCAAACTCTAGTTCTTCCAAATGAAGGACTTTTACAGAATGCATGTCTGCCACTATTTGCAAGAGTTTGAACATGGAAAGTTGGATCATATTGACACACTTCTGGAACTTAAGGTATAGACCATATTTTGAAAATCAATGGATATTTCTTCCAGAATCAATTTCTGTCTTAAAATCCATTGGCTGGTAGAGGTTACACGAGTGGCTGTTCATAAACAACAACCATCAGTTTGTGTCACTGACTTTTACTGAGAGAAATAAACATTCTACACACAGAAACTATTGACTTTGTTTACAAACTTTGGTTGCAGCGCAATAATATATCTGGAAGTAAAATGCAGCAAATTAATATTCAAAAATGAAAATTCCAAAATTTTTTTAGAAATATTTATTACAACGTACTACAAGAAAGTAACAAATATAGTATTTTCAAGTCCATCATACGGTAGAAATATGTATGAAAGTAAGATGATAACAAGAACAATATAGAAGTATTTTATTACACACTTGAATTTTGGAGTACGAGTAGCACCACATTGGTCAGAGTCCATCCTGTCAACCAGTCAGAATATGCAGAATTGATAAACCACACCTGTTATAACATATAGTGTATATGTTTATACAGCAGTTGGAATGATTATCTGATGCCTTGAAAGTTGAATAACACCAACAAGCACACATTAATAGTACACGTTCGTGAG
Organism: Ylistrum balloti; assembly: GCF_031769215.1. Classification (NCBI taxonomy): domain Eukaryota; kingdom Metazoa; phylum Mollusca; class Bivalvia; order Pectinida; family Pectinidae; genus Ylistrum; species Ylistrum balloti. The sequence goes on along the minus strand of NW_026782282.1, from coordinate 1,850,483 downwards.
TCCAAGATGGCCAATTGTCAGCCATTTTGTTTTTTTTTCTGATCAGCCCCAAAATCAAACTGGCAAACCTGGCACCAAGGGCATATGATATTTTCTCAACCCATCCTTTAGAATTATCTTATAATTGTTTGGTTATGATTCTGTTCCTGAACAAACTCACTTTGGGATGTTTAATACCACTTTTGTGCCAACTCTTTATTGGTCACTGTGACCCTGCCTATCTCTAAGCAGTGTCTCCCCTTACTTTATACCACTTTTGCGCCCACTCTTTATTGGTCAACGAGAACCTTCCTATCTCCAAGCATTGTCTCCCCTTACTTTATACCACTTTTGTGCCCACTCTTTATTGGTCACTGTGACCCTGCCTATCTCTAAGCATTGTCTCCCCTTACTTTATACCACTTTTGTGCCCACTCTTTATTGGTCACTGTGACCCTGCCTATCTCTAAGCATTGTCTCCCCTTATGTTATACCACTTTTGTGCCCACTCTTTATTGGTCACTGTGACCCTGCCTATCTCTAAGCATTGTCTCCCCTTACTTTATACCACTTTTGTGCCTACTCTTTATTGGTCACTGTGACCCTTCCTATCTCTAAGTATTGTCTCCCCTTACTTTATACCACTTTTGTGACCACTCTTTATTGGTCACTGTGACCCTTCCTATCTCTAAGCATTGTCTCCCCTTACTTTATACCACTTTTGTGCCCACTCTTTATTGGTCACTGTGACCCTGCCTATCTCTAAGCATTGTCTCCCCTTATGTTATACCACTTTTGTGCCCACTCTTTATTGGTCACTGTGACCCTGCCTATCTCTAAGCATTGTCTCCCCTTACTTTATACCACTTTTGTGCCCACTCTTTATTGGTCACTGTGACCCTTCCTATCTCTAAGCATTGTCTCCCCTTACTTTATACCACTTTTGTGCCCACTCTTTATTGGTCACTGTGAACCTTCCTATCTCAAAGCATTGTCTCCCCTTACTTTATACCACTTTTGCGCCCAATCTTTATTCAGCCACTAATGAATACCCTTTGCTTAACAATATTTACCCAGTAATTCAAAGTTGCTAATAAAACAACAAACAATTTCAAAATTTCTTTAGACATGTTTATTTTCACTTCCAATGACAAACATCATAAAGCTGACATCCTGATACTGATGATAAATGGTTGAGAATGATGATGTAGTGACTGCTGAACTGATACAAAGAAAATCTTCACACATATTTGATAACAGCAGGATGATAATTGGTCGTGTTTATGAATGTGGTATTCAATGGAATTCATCTATAAATATTGGAAATGATTCTTGGATGTCTGTCCCTGGATTTAAGTATCTTTCTAATGGCCTCCAACTATGACAAAGTAATGGGTAACTTGTAGAATTCACTGACAAGTGATTATACAATATGGTATGGAAAATGTCAGCTGATCTTTAAAATTGCTTCAAATACTAAGTCTCTGGATTGATAAAATTCAATTGGCACCTGAAAACATAACACTGTTCTCCATATGATATGGAACCCCAGATAATAAAATGCAAATATATTTACATAAACATGATTGACGAGGATGAATTAAAAATGTCATACAATTATTTTGATTTCCATTCACAAGTACAAACATAAAACAGAAAACAAATCCCACCAAATTCTTAATGGCACACAAAACACATTTACACCTATAGACAAAAACAGAATGGAATTCTTTTTTCAACCTATCAAATACCCTCACAGATTGCATTAAAAGTGAATCAATGTTTTTTTCCCCTTTCATTCATGATTTATTTCAATGATAATGCTCTTGAAATTGTGAACAATGATCAAATCTTGGGTCTTTGGAACTGTAGCGATCAATATTTTTACAAAGTTTATGATCATGATGACTACCTTGAAAACTTGAGAAAGCCTTGCTTTAACAAATTCTGCCCTAAAAATGCAACAAATAATGTTCTTTAATTCACAAGCATCATATGCTGAAAATAAAATCACAAACTTTATACCAAAATAATTGCTAGTTCTCATTGTTTGCTTTTTACAGATTAACAGTTCTCAGTATGTCCGTCTCATTGTTCCTGTCTGCATTTTGTAAGCGTCAAACCGTGGCTCAGGTTGACGCCCCGTTGTGATATTGCCTATGATCATCCCGGACTGTTGAGGAACAGATGTCATGTACACATTGGGAGGGACACTGATAAGGCCAGTGGCAACAGGCTGTGTGAAGCTTGTGGGTCTTGCCTCCTGTTGTATTGTCACTCCCCCTGACCAGCGGTCCTGCTGCTGTGGAGTGACACGTTGATCCATATTGTTGTGTGTTGACCAGTTGCCGTCCATCTTGCTACGATTGTCTGTGCCTGATCCCCACTGACGATTCTGACTCTGTGGAGCATTTCCTGGAGTAAACGAAATAAATGCTTGCTATAATTTCACTCAAATGAAAGATTTTCAGGTAAGTTGATGAGATGAATATTGCTAACTCATTTGTGGTTTAACAACTTAAAATCCAAGTATCTATAAAACTTGATATCAATTTTGCATGTATGTGATCATGTGATGTGTTGAAATTTGGCACTCAACAGCGGAGGCTGGGTGATCCGATATTTGTGCATCTGAAGGGGACACATCTCTATGATCTTAACAAGACAATTTGGCAATTGTATGCTAAGGCAAGTAATTCTGGTTTCTGAATGTTGGACAAACAGTAACTATATTCAACAAGGACAAATCTGCTAAATTACTAATTTGGTGACACCATGAATTTCACACCATGTCATTATTTACTTGTGTTGATCATATCAGGAATTCAAACAAATAAGCAATATCACCAATTCAAAGAGACAATGTAACTGATTTGAATTAATGTTATCACCCATTGATAGTTTAGGTTGAGGGTCAAATTCTAGCTCAAAGTGGTTTTGGTACATGACATATCACTTTACCAAGGTATGACTTCTCAGTGATAAGCAGTATCGGAGATGGAGACTGAACAAACTTTGATATAATTCGGATGTCTAAATGTAGGTCAAAGTGACCTACTTTAGGTACATAATACAATCTCTTGTCTAGGTTAACCTTTGTCCAAGCGTAAACTTCCAGCAACAAGTAGTGTAGGAAATAAAGCAAAGACAAGATGACATGGACACATTGGAAACTTCTATTCAGTTCTGTTTCTCAGTGAGGAACAAATTCATGCAACGTAGCAGGTTCCAAAAAACTTACCTAAGAGGCCTGCACCACTATTGTGGCCACTGAAACCCTTGTTGCTACCACGGTTACGGTCATCCTGGACTACATTAGAGTAGCTCCCATGACCACCACTATGTCCCCCACCATGACCACCTTGCCAGCTGTCCCGTCCTCCTCCAGCCATGTTGTTCTGACCTCTAACAACTACCCGAGAGTCACCCTGTTGGCGTGTATCTGCAACAAACCAAGCATACGATTATATGGTGAGGTACAAGCATACAAACTAGAGACTATTATTCATAAATATACTTATCAACAAATGTATACATAATGGGATATAAGATTTCAATCCTATTTGTACTGAGAAATTTATGAATGAGCATATGTATGTTTTTCATAAATGCCCCTATTAATATTCAGTCTTTATGTTAACTAACAAACAATTTCCTTTCACGTACTCTAATGAAATTAAAAGTATATACATATGTTATCTCCATTTCTCTTCTTCAATCTTCACAATTAATATCAATAATCCTTTTGCTTCAACTTAGAATATATATGTATAGAGAAAGCTTTCAATAAAGAAAGGCCAAAAAGTCACTGTTTAGTGCAAAGAATTCAGGTAAGATTTGAAAATAGAAAATAACTTTGAGACACTGACGAGTGTGTCAGTGTCTCAAAGTTATTGACCATTGGCCTAGAAACACTAACACCATAAATTTAAATTAAAATCCCTTATGAATGAAGTTGCTGGAGTGATGACACTGATTTAGGACAAGACAAAATCTGCCTGTTCATAAAATACCATGGGCATTAAAATCTGATCTCTGAACTTAAAGTCATGTCAACAAATACAAAGGGATTTGATCAAGATATCCTGCATACTGAAGCAGCTAAGTGTTGAACTGGACATATAACAGGATTCAGAGTTTCCTTTAAATTTTGAAAATTCAAGTTTAAATTTTAAAATAACATTTCCTCCATAAATCATGAAAGCACCATACGAAAACTGTCATACACTTCACTTTCTATTGCTGTAAGGATTGCCTCACCTCGTTCTGACTTCCATTCACCTCTGTTGTCTGTGTGTCGTGGAGATGTCACCCTCATGTTGTGTCCACCTCCAACAGCCCCCATATTTCGGTTATCTCTCTGATTGTCCCTAATGTTTCCACCACGCCGGTCATCCTGAGCCATATCTACACCTCGTCGGTCCTCCCTTACATGATCCCGAGACTGGTTGCGGTTGAAACCTGTGTCCCTTCGATCATCACGAATATTGTTTCTGTCATGTGACCTGTTTGCTGCATCATGTGTCTGAGCATGGTTCACACTCCTGTCGTTGTATGATCTAGAAGCATTTTTTTTTTAAAAATCTTAATGAAGGTTCTGACACTGACATGACAGGAATGCATATGTTTCTTATTTAGGAGACATACAAATGGATGTTGTGCAAATTTCAATTACCCATCCTCTATTTGACAGTCGGGAATAAATATTTGTCAATTAGGTGAGCCTAAAATCAAGATAACAATATTTGCAAAATTCTAACTTTATATACTATAGCACCAAAACAGAAATCATATTGATAATTTTAAGAAAAGTAAAATGAGCACTGATAGGGAAACCCACCTCCCAAATCTATCATCATTACGACGGTCATCTCTTTGTTCTTCACGAAAGTTATCTTCGCCTCGGCCACCACTTCTCCGGTTGTCTTCAAACTGCCTTCCCCTGTTGTCATTGTTACGGTTGTCCTGTACACGATTCACTTCTCTACGATCATACCTCTCCACCTTACGCTCAAAGTTCCCACCACCAGAAGTCCCACCGCCAGACCCACGGTCATTAAAGCGGTTAGTATTGTCACGGTTCTGTCTATTGTCTCTACCACTCTTATCCCTTGTTTCATTTTCATTGAATCTGTTGCTGTAAAATACAAAGAAACAACATATAGAGGATCTTACCAAAAAACAGTCTACGATAAAGTTTTTGATATTTCTACATGTAATGTACATGGGGTGGCCGGGTGGCGCAATGGTAACGCACTCGCCTTTTACCTAGCCGACCGGGGTTTGATTCCCGGAATGGACGTGAAAAGGTAAGGGGTCACCTGCCCGACCACGTGGGTTTTCCCCGGGTACTACGGTTTCCTCCTACAATAAGACACCTCGCGCGCTTACATTCAGGCCAACAAGAGCGATTAGTATAAGTTAACATAACTTATTTCGCAATTGTTGTAAAATAAATAAAGTTTATATGTAATGAAAATGACCTAGTAAATTACAGATCAAACGATTGGTCACAAAACTTTACAGGCTTTGATATGCATAATGAGCAACAATGAAAACAACCAGTAAATTTCTCTTTTTCTTAAAATATATTAATATATTTCCTGGAGACGTAGCTCTGATCAGAATTTGAATGATGACCCTGCATTTTTTTTGACACTTACGCACGCTTTGGCTGTGACCAGTCATTGTCTCGGGAACCTCGTGATTCATAGGTGCGCTTAAGGGCTGCTCGTCGCTGCTCTGCCTCTGCTTGTCTGAAAGAAAAAACAAAAACTGCATTAATCACACTCTAGGAATGATTACAAAACAAACACAAACATAAATGAAGCTTGACAACAAATGCAATCAAAGTATATGAAAGAAAGTTATATTAGAGGTCCCCAAAAATAAAAATGCAACTGTTGTTTCTTTCTAAATGAATTACCTCAGTTGTTCAAGTCGTCTCTTTTCTTCTCGTTCTCTCTCAAGGCGCTCCCGTTCCATCTGCTCTGCACGAAGTCGCTCTAGTCGCTGAGTCTCCATGCGTTCCCTCTCGAGAAGCTCCCTTTCTTTCCTATAATAGAATATCAATAACTAAGTGAGAATTTACTGCCTTGTAAAGATATCGAATGAGAAAGGACATGTACTGGTGTATTAATAGATACAGAAAACTATCCAGAATTCAAATATCCTGAACACTAGCACTAAAGTTTCATGAGTGCCTGTTTATCGTATACCTAAGACGTTCCCTTTCCCTGGCAAGTCGGATGGCCTCTGCACGCTGTTTCATGTGAACATCACGCTGGCGACGTTTCTCAAATTCGATCTCCTGTTTCTTTATCCTCTCTTCCTCCCTAAGCTTCCTTTCTCTCTGGCGCAGACGTTCGCGTTCCCTCTCCTCCTAAACATCAAAACGTAAGGAATTAGTTTTCAATCATTTACTCATGTGAGGAAATGCACTGGTTAATATTATTCTGAATCCTTAGCATACAATCTGGACTCATTTATAATCTACCCCACTCAGAGTATAATAATATACACATACCACTTAGTACACCAACTTCAAATTCTCTGTCACTCACTTAGAGTACACTAACTTGTTTGTAAGTCAAAGTCACTCGAGTACAACAGTACAGAAATAGTAATACCTAAACACACCGACAATTTATATTCTACCGCAAACCACAGGAAAATCCATTAGGAATTAGAATGCAACCACAACTTTGGAGATCTGAACCAACAACTATTGTAGTCAACAGACTATCACTGAGCTATGAATCAAACAGCTCACTTGTTATGTCAAATCTAACCCATAACGTGACTCAAAACAATAACTGAGAAAAATTATTATTTATCAATAACACTGTTTTAGTTGCTTTTTCTTGAACATGTACCATGTAAATTTTTCATCCATTTTTTTTTTAGTCCTCAATGACGAGAGACTTTGCTGAGTTGCCTTAAATCTGATCACTGCTTAAGTTGTATAAAACATACCTGTATTTTATCAAAGGAAAGAGCATCCTTAGTGTCCTCTTTTTTGGCAGACTCTCCTTCCTTGGAACCAGAACCTGAACCAGATTTAGCAGCTGCTGGGGATTTCTGGTCTGTGGATGTAGTCGACTTCGCTTTTGAGGGTGACTTGGACACACGACTAGATGACCTGTCACGACTGCTGACCCTTACGACAGGTTCACCCTTAGATTTGTCCATCACAACAGTCCTTGATCGGTCTACAATAAAACAATCCTTTTCTTTTTAATGATCTATGTCAACTTTCTCTTACTTACATTACTGTCAAACAATCAGGTCTAATGTTAAAAAGATCTTAAATTTTATGTACTTCTTTCACATTTAGCATAAATACAACATCATTGTGAGAAAATATAATAACATTACATTACAGCAGATTTTTCTTGTTTTCTCTTAGCTGACACAAGTTTGATAGTATTATTATCAAAAAGAACACACAACAACTTGTCTTCACAGGTATATATTCTAAGAGAACTTTCCAGGTTTTTATCACTTAATGGACATTGTTTGATTTTACTCAAATATATCCATCAGATTTCTGCATGCTAATTCTTTGCCCAATCCCCTATTTTGCGCTAGAGGTTATATGCTACCTACAGGGATCATCCGAAGACATTTACTGACAAACTGTCACTTTCCCCTATGATTAAGTACCAAACACAATACCTGATCCAGATCCAGTTGAACGTCTATGTGTGTCTCGTCTGGTGCTACTTGAATGTTTGTCATCACTTCGAGAACTTGAGGATTTATGGTCTCTCCTGGAGTCTCTTTTAGTATCTTTTTTGTCATCCTTCTTATCGTCCGACTTCTTCTCACTGTCTCTTGCATTATCTGAGAAACATAAAGCAATTTCAGAAATAATTCAAATATCAAGCCAGCAGAATTCTCCCATTCTTAAGAAAAAAATGAAATCCATTTGATGTAAAACCTTTTGATCTTTACCATTATGAAACTTTTAAACTTGCATGAATGATATCAAAGAAGTTGTATATGAAAAGAACGAAGAACTCCATCAAGAAATCAACTTGTTTGTAATCACTAAAGTGATCTGACAGGCTCTGAATTTTACCTCGATCGTCTTTGCGAGGTGTGGTACTCTTCTTGTCAGCAGGAGACCTAGCATCTGGCTTCCTAGTGGTCGATCCTGCGGCTGTTGCACCCTTCACCTGTGCACCAGGCTCGTTCTTTGCCTGATGACACAAAATAACATTTGGAATTACTAAATAGTAATAAAATGGTACCAAAAATGTTTTTGACTCTATCATGTAAATTTATTAATTGTAAAAATCATACAATTAAAAACATAACACAAACTGATGAGAGGCATTTGGCCTGGAAACAATTTAAAACAAAGCAATAAGTTTTATCAAATCAATGCTTGACCTCAAATAGATAAAAAATTCAAGCATTAAATTTGTATCAAGCCATTCAATACTAATCAAGGCATTCCACTATATCACGAAATCAGACTTTTGGTTTCATACACAGAATAGTATATTTATATTTTACAAACTGATAACAATAGTATACAACAATCTATTAAAGTTACTAAACACATGTGATCTTCAATACATGGCTGTACATCAGTATTTTATTTGTTATGACAACATTTTCACTTCAAGCCAGAAGATTTTCAGGTAAACTCACTTATGAAGATCAGATTATAATGAATTGCTACATGAATTTAGCAAAACATAACAGAAAAGATTTAAGATGCACAGATTACATATTACTCCAAATTTCTAATATATACCCTTTCAACAGAAATCATTTTGCCATGGAGTTCAGTACGATGAAGATGCTGTATGCATTTTGTAGCCTCATCAGCTGTTGACATGGTAACAAATCCATAGCATTTGGAGCCTGGGCTCCTTGCATTTGTCACCACCTTAGCACCTACCACCTACAAATACAAATCGATGATGTCAGATATTAAATAATTACTATATACCTAATAATTAATACAGTCTTTAAGGATTAACTCCCTTTGCTACCACTAACATCTTACAATTTTCTGATTTTTAAAATAAAACCAAACACATTTAAACCATACATAATTATACATCTAAAAATAAAATGTGAATAATAACAAAAAAGGTTTTCAATTAATAACAAACCAAAATCTATAAATAAAATGAAGATTTACAGATATACAAAAGAAAACAATAACAAAATAATGCTCAAAATATCTCAAACTTAAAATAGGAAATTCCTTTCATGATAGGAACTTTATAACAACTTATCAGTTTAGCAAAGATCTTACAAAGTAGTTATGTTATCAGCTAATATCTGGAAATGACATCTACCTTGCCATGTTTGCTGAACAATGCCTTGAGGTCTGTCGCCCGAGTGGAAGAGGAAAGTCCGCTCACCCACAGGTTACGCCCTGCCCCACTACTTCCTGTTAAACAATTTTGTATATTGTGCAAATACAAGCAAAACATAATATATTAACCCTACATACTTTCTATGCTACTACAAGTATACAGCCACTTTTTCTTAAGGGTCTCTTTCTTCACAGATTTGCCAATACAATATACATATTCAGCCTTCTAAATCTTTTTAAACCTTAGCCTCTGGGCTTCTATATACCCAAAAATTACCATCTTCAATGTTGCTGAAAATTTCATTTTCTGGCACCAAAGTTTCATATCTGAAACATAATTCACAGTAATTTTTCCCCTTGAATTTTTAAACACATCCCTTGTGTATTTTTGTAAGTGCATTTTGAACTGCTCACAGCAATTAAGGTACTCAAAATTTATCATTTCATGAGCTACAACAATAAATCAGCATTTTCCAATTTGTGGATGTATTTTGGGAAAACAAGTTTTCGCCTCGACACCTTCCTTTTTTCCAGAATAATATTTACCCCTGGTACATTTAATCAAATTTACTATAATTGTAACAATTAGCTTTAGGGACCATCCAAGAGCAATTAAAGACAATGCAGATACTGGAAATCCATCATTGTTTCATCTTCAAAAGTTGGATCATTTTCCTTCTTTTCTCTTCTATTTTCTGTTCTTGCTCTTTATGATAAAAAATTTGAATATTTCTTTGCAGAAACAGCAATAACAATCTTTAACTGCTAAGTTCCCCATGTATGTTCATCAAACATTTTGATTTTCCTGATCAGCACCAAAATCGAACAGTCACAACTAGGCACCTAGGGGACCCTAATATGGAAGAGATCCATAAAGTTATTCTCAAGAAATAGCGATAACAAACTTTACTTTGTGAATTCCAAGATGTCTTTTGGTCACTTTGGTTTTCGATCATTCCCAAAATCAAAAGGGCACAACCATGCACCAATATCTACCTGCATGTAAATCTTGAGAGAGATCCATCCAGTACTTCTTAAGAAATAACAATAACAAACTTTACTGTGCAAAATCTAAGATGGCTGTTGGCCATTTTGTTTTTCTGATCAAATCAAAAATCAAATTTTAACAGTTCGTAGACATATGAATAAATCTAACACGAAAAGAAATGATTTTACAATAGTGTATATCAGTGTGGAGTCATTCATCATTTCTGAAGTTTACGATTCTGATCTGGTAAATTTTGATCACACAACATTCAGATATATTGTTTAAAAATTTTAATCTAGTTGACAACTCACCCTTCTCATCCTTTTTCTGATCTTTTGTTGCTGTACTGCTGAAAAGCAGTGGGAAGAAAATGATGAGGCACAACAAATAGGGACATCATCCTGAACAATTATACATCTCAACAATTAATGAATCACTTTCAAATAAAAACTTACCTTTTGCAGGTGAACTTCATGCTTTATAAAATCAAGCTTTGAAGCTATATATGTAGCTTAAGTGACTCAAACTGATAATTTCCTACATATATATCAGTATGATTCGAAATTTATTTGATGCTAAATGCAAGGAAACATATAATAGAAGACTTTTTCTTTACAAAAATACTGCAACTGAAATACCTTTTTTTCAATATTATTTCCAACTGTCTAGTAAATTGTTGTACAAAAAAACAACCTTTGATAGTATGCATCAAAAATGGATTCCATTTAATATTGTCTTTGTCTATCATATTTACAAATAATGTGCATGCACAAGTGTTTTTAAACGCTACTGAAGTCTCCAGCTATAAGCGTGTATTCGAGGGTAAGAAATATGCTTCCATGATTGCTGTAGGACATTTCATTTTACAGAAATTTGTGATGTCACATTGATCAGTCTGTCAAGAGTTTTGTGTGAAACATCTTCCAATCAATATACCTCCAGGCTTGCTGTCTGATACTGTCTAGTTTCTATGGTGACGCCAGGGGAAAGTGTAAATGGAAAAGTGCTAAGTAGGTCCAAAATGTACATAAACAAAAAACAAAGGACTTTTCTTTTCTCTCAAATTCTCCAAAAATGTCTGATTGGATAGCATGGCAGGCTAGTCTCTCAGCACCATAACAGAATGTAAAGACAAGCGCTTGCTACCTTTGGTCGAACCTTTGCTTGAAATACAAAGCAGAGAAAGAAAACACATGGAAAAAAGAAGAGAAGATGCTTATAAATAATATATATGTACTGTAAATGGGACATACAAACCACACCGACCTCTTAGCAGTGCTGGAGGAAGAAGCTGGTTTGCTGGTGTCATTTTCATCCTTCTTATCAGCTGTTTTTTTCTCTCCTTTTGCATCTTTTCCTGGTGATACAGATGAAACTTCCTTTGCCTCAGTGTCAGGGGTTGTAGGCTCCACTTTCGTCTCCCCATCCTTGACCACAGCTTGCTCCTCACCTTCTTTCTTTTCTTCAGCTTTGGCATCTGTCGATGCAGGATCTTTCTTTTCCTGGCTGGATTTCTCTGAACCAAGAAGGTCAGCATCCAGGTCATTTTGTGTGTCATCCACATGAACATCCAAGGATTCGTTCTCCTCTGTCTGTATCCCTTGAGAAGTATCCATTCGTATCTTGTCCTCCACTGTAAGGGGGACCAAGGGGACAACAGTGGCTGGGTCTGGCGGAATACCAGTGTCTTCCTTTTTCACCACAGTGTTGGCAGCTGGAGCTTTCTCATTGACAGGAGCAGGCGATGTAACAGGTTCCTCCTTGAGCTTGACTTCCTTGACTAGGGGTACTGGTTTAACCTCCTTGGCTGGAGGAGCTTGCTTAACCTCCTTGGTTGGAGTAACCTGCTCAGCCTTCACTGTTGGTACGGAAACGGCAGCTTCCTCGTTGGTTTCCATTGGCATTTCTTCCTCTGTCTTAGCAGGAGCAGATTTTTCAGGTGCTAAAGAAATTCAAGTCAGAACTTACATAAGTGAACTCTAAACAAAAGGCCTATCTTGCTTTCAAATGCCATATTTGGTCAATGATGAAGATTGTCTTGTTTCTGTTGCAATTAATTAAGAAACGTAAAAAGAAAAAAAAACTTGATGACCTTGAAGTTTTATTGAAATAAGGAGATGACTGCCTTGATGATTTGAAGCCGACTTTGTCCTTTCAAAAATAAGCTGACTTTGCCTGGAACACTGAACATTATAAAACTAATAACTATACTCAAAATTTAAACGTTACACAATTCACTGTGAATTCTTTGATTAAATACAAGAACTTTTGATGTTTTCACAGGTTTCAATTTGTTTAATAAATTTTCAAGTTGTCTCATGTTTCATAATGTTTGAGAATTATATTACAGGCATTAAGTCCTCTAATCCAAAAATCAACCTATTTTTGAAGTGACATAGTTTGCTGTTGGTTACTTTAAAACAATAAATTAGCTCAGGGCCTTCACAACTGGTCTACTCAGCTTTCCTCAGCATATTCCCAGAGAAATTCTGTTTTGAGGCCAAATTTGACGCTTGAGCACAAGTCATTCATCTTATTTCCCTGTAAGTCACCGACGACTTCATCACTCAACAGTTTTGAATGCTGGCTATGTTCTTCTGCAAATTATTGATGAAATCTATTGATGATGTCCAGTTCGGAAAATGACCTTGAAGCATGGGCACAGTTTTTTGAACATATAGCTTATTCCCACAGAATTCTAAGATAGCCTTTCAATTGGTAATTACCAAACAGTTTCAAATATTTCTTGGTCATTTACGATGATCCATCCAACCAGATATTTCCTCCAAAACTTTTCTGTAGATTTCATTTTTTCAAATGTTATTTGGTAATTTGGTAAGTTATTGTAAAAAACAAATGTCACATATTTTCCCATCACAGTCAATCAAATAGAAATTACCAATGATTTCCTCTGCGTCCTTTCCTTCCAGGAAACAAAATGAAGAAATCCTGTAGACAGAGTAGTTTTATCATGTTTTGTTGAGAATTTGTTCATCAATCCAGATTTGTTTACTCCAATGCTTATTCAATCTTCTTGCATACAAAACCATGCGAATCCTGTATCATGTAGTCGTTAAACTAAAAATGAGGTTCCTATGAAGCATATGATGGGATTCATTGCAAAATCAACTTCAAACAAAAGTATCAACTTTAAAGGAAGGACTTTGTTGTTTCTTCCTTATTCATCCATGTCTTTTCTCCAGCGGTGAGTCCCATCCCAACAAGACTTTGGTTCACCTATCAAAAAGCTTGTGTGTTTTGAAATTGCCAAGCACAGAAATCCTCAAGCTGAATTACATCTACTCCAGTGTTGGTGTCTACAAATCATTCTTTTCAGTTTATACACATGATTGAAACAGATTTCAATGTCAGCATCTGCAGTAAGAAAATGCTTTTTTTGCATCTCAATGACTGATCTTCTTTTTCATTTGGCATAATTTCTATTCCTGCTAGAAAATTAAAACTTGACAACTTTCAAACTTTTTCAAGGATGGTTGACTGAAAACTGGACTATTTCCGCTGTCCAGAGAAAAAATTTAGCATTCAAGAGTTCTGTAAAATTTCTCTTAAGGTGACGAGAAATGCATTTGTGTATTCAACAACAACATGCAGAACTGCTGGTTTCCATTAATTTTTCTTGTCGAAGGTGTCCACATCTCCAATTAAATTTCTGGTAATTTTTTCTGGAAATCTTCAGCACTTGGCCTTAACTGGGTCCATTCTTTAAGATTTTCCTGGGTTTATTATGCCTTTCATATGCATAACATTTCCGTTTATTTACAGAAATCTTCTCACAGCTGCTTTTATATTCAGAGCTGAACCACCTGGGTTTTACTCTTGACATTCATCTGCCATTATAATCCATCTATACTATATGGTATATGGATACTGTTCCCTGCAATATTCCATTCTTTCATTAAGAGATTACTCTTGACAACTTCGATGCTGTGCCTAGTGCCCACAGATGTCTTTCATTGCACTTAAAAAATCTTCAGAGATTGCCTGTGCCATTTCCATCACCATTACTGCAACTGCTGCTGTTGTTAATACATGCATGAAATAGATATTTCTCCTCATTCCAATCAGTTGTATGATGGCGATGAGCATGTTGGCCCTGAGCTTTTGATACTCAAATTCTAACAAAACAAACTAGTCTTTTTACAAGGCAGTCACTTTTGAACCATAACAAACAAAAAACACCGCAAATTAACTTGTGCATCCGAACTCCACTTTTTTTTCATAGCTTTTACACTGCAAAGGGGAGATAACCTGCCAACTTGCATTGCCTACACAATCTCACCATATGTTCTGACTTTTCTATTTTTCAGATAAAATCTAACACAACCAAATGAGAATACTTTACCTTTATCTGCTGCTGCTGGCTCCACTGAAGGTTTCTCTTCCTCCTATAGACAGAGAACTAGTATTTACTACAGTGTTAATATCTATAGTTCATTTCTAAATTACAGAAATCCTCACAAATTGATTAAAATTATGGAAACCATAGGAATCTTTGTGCCCACCACTGTTTGATATTTATTTCCTCTTTAAAAGTTTTATCGTTTACCTTCTTTTCTCTTTTCTTCTCGGTTTTTGCACTCAATTATAACAAAGTTGAACTCGCTTTTGAAGAAATAGTGATAATAATCTTTAACTGCCAAGTCCAAGATTGTAACCTGGAAGCCATTTTTTCAGTCCTAAAATCAACTGGGCACAACTAGGGACCAAGGGAAACGTATGTATGAAATTTGATACGTATCTATGCAGTAGTTCTCAAGAATTAGTGATGCTTAACTTGCAAAGTCGAAATTGAAGATGGCCACCTGTCGGCTATCTTGGTTCATTTAATCAGTCCCAAAATCAAATTTGCACAATTGGGGAACAAATGGAACACAGGTATAAAATTTGTGAAACAGTAGTTTGAGAAATAGCTATATCAAAACTAATTCTAATTCAAAATTCAAGATGGCCTATTTGTCAGCAATTTCGTCTTTCTGATCTGTCACAACTAAGACCAAGGGAAACGTACAAGTGAAATTTGAGTGAGATCCATCCAGTACATCAAGAAATAGCAATGATGACAAATTTTGACAAAAATCGAATTTTTTTAATTTTTGATCTGTAGCTATTTAAAAGTAATATTTTACCTTCTTCCCTGTAGTCTTTTGATCCTCAACCATCTCTTCATCAACGGTACCAGTCTCTGGTGTTCCCATTTCCTGTAAAAAAAGTAAATGCATCATTAACTTTCACTCAATAAATGTGAACATGTATCAAGTGTGATATTAACAAATTTCAACAGTGACTCAGAATACATATACAGTCACAATTTTCAAACATATATACACAATATACAAACAAATGTACAAAATATCTCATTTACCGCCAGATTATCAAAGTACTTCATTATGAAAAGATTCAATAGGTTTTTAATATTGGAACTTAAAGATCATGATTCCATTTAATGCATCTTTATCATCTCCCAAAGTTAAAACATAAGAGGACTGACAGTTAACAATGATCATGAACTGCTTCTATTTTCTGTGAAAATCTTTTCCAGGCTTTACTCGACCATTTGATATAATCTAAAACATACCTGGTCTATGACCTGCATTTCTGATTCCAGCAGTTCCATATCTGCATCATCTATGTTCCCAATCTCATCTTCAAGGTCCAAGTCTTCCTCTAGCAGGGAATCGTCTACCATTTCTTCCTCATCTCCATCCTATCAATAGATTTACAAAACAAATCTCACAACTGCAACTTTATTCTGATAAAACAGAACTGGGATGAAGTTGAAAATCAGATATGGTCTTAAGATATAATAGTCAAAAACCCAAAATGCAGAAACATTGATGATTTTTACATTGCATGTGTAAATACTGTATCTAAGGCAATGCTATTCAAAGCCTTGCTAATTAAGTTTTTTCTAAAATAAAACCTCTACAACCTGTTAACATAAAGTTCCATCACAAATATTAAGTGATATGATTAAAAATAAAGTTTACATTTGATTTCAAATGAATTTGTTACTATACTGAACTACAAGAGATTATTTCCTGAATAATTTTTCCAATTTATGCAGTTTAGCAAGAATACAGTCATTTTTCCTGACAAATGTCCAAGTTCTGAACTCCTACTTTTTCTGTAGGATACATATGACAACCCATTGGCCACTATGATCTCATGGATTTACCTCCGAAAAGTTTGACAATAACATTTTGTCCAGTTGCCTAATAAATCCACCAAACTCACATGTGCACAAAGATTTCAAAAGGAAACTGTCAAAGCTTTTAAACAGTTAAATTACCAAAATAATCCATTCGTATTCACTTCCACTGAACAGATACTGCAGCAGTTCACTCTCCATTGCCACTATCATATGTGTATAGACTGAATACCCTCACTTGACCTCTGACGAGCTTAAATGAGCAAGTCTATTTATCCCCACCCAGCAGCAAAACATGTCTTCTCTATGCAGATTGGATCTCAACAGAAAACTGCACCATAAAATATTCATGTTTTATTTTTGGTGATACAGGTATTTCATTTCTTCAAAACAATAAACATATCACAAATTTAAATTTGTTAGTAATCTAAACATCCATTTCTTTTACATTTAACTATAACCAAAGTAATAAACATGGACATGCTTCAATGAACTGGAATTTTGTATGTAATATATAGTTTTTATCCTTTTGATGAGAAAAGTTCTGGATAATAAACATGTTGAGGGTTATCAACCATGGATGTCAAATTAAAATGTGTCTTCATGAAAGGGACAGTAAGCAAAGCAAGAGTTGTTTTTGAAAGTATTTCATACCGTATATATGTATCATAACACATGTAACACATGTACTAGTATAAGGATTATCTGTATAAATTTTCACTCCCAGTATTTTTCTCTTCCATAAAATGTATAACACAAAAGTACACATTCCTTATCGCACATCTAAAAGAAATTTTTTAAATGTGTACATCACTTTTTTAAAAACAGAATAAACAACATAAATTTTATAATTGTGAGCAAAAATGAATAATTTTGCATACTGCTTTTAAGTACCTTATCCATATAGCTCAACGTCGTTCAAATCGTTGTAATTTCCGATGAGTCATGAATATATTTCATCTTAATAGGTGTAATCAAATGCAAAATGCATGAGTGATAATGTTCACGAGAAAGGGAATAGCCATTCTTGATATAAATAAACTCTGCCAGAAGTTAAATACTTGTCATACAAAAACTTTTAAGAGTAAGATTCCTAACTACAGTGTATGGTTGAGAATTTATGACGTAGTTCTGGATTAGATTCTGATTGTTAAATATTTTCTATACCAAAATGATTTCTTTCAACTTTGCAAGAACTATCTGCATTTCACTGTTTAAACTGAAATTTGAAGTAGACCATACATGACCTATTTAAGTTGGTTGTAAAATGTTAGTAATTAGATAACTTTAACCAATGGCATACACAACTTGTCTGACAGGTTTCTCACTGAAATCTAAACACAAATTTACAGTATTTTTTCACTGCATGAAATTTTCCAAAATTGTTTTTTATATCTGTGGTGTTTCTTTAAAATTCATCTATTCATGATCATGTGAACAGGCTTACAGTTAGTGTTGTAAGCGACACACGTCCCCTGCCATGCCTTAATAGCATTTTTGAAGCAACTTTTAAAATACCCTGATTGGAACATGACATGCAAATTTTAACTACCGTAAATTTCCATGTATAGTGTGCACTTTTTCAAGCTAAAAATGTTGTGTCAAAAAGGGGGTGCACATTATACGCAAGGACATGCCATTCTTGGGATTATCATTTCCGAGTTCTGAGTCCGTCATATTGGATTACCTCTCTTCACATAGTTATATGTAAGAGTCGTCAGTCATATATGATAGTTTGAAGATGAAAACAACAAAAAAAACATAAAATAAATTTCGAATGTTTTAATCATTGGCCATACTCGCTAGCATTACTGTGAATCTATTTTTTTCTTCTTTTCCCATCGTTTGAATAGTCATTGTCTTTCTATTGGTCGGGGCTATAGTAGTGTCTGAAGGTAGATTGAAAGTAAGAGGTGTTTGGTCGGCATTCCTAATCATTGACGGGTCAATTTCGTATTTATGCCTCATTTTGATGATGTATCTCTGGAATTCAATGAGTCTGTCTTCGTAGTCATCCAGAAGTTTTTGGGTGATTGTCATTCTGTTCATAAATCAGAGAGCCCATCCCACCGATGCCTTAAGTTGGTGACCCTCTGACCTCACTTGATCTGCATGGCCCGCATGCGCAGTTCTGTTGTACTGACAGCGATGCTGGCATCTCGGCGATCGCATACAAAGTTGAACAGCTCTCTCTCCATCTCTGGGAGTTTCACTGTCGCACCTCTGACAGCCCTTTTGGTCAGTGGTTGGGACTTTAGACGTTCTTTTTTTTTCTTCCATGCCCTGATATTTGACTCTGTGGCATCTGGCTGCACGGAACCCAAGTCTCTCGGCGTAGTCAATGGCGTCCAGTTTTTCTTTTGCTGTAAACGATGTTCGCTGTTTCCCCATGTCAAAGTCGTTGTAAACAATGTATAATTAAGTACCTTTGGGTATCGTGGTAGATACAGATAAGGGGACAAGGTAGGATTGAAAATTTTCAGACATTTACAACAACATCGTTTTCTGACCAATAGCAAGCATTCAGCCCAAGCTGGGTGTCATCAATCTCCTCATACTCAATGGGTTACCTGTTCAGAACTGTTAATTATCCATTTAGCCAAGCCTTTCATGCTTGGTAAGTCAGACACCTGCGTGAATTTGTTTACACAAGGTAATTAAATTTGTTAGGGTCATGCTCATTGTGGATTCCTAATTATCAATGGACCAAACCACATCAACTGTCTCATCGCAGTTACCAGTAATCAATCAATCGTTCTGTAGAAAATCTTTTTTTTTTAATCTGACCCCAAAAAAGTACCTGCGTATTATACCCAAGTGTGCACTATACCTGCAAATTTACAGTAAGTAGTATGTAACCCAATATCATGCACACGTAAATTTCTTCAGTTATGATTAATTTGTATCAAATGGTATTGATCTGAAATAGATTAATGGTAGAAATACATTCTTCTTTGCCGAAGATGTCATCATGGAAACGAATGAGTGTGATAAATGTCTATTTTCAGGTATTATCAATGATTTTGATGACAGCAACCCAAACACAATCTCTAGATCTGATCATAACCTAACATAAATTACATTGTATCAAGTTTCAACATAATCGGTCATCCCTTACTCAAGTTACCATTCGGACAGACAGACATTTGATGACAAACAATATAGTCCCCTCTGGTTTCATCTGTTTTGGACTAATAAGATACAAACATGACTAGGTAACCAGATACTGCACATGAGGTACAGTAAACCCTCCATAAGCCTGAACAATATTTGATAAATGTTGCTGAATCTGTATACATACAAAATAATGCTTGTGAGAATAAATTAGTTTGAAATATTAGAATCGACATTACCTAAAATCACAACAAAGTATTGCTACTGATTACTAATAGACAGTTTTGAAAAAAAAATTACACCGATTATAACATGATGATCTTTAGAAACACTCTACATGTTAACTGACTGTTAAGAAACCACAGACTTCATTTTGTTCTTTATGACATTAGATATTGTAGAAAGGAGACCATGTTAAAGTACATGGCTGCTTTTGTATTGGCAAAGTTAGCATTCATATACAGTGGAAACTCATTATCTCAAAATTCAAAGGACTGTGGAAAATGTTTCTACTTGTCTGAATTTCAACCCAAAACGAAGTGTCCAAATAAGATTGATGATATTAGCTTCCTGACATTGATTACAGTTGAACAAATTAAAGTAAAGGTAAGATAGCATGGTACAACGTGGTACAAACACTGTAATTTAATCTGTTATTTGAAATAGCAGTTAATTTACAGAACCAAATAAATTTCCACATTCTCCCTTTATTGTTTATTAATCCAAACAACGAGAAATGTAATAACAACACCAATCAACTACATTTGGACTATTTGTCCAGTCCAAAACATTTATACACTACCCTTACTGACTACGCACATATAGATCTATAGATCATATTTTACGAAATGACAATAAAATGAAAATAAAATTTGTTTTTGATATACTACAAGAAATGATGTACTCAGTTACAGATTACATTGATATGACTTTGTTACGAATAATGTTACGAAAAATTCAGCAGTTCAAAGTTTTTACCTGTTATAGAAAACATTATACAAGACAAATTATGCACAGATATAGACTCTATCAATGAAAAATACTTTCAGCACTTCATTGTCCAAGCACTATGTCTAGCAAAGCGGCCTATCACAGTCCTTTTGAAAACAAGCTAAAAAAATTAGTGTCTCGTGGAATTGTGGCGATCAGATTTCATTAAAGTCTGTACTGGTTTGATGGTTTCGTTTTGATTCTTCCTGAAGATGCATGGAACCAAGTTAATGTTTTCATGTCTTGTGTAAATGCACTGCTTGTTTAACGTACAGGTAAGTCATTGCTACAGGATGATGATACAAACTTTTTATTGGACGATTAAACTGGTAATTAATAGCCAGACCAGGTGTTGTGTGTATAATGAACCGATACACCATAATTATCCAAGAGCTACACACAGATGACTTTCAAGACAACGAATGACTTTTGCTTTACAATTGAAGGGACTGAAAAATCACATCTACCAAATGAGTCATCCAAACTCAAATTACAAAGATATAGAATGAAAAAAATCAGGACTTGGAAATTATTTTGACACAAGCGAATTCGAGATGAGTTCCAAATCAGTAAGCAGAACATGGATTTGAGACTTACGTCTCTGGATTAATATGTCATTTCATTGGTAGTTACAAAGCATATACAAGTCCTACAATTATTTATTTGATATAGATATGGTCTTGGTGTAATTATCATATCAAAATAATGTAGTGAAACACCATTGCTCTTCCACAAATGTCGTCATTTCGTGGTCGGGATATACTGATCGCTTGTTATACAGTGACTTACAGCAGTCATTTACAGTCAGCTACCCACAACATTTTTATAACCTTATCAATAGTAAGGTAGTTTATATTATGTTCGGTTCCAACTATCACTAGCAAAGAAATTACTGTTTACCTGAGCTGACCTGGCATTGTACATGTATCTGACAAAACCTGTAATGAACTTGAGGTAACCCCAATCTGTACATGAAATAACCTGAATTTATCCAAGGTATTTCTACACTGTACCTGAGGTAACCCAACATCATATATGAGGTAACCTGACTGTACCTAAGGTAACCAGACATCATTTATGAGGTAACCTGATTGTACCTAAGGTAACCAGACATCCTTTATGAGGTAACCTGACTGTACCTAAGGTAACCAGACATCATTTATGAGGTAACCTGATTGTACCTAAGGTAATCAGACATCCTTTATGAGGTAACCTGACTGTACCTAAGGTAACCAGACATCATTAATGAGGTAACCTGATTGTACCTAAGGTAAACAGACATCCTTTATGAGGTAACCTGACTGTACCTAAGGTAACCAGACATCATTTATGAGGTAACCTGATTATCTCTGAGGCAACTTAACACTACCTGAGGTAACCTAATACTGTACCTGAGGTAACAATGCACATCATTAATGAGGCAACTTGATTAGCGGAGGTAAAACCACTCTGCACCTTAAGTAACCTGACTTTGGTTACAAAAATGATACTTTAGTTGTCATGCTGTTGAGGTACTACTGTTGGGGAATCATTCAGATTGTTGTCCTACAACTGTGGGGGGAAATTTTCATTTAGATAGATATGACACTAGGGAAACAAGGGGAATGGTTTTCAAACTGATAATGATCTTACAACTGTCAGGAAATCCCTTTCATTCAATAGAGTGATCTTACAACTGCTGGGGGAATTCCTTTCATTCAGATTGTGCTACTGTAACTGTTGGGGAATCCTTTAATTCAATAGAGTGATTTTACAACTGTTGGGGAATCCCTTTCACTCAACAAAATGATCTCACAACTGTTGAGGAATTCATTTCATTCAGATTGTGATCCTACAACAAAGTTATGTGTTGGTCCCCGGCATATTCCAGTATCCCTGCTACAAAATTATCCCCATTCTATGAAAAAAAGTTTCTGTTGGATTCTGGAGACATGCATTTCAGTTTTACACATTTTCACAAGTTATTCAGTGTTTTATGGATAATGTTAATAATCGCAAAGGATATTACAATCATTTCATACAGGAGTTCATTTGAAATAGTATAGTTCAGTTCATTATGGATTCATAGGTTCAAACATACATGAAGTTATAAGTTCCTTAACCAATCATTGTTAAAAATGTTGAATTTGAAATGTTATGAATTCTTTGTGTTTGATAAACAATAAACTTAAAACTTTATTTATTTCACAACAACTGAGAAGCAAGTTATATCAACTTACACTAATCACTCATGTTGGCCTGGATGTAAATGAAAGAGGGATCTTTATATCTTAATATTAAAATTTGATATTAATTCATCATAATATTAGTTATCATTATGAAGAACTCTTTGGAAATGGAGGTGATTTTAGACATGCCTCTGTAGGAAATGTAGCATGGCAAAATCAATGTATACCACTTGGTGTTGTTCAACATTGTAATAATTTCCTCACATGTATCCAATATAAGCAGGAAAGTTTCTATATATGATAGTGTTCTCATTGCAATTTAAAAACTTGTGGTTGGTCTTAAAAGAAGCAAAGTAAAAAACATCTTAAAGTAGTATCATTATATACATTTTCTGATCATGAACCCACTGGCTCAGAGCTAATGAAGAACAGGCTACTTTGCCAGTATCCAACTTCTGATGAGAAAATTCAATAGCAATTCAAACAGATGATATCTTGTTAACGAAGAATTTAGGAAAACAACAAAGTGACAAATACCTGGTTTCAGGAGTTGTTACTCTTTCTTATTACTTGAAAGAAAGCGCAAATAGCTAATCAACTGTTTCTTTTATTTTTTTCCCAACCTTTTAGGGATTCATCCCAGAGATCTATCATAACATTTGGCTTATTAACTATTAAGGAGAAGTCATTTAAAGGGAACAGCTGATGCCTGACAGACAGATGACCGATCCTTTAGGCCCCGTCCCTCAGACAGGTACTGTGGACCATAACATTTACAATTTTGGTGCACCTCTGATCATAGAAAGTTTCTGCAAAAAATTCTTTGAAATTGGTTAAAAAAAGGGGGGATATATTGCCTTATTATCATGTTCATGTGTGTTTTCAAATGCATCTGAAAGATATAGTATTGTCTTGTAAGTCAATGATAACTCAAAAACTCACCTCTTTTGCTTTTCCTTTGACACCTGACCCTTCAAAACAATTGAGAAAATAAGTCAAAATAAATACAACCAAACTTAAAAGTAGCATTATTCATAATCTATAATAATGATATAATAATGAAAAAGCACGTCTATAATTATAATAATAAGATGCCTAGAAATATTCTGTCAATTCTGACACATTAAATTGTTTAGGGTTCATACCCGCAGTTACAAATGTTACATTTCACAATGAATGAATTAATTGGTGATAAAACATTGAGTTTGGCAATATTTTTGGCAACAAAATAAAAAAGAAAGATATTATTTTGTAAAGTCTTATTGAAAGTGAGCCCTCAGTCCATTTAATTATGTAATACATGTAATATTGCTGTCCTAAGTCCCAATTAATTAAAATGAGTTATCAAAAGCATAATTATGCTAATTAATACATTTATCAAACACTATAGGTTTTGATAAAGTTCAAACCTAAGTCTTATTTTTTCATTAATTCATAAATACAACTGTGATTTAAGTAAGAAGTATAATAACACTTACTAGAAAACCTGAATTTACAGTCATTTAATAGATATTTTCTTTTATCTTCACCAAAATTGTAATGGTTGATTTACAGGGAGCTACTAAATGTGGCAAGTAAAAAAATAGATCTGGACCAAAATTCAGGAATGACCTTTTTCAGTTGAAATAAACAAAACTTGTTCTACACAATTTAGATAAAATTATGACATGGAAAATTAATAACTCCAATCTTACATTTCATACAGAAAATATCTAACTATCTCATATTATTTTTACATACATATATGTAAAAATCATACAATACCACGAACACTAAACATATCCAAGTCTGTGCTATTAACAACTTTTTTGAAAAGTGCTTAAATCACTTTGGCAGTTTATACCTTAGTTTTAGAATATTTATTTTAAAAAGATACAGGTATATTTTTGTGATTAACTTGCAAGGCTCTCGATCTGCCAGATTTGGGGTCGAATGCAAAATAGGATCTTTTTTTCCCAATTTAGACCCAAAGTTTTCCCAATTCTAAGGAAAACACCGTTATTTTTCCCAATTCTAAGGGCCCCGGGTCCCAGTCCCAAAATCATGTGTGAGAGCCCTGACTTTTTCCTTTCCACACTGCTAATCTTGCATTCCGGTTAAAATGAATTTTGGGGTCAGGACTCAATATCCTTTGTTAAAATTTTTCTAATTCAGTATATTTTTTTCCACAAAATATGAATTATATGTACATGACAATACTACCAAGTATATTTTTTTTCTTAAGCTACCAAATATGTTTAAGACCATATTGAAACAAGAGTACTGAAACTGAAGCTGATTTCCTTATTACTGTTTGTATAAATATTTAATCATAATGAAACAATTAGCTTTATTTTTTAAACATAGTTTTTGCCCCAATCATATTTGGCTCTTAAACTTATCATTTAGCTAAAGAAAAAAAAGTGAAATAAAACATATTTTTACATTATTTTCTTTGAAGTCCTATCTGCAACATCAAACTTACTTGGTGCTGTCTTCTTAGTAAGAGCTGCAGGAGTTGATCTTTTAGGTGAATCAGTTCCTGGTTCAAATATAAATTCATTCGGGTCCTCTCCTTCATCTTCTAAAGCCTGCATAAATCAAGCATGTACATTTTAGTAAAATAGTGTTAAGAATATGTGAGCTAGTTTTTCTTTGAATCATTATTGATCCACAGTGGCCTTTGGACAATAATTTGGTCTGAAGTATTATGTGATTCAGGTGTTGCATATTACAACACAGTGCTGGCCATAGAGTCTTTATCTGCAGTTGACATTTGGAGCAGGGTTCAAAGTAATTAATGAATATCAATGACATGGGCAAATGAAAAGATTAAGAACTACTCCTCATTTTTTCCCGGTTGATAAGGACAGCCTTTGTTAATTGGTTGTTAATTGACCAGTCAGTGCCAGTTAAACCAAGTTTTGTGAGAAAGGACAGACTTATTGGTGTAATTTGCACTCTAACAGGATAGAAACATAAATAGATTTAAGAGGATGCACTTTAACTCCAAACACATTAATTACATAATTACAATTAAATCAGGCATATTGGTGGACATGCATGTCATAAAATACATTTTGAAAATAACCTGTCACATAAAATGACACGCTAAACCATAAAATTTATGTTATTAATTAAATTAACATATTATTAATTAAAATACATGTCATCTAATATGTTTGCAATTCAATAAACTATACTCTGCATAGTGCATATCAGTGTAATTTATGGAAAGCAACAGTAAAGTCATGCACAGGTAAGTGAATATCTTTTAGAATGCACACGCCTGCTTTTCTGACAAATATCTCAGCCTGTGAATGACAAAATGCAATTTTGTAAAGTAACTTTTCCTGTACATCAATGTGTCTAAATTCAGAGGATTTTTATCCTCTGTAATGAGTGGATGTGTTAAACATCCAAGTGAAGCCAAGGATGTTCCCAACCTGTTTAACAAGCCCTGACAAAGAATTTCGGGCCCTGTATTAATAATGTACAAGTCCATCCAGATTTTTAACTGAAGATAGGGCTTACAATTAGTACGTTCATAAACCACTTTGTCTGCACATATTACAATTACAATATACTTATGTCATTTTGGGTGCAGTTGCACAGGAAAAGGAAGTTTCGGCATTATTTTACACTCACAAGCAAGACTATCTCCCTTCCTAAAATGTCTGTTTCTTTCCCCCTAAATAGCAAGAAGACCTTCCCAATATCTTTGAAAAAAATACATTTTCCGATAAGTAAAGTCAATTAAATACATATATTCATTGATATCTGAAACATAATTTTGTTTGCATACTTCATTTTTATCTAATTCTAAAATAATCATAGTACATTTTATTTAAAAGCATTATATCAAAAGTGGTTTGACATATTTTACAAAATACCGTACAAACTAAAATATTGGTCCACATTTCCCCAATACTGTACAAACTAAAATATTGGTCCACATTTCCCCAGATCTATCAATATAAAAAACAAAATTCCTTTTCCTTGAGTATTTATACAATATTAACCTAGAAATTAGTCTGTTTTGGATTTTGTATAGAATATCATTACCTAGAACAATATCCCAACACTGTAAATATTTAATATTTTATTGGGATCTTTGAGCATAGGTGCAGACTTCAACAACTGTCATTACACTGGTGGCGTTTAACCTACCACCGAAAAGGAAACAACTGCATATGATTTTAATAAAGCTGGAAGTGTTGATGACATGTCTTTCCTAATATAACAAAGTAAGAATTTAACCCACTGACGAGTAATCAGATTAAAACAGCCTTAAACTATGATTTGCATTCGAACACTGGTCAGGTGTGTCTGTAGTAGGTTACATTAGTACAGTTACTACTTGCAGCGACAGTTACATCATGTTTCTATAGTCGTATTTGCAAAAGCAGTTGAAATGGTTCAACTAGTTGAACCTGCAAGAAAAATGCCAAACACAGATTTGGACAAAGACTGGACTGCTGCATATTTGGCATGTGTTGATTTAGGGGTCCAGTCATACCTTCCTGAAAATAACTTGCTAAATATCATTAGTTTTTAGAATTTCAGCACATAGTAGGGTTGGTTCATCCACATACTTCCAGAAGCATTATGCTATTAAGAACCAGTTAAAATGCATAGTAATTATTTTTAGTTCATTGTTTTATGCTTGAATATAAATTCCGAAACTGTATTTTGAGCTTAACATACATCAGTTCCAACATCTGGTGCATGAGTTCGTGTATCGTGGAATTCTTGATCACCTGAATCGTTTCAACTTTGTTACGCGAATGTAGTCTCAGTAGCCATTACTTTCAGTAAAAAGTAAGTTACCTAGTCAGATATAAAGTTAACTTAAAATAATATATTGCAAATGTTTCTGTATAAGCGATTTTGACTTGTAGTAACAAATCCATACTCCAATTCCATAGATCTAGTAGGTGAGTTCCCTGACTTGTGTACAAGTCAGTGTGTCGCAAATATAGGTCGAACGTCCAGTTGACACTACACCTACTGTAATACCAGTGATGTTGGACAGATTGGTGAAATTGACCAGTAAACAGGAAGTCGCCAACGAAAACGTGGTGGAACGTCCAGTCGGCAATAGCCTACACACTACCATACCCATAATGTTGGGCAGATTGATACTTTACCTTTTGTAACCTTTCTGTCAAAACTGCTTTAACTCCTGTCTTGTCGAGTCCTCGGTTCTCTAATTCTCTTCTTAAATCAACAACGCGCAACTCTTTCAGTTTTTTCGCACCTCCGTCTTGAGACGCCATTGTGGATGTAGATAGTGCCCGGATGTAGAATTATCAATTTCTGTAGGGATCATGTTAACGTTTGTCGTGATGAGCATTTCACAGTATCAGTGGAAAGCTTATCATTCACGCGGTTAGTTTACAGTAATGGCTGCCAAGAGCAGCGATGGCTCATTAATCATTACTGAAAGGTAAAAAAATGGTCTCACCATTAGATGTTGTTTAGTGAAAAAAGAATCAGTTTGGCAGTTAAGCACCATCTCATGTTTAAAGTCACTATTTTGGTTGGAATTTAATACAACGAGCTATGAGTCGAGTTACTTCAAACCCATCACTGCTGATCTTTGAAAATACTCTCAGTTTTCAGTATGAACCACATATTCAACCATCAGTATATAAAGCTCTATAGAACAAACTGTCTTTGTATCGGGTATGGTGCAATACCACACATAGGTAATAGTCCTGCACTTGAGGGATAGTTACTGGTTGGAGTAATCAATTATTTACTCATATGAAGGATCATTTTAAATAAGAGACACACAAATTATTAGCAACAAAAAAGGCGAGAGCTAAGAAAAGATCAATATAATTGTTTGTGCTAAGAATAATTGGCACGTAAATCATAGATGAGATGTCACTACACTATATTTAATCTAATCCAAGGCTTGACAAAGTCGTCATTTGTAAGATCAGTAATTTTTAGGACTCAAATATTTCAGTTCTGGACTTGTGTTTTCTTGTAGGACTCTCCAAAATTTTATGAACCTAATATATCTCTTAGTATTGGGACTTTGAAAATTTTTGAACTAGTGTTCTGGATTGCCTGAAAAAATCTTACAAAAATTACTAAATTTAGCACAATATATCATTAAAAATTTTGAACCCACATGTAAACAAATTTTACGATTTCACATAGATCTAACTAAAGCACTTGCCAACAAACTTTAAAATTCTTCAATAGTTGAAAAAATCAGAGAGCCTAACATTAATAAGTATTATAATAACCAATATAATTACATTGTATTACATCTTTGTATATTATTTTTACTGATTCTTTGATCAAATATTTGTATGCTTATACATAGTGTCATGGATTCCAGTGAAATTGTTAAAACATTTTTGTTGGGCATGTTTCAGTATAGAGATTTTATTGAAAACTCTTGAAGACATAGAAAGAAGAAATGTTCACCTACAGAAGCTTTGCTGTGCAAGAAAAAAACTATTCAAACCTTGGTAAAATATTGATATATTATTCTTATTCATTTCAGATGTTAAACAGCATTTAATTGATCAATGAAAATATATTTGCCTTGTGTGGACATTATCTCCCTTTCATTTACAAATGCTTTCTCTTTTAAGTTGTTTAATCCCAAAATATGAAAAATTGATTTTTTTAAAATTTAATAAGACAATAAGATGCATGAATATGGAAAATGTTTTGTAACTGATTATAAACAAGTATTTGTTTCCATGATTCAGATTTGCCTTTCCACTCTTTTACATGTAATGTCTGTATACTGTCTGTATATATTGTATTGTTTAAACAAGAAATAAATTCTCTTTTGAGGATTGAATAAACAACAAGGTGAAAGATTATGTAAAACATATCATGACAGATTTCAAACAACAAATTTTATGTTTGATTACATTGATTCAGAAGAGAGCCCCACCACCCTATCGCCTCCTTATGGGCATTTTATATAATGAATATGAAAAAAATATTGCCAAATCATTAAAACTTTTTAATGAAGTAAAATGTTCACTTGTTATTAATTACTTGCCTAGGCCACGAAAGAAGAATGGAGATACAGAGACAGTGGAGAAAGAAAGTGATGTTGTCCAGGCTAATGGCCAGTGCAAAGGTAAACTGACCAGTAAGAACACTAGAACCCTGGCTGTTAAAGAAGGACAAAACTTTACAAGGAAATCATATATTAAGTAAACAGGTTTAAGAAAATAATTATAGAATTTTCCTTTCATATATGTTTTCATAATTATTGCAAAGAAACCACAATCTCACGTTTTCACATTTTCAATATTTTGAAGTTTAAGAAACTCAACTTGCTGCTATAGTTGTACTTAAAAGAAAGAAATTTAAGCTTTTGATCTTTTAGATGTCCATGTCCATGTCAAGTAATTCCACATATTTCCCTAGCTGTTTACGGAAACCACCAAAGTTCTATATTTGTAAAATTAAAGAAATCCCACATGCATATATATAAAAAATAAGGGAAACCCCAAAGTTCTATATATATAATTAAGAAAACCCCACACATTTTAGACATGTAAAAAATAAGGGAAACCCCAAAGTTTAAAAAAAAATTGAAAATTCAGAAAAACCCCACAAGTTTTAAACTTTCAAAATGTAGCAAACCTCATTAGTTATAGATATGTAAAAAATTAAGGAAGCCCTTTAAGTCCTACATATTTGAAATTAAATAATCCCTTGAGTTTTAGACATTCAAAATTAAGAAAACCCCTAATATTCCAGATACATCAAATAAACCTGATAAATTTTAGACTCTTAAAATTAAGCTAACCCCATAATCATAAGACATGTAGCATTGAATCATCTCATATTGACTTTACTATTCATTTTGTCTCACATATATTAACAAAATCACTGTACCTATTATAGATTGAAAACTTTTCATTCACTTGATATTGTAATAACATCACGTGAGGCCAGCAAGGAGGAACTGTGATAAATTATACAGCTTCTTGTACTTAAACAGATACCCTTACGTCTACTGAAATATCTGACTTGGCCATGATGGAGAAGATGCTATCGAAAGCTCAAACAGCTCGGGAGGTCCAGCAGAGGGTAGGTGCTTCTGTTGGAAATTACTCTAGTTCTTATTTACTGCAATGGTTCTTGCATGATGTATTGTTGTAAATATCATTTGATTACTTAATATAAAACCTGTACAAAAATAAATGAATAATATTTTCGCTCTTTATCAGGCAGGCTGGTTAGCCACATATTGATTTATTTATTATTAATTTGTGAATCTCTTACCCATGGCAGTTTTAATTTTCTGCAGAATATTAGTGTTAATGTTTCAACTGTATTGTACTTAAGTTAAAAGTTTAGTCTATCAAGTATCTATAAGTAACACAGTTTTTCTTTCATTTCATTGTTTCAATAGGGAAAAAGAATATATAAATAAAATATCTATCTAATTTAAGATTAAAGAATCAGGACGAACCAAAAAGCCTAACTTACAAGGTAAAAAGGGAGACAATTCGACAAATGGTTCCTTGAAGGGTTCAAAACCGGACTCTGTGCAAAGTGATAGTCCTACTGTTGAACCATCTGTCAACAATCCCACAAAGAAAACTATGAATGAAAAAATGACTGATAATTCTGGAAAAGGAACAAACTCCAAGTCTCAAGGAGATCATTTTGCTCCAAAATCTTCAACCACACGCCAAGACCTAGGTCGAAGTCAACGTGGCAGGTCTGCTGGGAGGGTGTCATCCAGTGCTGTTATACGAGGAGGGAAGAAGGTTGTGGCAGCACATTTAACTGCTCCATTTCAGACAAATCCACGTCTTTCCATTCCAAAACGACAGGTTGAAAAACGTATATCCTCAGGTGCTAAATGTAAGACTGTTATTCCTTCTCAGACGAAATCTTCTTTTCCATCTAAAAAATCAGCCATGTCTGCACAACGTAGTTCTGGTGCTGTCGAGAAAAAAACTAGTATTGGTGCTGTTGAGAAAAAAGCTGGGGAAGACAATCTTATATTTAAAAAAGAGAGTGAAATCACAGAGGAAGTTGAAAAGACTGTTGATGATATGTCTAGTGATGACAGAACAACATCTGCTCACAACAGCAGTATTGAATCTTACCAGTCAAAAGACCAAGAGGAGGAAATGTTCGTTAATGCCAAACAGAATTTGGTTGTAGAAAAACTTGGAAACCTTAAAGTGAATGATGAACCAGATACACAAGAGACCGAAAAGGATAAGAGATTTTCTCTGCTAACTGATGGGTTGGTATTAATAGTTATACAATTATGGTCAATATTATCACAAATGTAATGATTTTTTTTATTCTAAGAATGGCAATAACATAAATTCTGGCAAAGAAACAGGTATTGTTACATGTTCAGAACTTTGAATGTGACTGTGATTTTTTCTTGAGAAGCTAGTTTTTAAATTAATTTTTTTATTGATGTTTAATTAAGGAAAAAGCTGTCAATACCTGGTAAACTTCGCAGACTATATGCCAGTAATGTAAGATTAAGAGAGAAGATGAAACTACAGAGAATGACCCAAAAGGTGGATGCCTGCACAAGTCGTCAGGAGTTTTTGTCCAAAGTTGAATCTATGGTAATTATCGAGGGAAAGATGCTTAATCAGGAATTTGCTCTAAAATTTGCATAAAACTATAAATTCCATGAACCTGGAGAATGAAATGCTTAACCATAGAGCTTTTCCTGAAAGATAAAGGATTGCATATCTGGAACTGAAAAAATACCTTTTGTGAGGATATTTTTTTCAGAAATAATCAGTTTGAGAGAAAATACTGTAAAAGATACATAATTTTGAGGTCAAGGTCAACTTTAATAATAATTTACAAAATATCCTCTTATGCTTTGTCCAATAGCTTAATCAGATTTTATACATAAAAATATATGACTTGTATAAGCTAACATGCATAAGTTTGTCGTTATTGTCGATTGTTCTATAGCAAAGCAATAATTAAATATATTTCTTAACACAGCAGAGGCTGATTAGACTATCTATATAGCCAGCTCTGTGAGACACTTGAACTATAAATCGACTTAACTTTGTGCCTTACATTTTAGTTTGAGTGGAGTGAAGCTCAGAGTGTGGGGAGAAAAGTAACAGCCATCATCAATATCTACACCAATCTACTGCAGCTTCTTAGTGATCTTGATCTCAGAGACACAGGTCAGCTTTAAGTCATACACAACATGTGTATTTGTCCTCGGAAACAGGTCAAGGGAAACAAGAAACTTGCCATATCCCTCTACCCAATACTTTAACCATTTTACACTACTACACAAACAGGAGATATTTCTTTATCTAGGGAAATATAGGTTACAAAACAAGTGCTTGTTGTTTATGGTATTTTTTTCATTCCAGTTAGTTATTTTTCAAAAGTTACAATTAGCACAAGCTTCAACCGCAAGTTTGTGTGACTGGTTTCTACCACAAGAAAAAGAACGATTCTACACATGGAAACGATTGACTTTGTTGATTGACTTTGGTTACAATCCAATAATATGATTTGAAGTTAAATGCTGCTAACTAATATTAAAAAATGACAATTCCAGAATTTTTTAGAAAAGTTATAATTCATTACAAGAAATGAACAAATATAGTATTTTCAAGTCCATTATACGATAGAAATATGTATGAAAGTAAGATGATAACAGGAACAATATAGAAGTATTTTATTATGCACTTGAATTTCTGTGAAGCGTCCAGGTGTTATACCATGTGTGGTTTATTGGTGATGTTAAACAACAGTTGCAATGATTAATCAATGGGACTTGTGAGTTGAATATCATGTTCAACGTGTGGTAGAATATTATTTGTAAAAAACATAAGCTATGATGGAGGTTTAGCTTAAACGGAAATCTAATGAATAACACTGAGTTGGGAAGGGAAAGTGTCATGTACAAATTTTAAGTACAATAATAACAGGCTCTACCCACCTCTCACCTGATTGGCTTGACAGAAACACCTGAGTACAAGATGTGTTTTAGTTCCTATACTGAAGTATGTTCCTTGAATATAACATATCATTTTCTTCCATCTTGTTGTATAACTGGACATCGTAATAGAAATACAGTGTTTTCTAAACAGTCAGCCTCCTGTCTGTCCTTTCTGTTTGTTAACATAGAAAAAAAAAAATTTCTTCACTGTAAAGTATAATTTTTTTTCATTGGTGATGATTAAAGTAAGTTTCCATGGCAAAGGAGAACAGATAATTCTGACTCCCTGTTAAGTGTTGTGAAATATAAGTGTTTTTATTTCACTTTTGTCATATTACTAGTGATAGATGGAAATGTATGGAAATGAAACAACAGAAAATTTGTACATATTATTATTATGTTTATTTTCTAACACAACAGCTGACACCTGGTCCTGCTATGATGTGTTGCGAGCTAGAAGTCTCGTGGAGTTTATATTGACTGTGTTCTATAAAACAGAGGAGGAAAGACTTAAGTTTAATCCAGGTTTGTCATCTTGGCTCACATTTAACAAAATATAATAATTCATTGTTCTTCATCTGTCACGTCCTTTATAATAAAAACATCTGTGTTCTTCATCTAAGGAGGTTCAATAATAATAAATTTTTTTTAAAAAATTTTATTTTTCATTTGAAGGGGCCTAAATATCACTGAATTGGTAGAGTATTTGTCTAATAAAAATTGAGATGAATGTTCAAGTTTTTGGTGCAATCCCTTCCTACAATTCATAGAAAATTGAGATCACGGACCATTCTGTGGTTGTGTCACCTTACCCCAATTTTTCTACATAACATGAGCAAGCAAAGTAAAACAAACACCAGCTAGTGTAAAGGGACCCTGCTTCAATTTGACCTTTGTAGTTCACAGGGCAATAAATCAAGCAAATTACACAGTTTTCATCAGCAACATATTGAAGAGCGTTGAACTGACATGCAATTGTTGGGATATTAAAAGTTTGATAAGAAAAAGTATATCTGTCAAAATCCAACTGGCTTGTTTATGCAGATAAGATAAAAAAGATGTCAATATTCATTTTGGAAAAAAATTAAGATGATATTGAAACTTTTAACTGGTTGCTTATTCATGAACATCATTTTTTTCTTGTTTTCTTTTTTAACTTGTTCAGATATATTATCAAGCATTGCCTGTGATGGGAGACAACTTCCTGTTCAAGTTACTCTTCCACATGTTCCTTTTACATCACAGTTCTGGTCACCAGCTTCCATTAAATTAGGTAAGCAAAAATTGTTGATATTTTGATCTTGTGTAGTTTTCAAAAGTATCTTTTTAAGATCAAGAATTATTTTCAAAATTTGTGTGATTTTGTGTGCTTTTCAGTTAATATTTTAATCTTTTGTAATTTTCAAAAGTATTTTTTTGAGGCCAAGAACTGTTTTGAAGATTTATGTAATTTTGTGTGCTTTTCAGTGAGTTTCTAACCTCTTTTATCCATATCTGAATGAAGTTTTATGCATTGGGAGATAAAGTAAGGATAAAGCACCGATGTTCTTTAGAAAAAATAAATAAATTGAAATAGTTTTTTTTTCCTTTCAGATCCTTGTGTTTATAATACTTTGTCCAGACCCAATAACTGCCTGCAATACAAGAGTTCACGAGATCTCGATCGATACATGAATCTTGTCTTCCAAATCCAGTATGAGCATCTGCAGCTAAGACTGTTGGATACCATAGCAACAAAAGCGTTACCCATGTTGAGAAGTGGACACTACCAACCTAGGTGAGAATAAGATAGGTTAAATATCAACAAAATGTGTAAATGTATAAAGAGGGAATTTCTTTTGCTGTAAAAACATTATTTCTTGTTTTGGGTTTATTTTCACTGATTCATGGATACCTCTTAATCCCACAAAATGTAAGAATTTGAAGAAAAAAATAACCGGGTTATATCTATCCACAGATGAAAAGATGATTTTGCTGTAATTGAAAATTTTCTCACCAGTACACATTTTTAAAATGGTGTTAGTCATTGTACAGTTAAGAAATATTAGTCTGAGCATTAAAAAAATAATATTGTATGGGGAGACATAAAACAAATCTTGAGAACTAGGCATTATGTACTGCTATGTGATTCAAATGCATAAATGTGCCTTCTTATTAACCTGCATGCCATGTTTTGATTCATTCAAATAATGGATTATTTCAGAATATACACATGCTCTTGATAGTGTTCTAAAATTATCTGATAAATGAAAATTATGAAATTGATTTAACTATTGGGCTGCTGCAACTCCCCTTCTGGATTTTGACATTTCTTTTGATCACTTTGGATTTATCTCTGCCGCTTTCTAATCTTCAAAATTTAGGTCCCTAGCATCAATGACAAATCCCAAAAGAACAAAAACGTTATGTGATGTAGTTTGATTTATTGTTTGACTCTACTGTATCTGACACTAAGTTATTGAAAGGTGTTATTCACTTGTGTTTTTTATGCAATCTTCAAGAACATGTCAAACAGGAACTTATTTCAAAATATAATTAGTT
Organism: Ylistrum balloti; assembly: GCF_031769215.1. Lineage (NCBI taxonomy): Eukaryota > Metazoa > Mollusca > Bivalvia > Pectinida > Pectinidae > Ylistrum > Ylistrum balloti. The sequence goes on along the minus strand of NW_026782282.1, from coordinate 1,814,264 downwards.
ACATAGTAATACAGTTACTAATGATCTATAGATGCATACTTTTTTTTAAAAAAAAACACGCCCTAACGAAAAATGAAATAAAAAACTTTTTTTGTTTTAGTGAGACGGTCAGGATGTTCCGGTCGCTGTATTCAATACTTAGCTCAAACAAATCTTTCCCTGTGATAGTCAAAGATACAATACAAGAGCTGCAGGAGTCTGAGGAAAATACATAAACTTTTCCATGATGTGATAAAATTATGTTAACAACTTCTAAATATTAGAATATAACAGTTTAATCATATCATTGTAGGTTTTGTAATGGGTAATTTCATTTTGCAATGAATCAGATTCATCTTATGATAATCAGACTCAATGTTAATTTTGTAGTTGTTCTTTGGAATATTTACACCTTCTCTTTAGATCACTTACTCCATTTAGGCTTTGTTTATGTGCTTGTTGATTGGGATGGATGGATGGTGGGGCGTTACTGAATAAGGATGCTATACATGCATGTATGATTTCATCAAAGAGGGAAAGTCAGCTTAGATCTTATATCGATGCAGTTGTTTGGTTAGTTGATATAGTAAGCAGTTTTTGAGAGATTGCTTTGGACGATGTGGAAAAAGTAGTGAAACTGATATCGAAATGGAGATTACACAACACACGCTTGTGGTATATATATTTTTTCCCATAAGTTAGTTATTTTTTAAATGTTACAAAAAACCATAGGCTTAAGCTAGTTATTTTATAAATTTACTTACTAGAAAAAATACTTACTAGAGTGAATGAAATATCATGTATAGAGTTTGTGTGACCTGTTTTCACCGCAATATAAAACCTTTTCCAGAATGGGGCCATTAAGATAATACTTTTATATTGAAATGCCACTAATTAATATGCAAAAATGGCAATTTCAGAAATAAATGGTGATATTGTAACTCACTGCAAGTTAAAATAAAAGTGAATTTGTCTGTTATCTTCAAAGCAAAATTAAGAAAAATAAAGAAAAAATATGGACAAAGGTCAAATTATTACATAAACAAATGTGAACTACCCGGTATGAGCTTATTGCACTTTCTAAATATTCTATGATTGCCTGAAGTTCTCTTCAATCAAAGTTCATCCTGTCAGCCAATCACATGTGGTAGAACATTTATGTTTATACAACAACTGAAATAATTAGTTGATGCATTTGGAGTTGAATAACACCCACATATTGTGACAGAAAAAAATATCTAATTGGAATGAATTTTATTATAGAATATATATTTGGAATACTCACATAACAAAATGTAGGATTGTATTTCCAAAGTTATTTCATTTCCCAAAACATCACTAAAATACACAGCGAGATAAGATTTGACTCGTTTTATTTTACTTATCGTCCTATAAATAGCTATGGTCATTTCAGAATGGAGATAAGATTGGAATTCTTAGCATTAGAAGAAAATATTTAGACAAATCCTTCACATTATATGTACATAAAATGGCAACACTACCCCATAATGAAGGCTTGATACAGAAATAAACTTTCCCTTATAACCCTGTTGGATGTTGGGTCTGATCCGCAACACAGAATGACCAACAGGTGGCAATCATGGATTTTTACAATGAAGATTATTATTGCTATTTCTTGAGAAGGGCTGAATAGATCTCTCTAGAAAAATTTCAAAAATAGGTTCATTTTGGTCCATAGTTTTGCCTATTTGATTTTGGGACATATCAGAATAGCAAAATGGCAATCTTGGATTTCGCCTAGTAAAGATTGTTATAGCTACCTTTTAAGAAGTTCATGATAGATCTCATTTCATATGTAGGTTCTCCTTGGTTCCTAGTTGTTCCCATTTAATTTTGGGACTGAGTAAAAAAAACAAAATAGCTGAAAGACGAACACGTTGGATGTCGCCTAGTAAGGTTTGTTATCTCAATTTCTTCAGAACTACTGGATAAATCTTTCTCAAATTTCCTATATAAGTTCCTCTTTCATCCCATGTTGTGCCCGTCTCATTTTGGGCCCGATCAGAAAAACGAAATGGCTTCCAGGCAAGCATCTTGGATTTGGCAAAGATCATTATCACTATTTCTATATAAGGTATACCGGTATATTCTATATATATATATTCTTTATAAGACATCTTCATATTTTTTATCATTAAGAACAAAAACAGAGAAGGAAAGGGAATAGAAGGGAAAAGGTAAAATTGTTAAAGAACAAATAAACATCAAACAATGGTGGACCCAAAGACCTTTCTGGGATCTTACGATTTATTACTAGTTCATATTTCTACAAGATTCAAGGGAGATAATTTTTCAGTTGAACATTGCAAAAATTTGGATGATATACCATAGGTGTAGTATATTGATATGTAGAGTTGGTAGCAATTACTTACGTTATAGTATCCGTAGAATTATATAGAAATATTTACATTAGTTAAATCGTTATTGTACATATTAATCACATTCAAGATTTTTATGATTGGCCTGACATCTACCATAATATTTTATGAATATTTAAATAAATCATTATGTTTAATTAAATTTGTCTCGTTTGATTTTATGTTTTAATTGAATCGTTTTATTTCTGACTTGACATAAACCTTTGACACATTTTGCTGACAAAGGATAATTTGGTTGACAATAGGGTAAAAACAAGATATGTTTATGAAATATAATGCAACAGAAGTCTGAAGTGGGACATTAAAACTATCCTATGGAAGGTATGTACTAATTGCATGCACACTTTGTGAAACATTTCTATCTTCATTATGGTAATGATTTGCCCTTTTTAATTCAATAGTTATGGCTAATGTTAATTTTTTTCAAATGTATGTCAAGGTCACAAAGTCAAAACTTGTCAAAACTGCTAACGTCTCGTCACAAGGAACACTCATGTTAAATATGAAAGGCTGACCTCTTATGGTGCAACAGTCATGGGCAAGGTTTGAGTTGACAACAAACAAATATGCAACTCAAAAACAATATGCCCCCAAGGATATTCAAAGGAAAACAGGGATTACCGTTTGCTCAATTCAGTAACAAAAAATATAAAAACAAATCATTCAAAATATGATATTTTATTTTCACATTACAACTATGAGATATATTGTGTATTCAGTCCACCATTGCAACAAAACCTCTTAATGAAGATTTTTTTTTGTACATATATTTACATTACATATTAACTTGCATCTATATGGTTTAAATTATCACAGTATTTTCATCCAAAAAATTTGTAGAGAATCATCTCATTTTTATGAATTTTTTTTCTAAAAGAGCAAAATGAAAAAATACAAGATAAACATGATAAAAAAAAAAAAAACAATAATTTTTTCAATTTTATTGTTTATATATTGAGAAATAAACACAACTCTTAATTTGAACCCAGGAATAGGATTATGAGTAACATGTAAAAGAACACACATGATTCAGAGCAAAAATTGATGATTTCCATTTAAGGATAACGAAGTGCAGTGCAAACTGTCGATCAAAGAAGCATGGAATGATACGAAAATTGACAGTGTTTATTGGGTGATTTGGATATAAGTTATCAAGAATTCAGCCCAGGGCACCCTGAATACTGATGAGGAATTAAGTCAACAGACAACAGTTGAAAGTGTTCTCAAGTTTTCAATTTACTGGTATCCCTGCAGTTTTAGGGTTGTTGGGTACCTGGTTCGTACCGTCACACATTTGTCTCTATCAATGAAAATGCTATTTTTCTTGGTAGAAATTTCCTTTTCCAATGCCATCCTGTTGTCTTGGAGATCCTTTCTGGAATTCTCAGAGTTGTTCAACCTCTCTGTCAGGGCATCAATAGACTGACTGATCTCATTCACTTCACCGACCAACCTGAAATGATTGTAATTTCAAAGAATTAATTAAAATTTTAAAATGATTTAAATGGAAAAAAATATTTGAAACTGACGACAGCTACAAGATTTCTTATCCTATTTTTTTTTCTCTAATAGTTTACAGAAATGTGATTCCAGTCAGTACCAATAAATTATGTCTATTTCCAGTGATTTTCAATACAAAAGGCCTTTAGGAGTTTTATAAACGATTCTGAGAAAAAAAAAATCATTTAATTGTTATGTTAACCCAAAAGCTATTTATTCATCACAATGTTTGTTTATCCATTTATCTATTACATGTTTATTTACATGTTAATGATGTTTATTGCTGAAATAATTATTATGTATCATAGTTACTGTTATCAGAAAAATCTTTGAAATGCACATCTTAACTTTGAATGCTATCAAAATTAAAAATGGATGCTGATATTTCTTTTTTTCTTTTTAAAAATGTGGGTTAAAAAAGATTTTCTACAAAATCAAAAGGGTTTTAAACAGAAGTTTTGGTAAAGGGAGTAAATATTTTTTAATTTAAGAGAGACTATGTTGATGTAAATTACATGTTTAAAATCAAACATTACTCTTACTAGTTTTTGAAGTGAGTCTACCTGAAGTCATGAAAAATCTTGCCTAGTAGAGAAGAGTTTTTGTTTTTTTTTAGAAAATTTGGCAATCCAAGCTGAATGACTTTCAGCAAAAAATTTAAAGACTGAACTTTTACAGTAGATACTTACTCTAAAATTATATTTAAAAATTTTCCCTTTGTTTACACTTACTTGTATTGCACTGGATCTCGGCAGAGCTCGACTCCAGGCCGGAACGTTCTGTTGTCCAATCTGGTCTGGGAGACCTTCATAGGATTCTCCTTATCGCGGATTGCTTTCCTAAGCATATCAATATTCTTTTCCATTTGAGCAATTTCATCACAAATCTGAAACAAAATTGATCAAAAGATTTTATTCTGAAGTTCATGTCTAGTAAAAAGCCCATCCACAACTAATGCAATATCAGTAGAACAGCCAAGCAATCCTCTATCATTTTCCTCTGATAAGCCAACCCACTTCCTGCAGTTTAGTGGTCTTCTTTGCTTAAATCTTGATATTCCTATCAACTAGATCACTTTTGCTTACAAGAACTTCATATAAATGTCTTGAATGTTACTTGTTGTTATCGTTTGTTTACCTTCTGGAGATTTTCCTCCATCTTTGTCTTAGCATCTTCCATTTCTTCAATCCTCTTCTGGAAGTTGAGGTCGACAGTATCACACTGTTCCCTCATGTCACGAGATGTGTCCTCCAGAATATTATCAATCATCTGTCTCAATTGAATAGATGCCATCCTCTCGTGTTCCGCCTTCACAATGTTATCATGTGTGTACTGTGCCCATGACTCGGGTGTTGACTGACTGTTTTGAAGAAATATATTCATAAGAATTATAAATAATGATTTTTAAATCTCAAAGAAAGAATACAAAAAATAATGGTAAATTCATAAGTAGATTATGTATAAGAATTGAAAACAATTTGCAATTTTGAGATCATTTATAGTAATACTTTTTTCTTTTGAATTTATGGCAAATAATTTACAAAGATGATTCTAAATGGATGTTAACATTTACACAAATATTCTGGTATTACTACAATTTCTGCAGTGAATAATTCTATTAGCATAATGCCTGGGGTTTGTGGACTTTTTAACAAACGTTCTATAAGCATAATGCCTGGGGTTTATGGATTTTTTAACAATAATTCTATTAGCATAATGCCTGGGGTTTGTGAATTTTTTAACAGACTTATTAAGATTTTTTAACAATTACTATGATGATACATTATACATATCAAACTATCAGATGTTTTATAACCAATTGCAACTATGAAATCTAAAAGGACAGTATCAAAGATTACTGATATAGTGTGATAGTGGGTATCACAGTTACCACAGTTCCAGCAGCTATTTTATGTAATAAATTTGTCGAAGTATTTTCAGTACATTTTTCTTTGCCGATTGATATATGTAACACTAACAATATGTTAAGACTCAATTTGTTCTTACATTTCTTCAAATTTCGCAGCTCCAGAATAGAATTGCTTATTTGTGTGTCCATTTCTCAAAGCACCAGAGGCTGTATCAATTTCTAGGGCATCTTTCTTATCACTCCAGTCCATCTCAAGATTCTGTTTTGCTTCTCTGTTCAATCTGCAGAGAAAAGATATATCTAATTGCCAAGATTGTTTTACTAAATTCTACAAAATTCAAATAATTATTTGATAAATAATTTGATTTCAGTTTTAGCAGCAGGGTTGTAATTTCAATTACATTTCAGAGTCTTTTGAAAAAAAACAAACTTCCTTTCCTGATTACAGAATAATTTCAAGTTCTCGTCTATCATGAAAGGACTATGATTTTGTCACCTTAACATTAGGTGGTTCAAAAAATATAATGTCTGATTTTGCTCTTCAACACATAACACTGACTAATGGAAGGCATACTTAGCTGTAAAAACAATTTCTTCAAAGTCTTTGAATCAATAATTGATAGTGTAGAAATATTATTTTTGTATCAGATCCTTAAATTTTTAACAAAAAGATAAAAGGTACTTACTTAATCTGTTTTTCTGCTTGGTCTGTGGTCTTCCTTAGCAAATCTTGTACATTGTTAATCATTTCTACCTCCTGAAATATAAATGAATTTGTAGAATTGGCAATATTAAACTCCCATGCATCAATTTATGTGTTTAAAGACTAATATTCTAATCTGATTAATATTTAAAATTGGTAACAATTAATCTACATATTGTAGGTTAAACTGACATCACACAATCAATAGCTTTTCGTATGAATAGAACGTTTTGTTATGTACCTTTAAAAGGCCCAATTCAACACTGTCTTGGACTAAGTCCACTCCTGTACGCCTCTGACGACAGTTCAGATTATCTGTCGAGATGTGGAGAGGAATTTCAGTTGCTCGAAGGGCATTCTCGAGACGCTTTTTCTGATCTAACAGCACATCTGTTTCTGAAATTACATCTCGAATCTCCCTTTCTAATTCGAATTTCCAGAAATTAATGTCCTGAATGCGTTCTCCTAATTTTTTTGTGACCTCCGCCTGTGTTTTGTTGGTGGTTGCCTCCGTTTCGTTGGCGCACCTTTTAGATTCATGTCGGATTCTCTCTGCATTATCACGGTCGGCGAAAGAATGATAATATTTTCCATAATTGGTCTCATGCCACTCGTTTGGGGAATATTTCGAAGCTCTAAATCCCATCGTTGATATCCCCATATCATTCCCTGTGTTGCCAGTGTAAGTGATCTCCATCTCGGCTCTAGGTGGCGGTGGCTGCAATTCTGGCTTTGAAGGTGGAATTTCCCTGCTCTGAAGAGTTGTTACAGCAGCCATTGTGTGTATGGTTCTTCTTTCAACCCCTCCTGCTCTTCGTTTGGGTTTCCAGACGAACACGTTATCAACACTACCCAAACACTTGCTAACACAACCGTTGTGGGTTGTTGCTATGGAGCGATCTGTTTCCTGTTGCAAGTCACGTGATAGAAACAAGGGACGGTAACTCCCATTTTTAGTTGGCAAACCAACTAACACGAGATCCTCGGTAACTTGGCACAAGGTCTGTCAAAGAGAAAGAAAGGATCTGATTTTTATCGAATTTTGTGAATACATTATCAATACAAACACTTCGGTAAAGATTATACATTATGATTGCGCAACATATAAATATTCGTAACTTATGACAATTATATGGTAAAAAACCAGTGTGAGTCCTACATTTCAGTACGTGTACTCAGTAGTTCAAGGCTAATTGTGTAAGTCTTTGATTAAACCATATCAATAAAAATCTGCCTAATCTACATCAGAATGTGGACATTTCCTTTGTATAAACATAGACTTTACTGAAAACTTCACGCGACAATAAGTTTGCATTAAAATTCGTAAGAAACGTGATAGGCTGAAGAGTCTGACTGTCTATCCACAACTTTGTGAGTAGTTTCCCATTTCCGATTTGAGATTTGACAGGGAAAAAACTTAATAGCCTATTTAATCACGGACTTGGATGTCCTTATATCCAAGTCTTTTATAAACAACCAAGAAAGAGAAAACGGACGATTTGACAACACAGGTTTAAGCATATTGAAATTCAATAGATATTGTTTAACTGTTAGAGCTGGTCTCCACTAACATGTCTTTAATTTCTAACTGTGCCATGCCCATTAATAACGTTGACATAGGCAAAACAATACAAAGATAAACAAATAAAAGTAATATTACTAACAGTATTAACATACATGTAGTACAAGCAGTTGTTTGATATTTTTTTTTCTTTGAATGTGAAATACAGAGTGATATTATTTGATCAGCAACAAAACTCGGATGAGGATGTTTTCAAATTAGTATTCAAATATGGTAGTGCATCGATGATATTAATTCTAGCATTTTCAGACATATGGATCATCTCATCAATTCCAGCAAATGATAGATTCTCTAAAAATGTGTCTGTTTAATTCTTAATACAATGGTTGGTTATATTTTTTATATTAATTTGTGTGTCGAGAGTGGGCCACTGATGGACCCAGAGAGGTGAGGGGCGCACCCCACTTGCTCCTCCCGCCGCCCCTACTAGAACGGGCAAAACGACCTTTTGTAGGAAGCTTATGTCAGTATGAGAATTGTACAAGTTCATTGACAAGTATGTAAGGACGGACCTAAAGGGAAGGGTATGGCATCATTATATGCGGTACGGTCCCTTTGTCTTATTTATTTATTTATTTATTTAGCTGTTGTTTTTTTAGTTTGAAATATCCACCACCAATCAGTTTCACAAGGAATACATAAATATGAAATAGGTAATTTGTCAAAAGACAAGATATAGGCATTGTTTTATGGATTGATTATACCACAAACTGAATAAGATCAAGGAAAAAACAACAAAACAACATACACGTAAGAAATATGCTATTTGAATCACACCATTTCTTAGCCTTTTACGTCAAAATCAAAGAAGGATTTTTATCTTATTGATGACGCAGCGCAAGAAATAGTATGAAGAAATGTTGATGGATATCATAGGTGGACAACGACATCCATTTTCAACGGTCTGGCAAAATATGTCACTCTCCACCATACATGGGCTTCACTTTGTTGCACTAAGAAATACATAAACAAAATCAAAATCTAATTAGAGGGGGTGGTGGCGTGTTTTTGTGTGTGCGTGCATGTTCCAGTTAAGAAATCTCGTGGCCCCTCTAACTCAGAATGCTGGATCAGTGCTTGTGGTTTATAAGACGAAACAATCTAATCCCCTGTCAGTTTATTGACGAACAAGCGATCCCAGAGAATTTGAACATTCTTTCGGTAATCTTTATCTGCCAAATCCAAAGTGGTCGCCTGGTAGCCATTTTGTTTCTTCTGATCAGTCCCAAAATCAAATGGGCACAACTAGAGGCAAAGGGAAACTTCCAATATGGAATCTAAGAGAGATCCATGACATATTTCTCAAGAACGATCAATAACAATTTTTTCTTGGCATCAAAGATGGCCGCCCGTCTGACCAGACCAAAAATCAAATTAATACAGCTAGGGACAGAGGAAAACCTAATTATTAAATTTGAAGTATTCCATTCAGTACTTTTTAAGAAATATGAAACAAACTTTACTTGGTAAAATCCAAGATGGCTGCCTGTCGGCCATTTTATTTTTGAATCGGTCCCAAAATGAAACGGGCACGCCAAGCGACCAAAGGAAATATGAAAGATCCATCTAGTACTTATCAAGTATTCTTGAAAAAGTCAAGATGGCCGCCTGTCTGCCATTATCTTTTTTCTGATCAGTCCCAGAATCAAACAGGCACAACTAGGGACCAATTGGAACCTACATATGAAATTCGAGAAGATCCATCCAGTTCGTCTCGAGAAATAATGTAAACAAAAGTTGTTTATAGACGTACGGACTATGGATCACGTATGTAGGGCGATTAGAATACCCCACAATCAGATGATGATGGGCTGCTAAAGATGTTTGGATATCGGCCAAATTTCATCTGAAGCATTCTTACATGAAAGAGAACTGATTTTGTATAAAGATGGTGGGTCTCGGCCGTATAGGGGAAATACAGTAATTGACCATTCCAACAATGAAAGGCATGAAAATAAAATGAATAATACAAAATGATACAGGTTTAGCAACCCTTTATTCTGTATAGTTTGAATTAACCTCAAACCCCCGAGTGATATTTTTGTTGTTGGCTTTATTGATTTTTTTGTAGTTTAATTTTGATGTGAGAGTTAAGGTTTCATGTGTCATTAACCTTAACCATGTAAACCAGTTAAACAGAAACACTTTAAAATAAGACGAAACAAGACATGAGTGGATTAAAACAACATGTTTATTACACATGCCAAGAAAGCCCTGGCAGAAGTAACAGACAATGTCATCTGTATAGAAAACATGCTACACGTAAACAAATCACGGACAATTCTATCCATGTACAATGTACACATGAAATCATGAGTGAGGAGCGACCAAAAGTAAGCAAAATGTACAATTGTTTCTTTAAGAGGTATTTCCCTACAAAATACACCAGATACGTAAGGAACCATTAAACCATATTCTTGTACTAGCACACGGTGACAACAAATACTGAACCAGGACGGGTGAGCTTCTTATTTACAGCTTTTCCGATGGTGTTATTACCAGTCAGTGGCGACTTGTCTGTGCTTGATAGCCCAATATTGTATCAAAACAGACCTGGACATTTATCGTGAGCATGCAATGATGTCACAAAATATCACAGTTTTTAAATTTTACAAATACACATGAAAATGTACAAGTAAAAGTTTTATATTTTGATGGTATCGGTTACAACAGAAGTTATCTTTTTTTTCAGGACTGCCTGATACAATGTTTTTTTTCTCATTATTATTTTAAACATACCTGGTACACACACATTACCTAAAAGTAGGCAATCACTGAGTTAAAAATATTCATAGCAAATGTTTATACTAAAACATCTTTTATATGGAATTTCCTATTTCTTCTAAATACACCAGAAATTCCCTTTTTAACATCATGGTATTTCAGAAAGAAAAAAAAAAAAAAAAAAACCAAAACAAAATCAACATATTTAACAGAGCAGAGACAACTTAAATATAATATTCCATGCATCTAAAATGTCTCCTCTCCCGCCTTTCATACATGTCTGTTACACTCACATTTACTTAAACATAATAAAACATTAAACATTTAACTTTGGATGCAACAGTTTTGGTGGGAAAAACCTGTGAACACTACCTACCGTTATTTACCATAGCCTGATATGTGAGAAATCTTTTCTAGACAATGCCTATGCAGTATCTTGCTTTGTAATGCTAACAAACCCTAGCTGCCATGTTGATGTAAATGCTTAAAATTACAATGTGTAAAGATCTTATTTAAACCTTTAGAAGTTTTGCCACCTCTAGCTAGCCCCTGACAAGATATACTATGATGGGTTATTTTGAAATTTATGCATATCTGTAGGTATTACCAATATTATGAGGAATTCTATTACAAATAGAGGGGTTTTATATGACTGGAATAAAGGGCCAGGCAAACCGCTCAATATCAGTTTTAAAATCGACTCTTTTAAACATCTGAAACATTATCTCAACTTATACATTTGTCAAGAAAAACATGTAATTACATATTCATACAAGACATGCCGTTTTCACTTTGTACATTAACTTACAATTAAATCGTAGAAGCTGACACAATTTAAGATTGTCAGAAGACAAGTGAATGAACATTTCAAATTCAATTTTCTAATTTTCTTTCTTTAGCAGAGGCAGTATTCATTAAAAATTCAATTTTAAAATGGAGGTTAACAAAACAAGTATGGATCATTCATATTTATATTCTGAAAAGTTGAAAAAAGATATCTATTTGTCCTTTGACTATAACTAAAATACCACACATACAGACTAATGCTTTTTCATTTCATATTGGGTTTGCATTCATTTTGAGCTGCCTGCAAAACTTAACTCCATTATTTTCAATTAATAAGATAAGTCATAATTAAAAGGCTGAAGAAAGAAGAAGACTACAAATGAAATAAAAAGAATTTGAGAACAATTTTTGTATCCCATAAAAGAGAGAGAGGAAAAAAAAAAGAACAAAACAAGCTCACCCACACTCCACCAAAATTCTCATTCATATCTAAATACACACAAAGAAATGTTGGTATCCAAACAGATAATTAACAAGAAGCACTATTTTGACAATATTTATATATATATATAAATATATATACTTCATAAGGTCCTTTCTCTTGGAGTACATCTGAGTTTATTGACTGCAACAATAAATCAAGATATGCATATCCAATATATATATAAATATATATACTTTAATATTCAATAACATATCATCAACTTAACATCTTTAAAAAATATGTTTTCAACAGTATTTCATTTTGTAGTTTCGTTATTATCCCCAAAATTTATAAAAGAATCATTAACCTAGCTCAGCAATCTAATGATTCCTGATGTAATTTGGAATCTTTTAAAAATTCTGATGAAATATGTTTTGGTGAAAATCCTTTGAAAACAATTTTTTGTGGTTGTGTTCCAACAACAGTCCTGTATTAAACACAAATTTGTACATCACGATAATGCAAAAGCTATACACAAAGTATAAATACAATTTTTTTTAATTCTTCGGAACAACATGTATAGTATATTCTCTTCAATGTATTCCATCAGCAAGATAACACTGTTTATTTACATATTTGCCTGATGTATTTAGTGAAGAAATTAAAAACACTGGAGCATCTATTACACAATTAACACTTAGTGGGGGAGACGTAATCGATTTACAATAGAAACCTGATTTCTGCTACCGTCTGACGGTTCAATACTAATGCAGAAAAAAAAGTTCATAATTAAGTTACGTGAAGCAATGCCATCACACCAATCTATATCACTGGTCCATTACAAATCTTAACTGTGCTTTCTTAACAAATTTAATCATGATTTATTTCAATATGGCTCAATCCTGATTTAATTCACTCAAGATAACCTTTCAAATATTACCCATCACATTTTTTCATAAAATTATAACACTATATGTAAAGGGTATTGTATCCTGTTTAGAACATGATGAAACCATTTCCAGAAATATATCTGTTAAAACTTTTCATGTCACACAAGAAAAGTGCAGATATAAGTTTTTTAACCTGAAAATTCAAAAAATATTTTCTGTATTGTGATTTGAAAATTCTGCCGGTAATGTCAAGAACAAATTTCATTTCAACACATTGACAGTGAATAATGTCAGTTTTGGAGATTTTCATCTACTAGGAAACATTGAATAATATAAACTCTACAGTTTTGGTAACAAAATATGTAACACATACTTGCCTTGACCCGTATAGTTTCATGGAATTTTCTGATTTGGAAACTTATTAAATACCCTAATCAAATCTAGAATACTTAAACTTGAATTAATAAATTGCATTGTTATATTTTTTGTCATAGAAAACAAGGGAATCACTGACAGGCAATTTACTAGGGAAAATTTAATCAATCTTCAAACAGGATAATAAAATTGGAATATGCTATTTTCAAATGAAGGTTTCAAGACAATCTGCTATTGAAGTCATTATTAAAGGAACACAGAAAACTTATGCATACACATGATTTCAGTATCATTTACTAAAACAAATAAAGTGACCAGACAGTATGTAAAATGATCATGAGTGATTACATTAAATGACTTCTGCTCCCCGTTACTGAACAGCATCAGAACATTTCACAGCCATGTCCCAAAGCTTGACATCAATAATTTTGGGAATTTGTTTTTTATACAAAAGCAGTGAACGTTCCATTTGATGATAATAACAATGATACAAAACTATCAACAGATTACAGAACTGAAAGTGCCCTTGTTTTATTATGCCATTATATTCAAAAACAGCATTTGGAATCAAATCATCTTTTAATCAGCAGTAGCATAGCTTTTTTTTCCTTACAGAAGCCAAACCACTAACGTCACTTATTATCAAAATTCACAAGAGAAAGTCAAATGCATTTGTAGAATTCATCTACTAGCTCCTAATTAACAACAATTTGAACAAGTGTCAATTAATTTCTGATGAAATTTATATTCAGTACTCACAAACCACTTATTTTGCAGCGGTTCTATTACATTAAATTGATACATCAACTGGCCTCAGAAATGTAACGACTATTGTGCACAAGTGTACATTGAAATCAGATCCACTTGGAACTTTGAACCAATTAAAATTGAAAATGAAGCAGATTTTTTAAAATAAGCTGGATACAAGATGACTTCTGATTTTTTATATCTGATATTGTGGACCTCGTACTACAGAATCATTGTATCAGAAAAACTTTCTGAAACAGAAAAACAAGATTCTTGGATGATCAATTCCTGAAGTTAAGCATCCAGAAAACAATACTGTCAGAACTATTAGAACAGAAATGGATACATTCTGAAGAAATAACCATAAGAAAATTTCAATTTTCGGATTTTCAAAGTCCAAAACAATGAAGAGTTCATTGCAAGTCACTCCCAATATGGTTTACTTTACAGAAAAATTTCACCAGGTTGTGTTTTCATTCATGACTCCCACCCTCACTCTTTCTCCTCTTTTATTTCCAGTTTAACTGTTTTCGCGTCCTTTTCCACCCCTTCGTCATCTCTATAGTCTTCTAGTGGTCTCTTTGATGCCATTGAAACTGGCACATTGGACAGAGTGGTAACCTATTGAAACAGTAACATGACAATTTTGAATATTGAAATCTTCAACAATGATTTAGGATTTCCTAGCAGCATCTTAAAACTAAAAACTGATATTGAGAGCCAATGAACAACTTTCAGTTTTTTTTTATTCTGAATCCTGGTAATAAGAAAGTCTAGCATTTTACAGACATCTAAAGTTCAAAATGTAGAGGGAAAAAATCTCCCAATATAAGCTAGTTAAATGCATAATATGGTTCAATTATTGACGTGTGCACAAGGTAAGTGGAAAGAGGGAAGTAATAATAAGTTACACAGAGATGATCTTCAAAACATGAAGCTTGAAAATTCTTTGCACTTAATTATTTCTCAAGAAAAGGAGATCAACCAAGATGTTTTCTTGGTGGGTGAATGTTGCTTTAAACAATAACAATATAAAACATACTCACCAGTAGCTGCGGCTGTGACATTGCTGCCTGTTGAGAGGCTGACGTCGTCACCAGCTGCATACCTGCTTGAGGGATGATGGCAATGCCAGGGCGCTGCACTGTTGAGAAGGTGCTGATGCTGGGCTGTGACAAGATAGCCGTAGATGGCAGGCCATTGCCCTGGTGTGTTGCCAGGGATGACAGTTGCTGCTGCTGCTGACTGGTTAGGCCCTGTATGGAAGCAGTCGTATTGCGCACTAATGCGACAGGTTTTATTGTTGCCTGGCCCCCAGCCGTCACAACAGCTTGAATTTTTTCTGTGGGAAGAAAAAATGTCAAATCAAAGTACTGAAATAACTGGAAGGCTACACATATTGATGATAAATATATTTGTCACTTTAACATGCAAAACAATTAAACCCTTACATAGAAGAAATAAGTTAAAAGTGTATGATTCACTGAAACAATTTTAAGTTCCAAAAGAGGAGATTACAACTGGCAGTGATACAATGTATTGGCTACTAGACAAAAATGAATCTTTAAAAAAGATTATCAAAAGGCTTATTTAGTAACAATATGATGTAGGATGGCCCAAAA
Organism: Ylistrum balloti; assembly: GCF_031769215.1. Taxonomy (NCBI): domain Eukaryota; kingdom Metazoa; phylum Mollusca; class Bivalvia; order Pectinida; family Pectinidae; genus Ylistrum; species Ylistrum balloti. Next base: position 1,798,663 of record NW_026782282.1, on the reverse strand, counting down.
GCTCAATCCCAGGTACTTTAAATGACAATGTTCTTGTTCTCACATTATCATTGTATGCTACATAAGACACAAGTAGTGAATATGATTCATTCAAAGAATTGAATTGCTAGCTTCTAATAGAGACCTAATAACAATGTCTTCAAATTAATAAATCGTATTTTCAGTGGGAAAACCTAAGTTAAAAACAGCACGTCCCATTACCGATATGTCCGATTCCTACTACAATATTATGTACATACCGGGACTCCGTGTCAATGGTATACAGACTCTGTACACATGTAAAATACACAAATGAGCTAGGAAAACTTTAAGTTTAAAATGTCTGAAGAAACTGCAATTTCGTTTCAGAGGCAACTTCTAGCAGAATCATTTTCTAATGCTGTTTCCTGTCTTTTGATTGGCTACAATACAGATTATTTCCTAAATTGAATAATATTTAAGTTTTCATATGCTACATCTCATATTGCAATGACAGGCAATATTGTGTACTCAAATCTGCAAGACATTGCCCATTTAATTTGTAGAGAAACTGTTCTATGTCTCCTTGCACATTCCAAATATCAAGTATCATACACCTAAGTCACCGCATAGCACTGAAAGAGTTTTCCTACGTTAAAAAAAAAGAAAAATCCAAACAAAAAGTCATACCTAGCGTTCCATGTTCCTTCTTGATTTCCATGTGAGTCCCATTAGTGAGCCCGCTGTTTGTATGGCCTGCAGGAGGACCATTGAGGACGAGTTGCGCGGTATTTGTTACTATCACTTTTGGCTTTGTAATCATGGTTGGTAACTGATGAACTGCTGAAGTACCTGATGAACTTAGCGTTGTAGTTATGTTAACTGTTGTGAGAGAAAGAAAATAAAGTCAAATGTTTTGTCAAACAAAAATCATACATTTTATTTTGTCTGGATAGAAAATCCATTTGGCCACTTTCATCATTAAACAAGTCAAATTCATTTAATACTTGATACTCCAGACTGCATGATATCTTAATGTGCATACACTTAAAGGTGGATAAGTGCATGAATAACTGTGGATTCATTCATTTTGCAAAATAAAGCTACTGATTTTTCATTAAATCACACCCAATTCTTTAGGGATTTAGCAAACAAGTTAACATGTAAACTTAATCACAATCCAAAGCCCTTTTGACTAACTAGCAGATTCAGATCAAATAACTGAATAGTTGTGTAGGTAACTTACCTCCTGGTGAGCTTGGTGCTGACTGACTAATCCTACAGAGGTCTGCAGCTGTCTGGGCTGCCAGGATCTGAGGGTGTGTGACTATGGTACTGGCAGGATGGACATCTCCTTCACTGGGACCTTCAGGGATAGGGCTTCCCTCCCTTGACATACTGTCTGGTGTAAAGTTTCCCCCCATATGACTTGGTGAAGCTGGTGCTGACCTGCAAGTCAAAATAAGGCAAAATGAATTGATTTCCTACAAGCTTTTGATGATATATCAATGACGTATTTATTCATATGAATGGCACCTAAACACAATACTCTTAACAAAGCGTCCAACAGCATATTTAACTCTCACCTACAGAGCGATAGATCTACATTTGACCTTTGAGTCCTTACTCAAAGAATTTTAAATTTTACAAAGTTTTAGAGGGTTCTGAACTATAAATCTTTCTAAATAAAGCTAATATTAAACTAGTATATACACTTTAAATAATTAGATGCTGATTCCTCCAGACATCTTCCATTTCATCAATAACTGATAACGTAAATGGTACCAGCTGACTAGTATCTTTATCTCTAGATTTTTTAATACAAAAAACATAATGGAAAAATCAAGGGAAAAAAAGAGTAAAATTTGCTTTGCTCAAGATATCAAAATCAATGTCATTTTTTGATATTCTGCAAAGGTGTGGTCTTGTATGCTTCTTCTTAAATTAGTCTTAAAAATATGTAGTAAATACAAATGTCATATAATGAACAGTCTACAACTGAAACAATGGAATTTTACCTTGTTGACAATCCACCGAATGGTGTTCTAAAACAAGGCACACCTCTCTGCCGCCGTCTCCTAAATGCTTGTGCTGTAAGTTTAGCTTCTGAAGCTGGATCAATCCTCCAAAAGGATCCTTTCCCTGGCTCTTCTTGTGAACGAGGAACTTTTACAAAATATCTATTAAGTGATAAATTGTGCCTTATTGAATTCTGAAATAGAAGAAACAAAACTTAAAACATATCAAGACTAAGTCTTCAATTTAACTGTTTTACGGGAACATGTACTTTAAACTGATATATAATGGGAAGGAACTGGGTAACTCTAGATACTGGCTCAGTGAGCATAATTTTATTGTTTCATCACATTACCACTTATTCAATGATGAATGGTGAAGGCCTCGTACAATTGTGCATGAGTCTTTTATGCATAGTTATGATACTCAAGGGGTTACAATCACTTTCGCTCTTTATACCCCTGGGACATATCAAGCCCTACTATCAACTATGATTACCCTGGACTGTCCTGCTACCCCTGAAATTAACATTAATGTGAAAACTTCCCATAAAAAGGAACTCTGAACAAGAGAGCAAATGTCCTTAACAGTCATCTGACAATTGACGAATGAACAGACCATAGAATTTGCTGATGGTGGGCTAACAAATCTGATGAATTCAAATTCTGAACATTCCTCGAAAGTATTAGAATCTTGTACGTGGTAGACTCTGTTCACGAAAAACAGTGGCACAATCATATTACAAAATAGTTACTGCAGTTACCATCTTGAAATTTTGACTAGACTTAAAAATAACAGATCATCTGCCTCTTTTCCTTGACAAATTTAACTCCAAAATACTTTTTTCATTGGTTTGAATGAAACTTGAGCAGATCAGACTTCAGACTATTTGTTCAAGAATAGTTATGTTGGATTTTGGACCAAATCAAAAAATATGATTTGTTCAGGACAATCTCAGGAACACTTCACATGTTTGATGCCATTGCCACACCCTAATGATGTTTCAGACCAAATTAGGTTGAAATCTACCCAGGAATTAATCGTTTTGAAGCAAACTTTAGCCTAACTTCCCCTTTTGGGGTCTTGTCCCCAAGTCCCTCGTGGTCAAATCAACTATCTGAACTTAAGAAATGATGTTTTGGACCAAAGGACTTTAAATGAAATCCATTCAAGCACTAAGAAAGAGAAGCGTTTTGAAGAAAAAGATTTTCCAATTTTTGGGGCCCCTTCCCCAGATCCCAAGGATCAAATCAACTTTCTGAATTCAGATAATGATTCCCCGCTCCTAATGATGTTTCTGATTAAAGTTAGTTGAAATCCAATGAGGCATTAAGCGAGTTGTGTTTTAAAGAAAAAGTTTAAAGACTGTGTATGGCACACAGTACAGCCATGGACAAATGTGAAAGCAATAGGTCATCTTGACCTTTTGGGTCAGATGACTAAAGATATATCTGATCACTTCCCTCTACCATTTATGCCAAACCATTTTATAAAAAGTCCCATCAACATTACAAGGTTCATACAAAATTTGGTCAGACTACATTCTGCAGTTCTAGCTGAGATCTTCCAAGACATGTAAAGTATAAAACCAATAACATAGCACAAATTATGATGTGCATCAGCTTATGTCATTCAAAATGAATTTCTATTAAGAATGCAAAGAAATACTACTGAAGAACATGCAGTACATATATTGGTGATAGTCCAAGCTAATCACAAAAGACTCAGTTCACAAAAATTCCAAATACACTTTCTAGAAATTGAAGAGTATGTTTCTGACACTTCACAAATTATTCTGATTCTCAGGCTTTAAAGGTATGCACCTTTCCTACATCTATTTTTATTTTCCAAATTCAGAGATAATAGAATGTTGGCAAGTTGCAAAATATCAAACGTCAACTGAGAGCCATGAAAAATATTCTCTCAAATAATGCTCACCTGCCATCCTTTATCTGCTGTTCGGTAATAAGGATAATTTTTAGTTATATATGCATATATGCCACTAAGTGTTAACTGTTTGTCTTGAGCTGACGTGATAGCCTGCACAATTAACTGGGCGTAAGAGTAAGGCGGTTTAGAGTCATCCCTTGGGCTGCTACTGGCACTATCTGTGGGAGTAGGGATGCTATCTCGTTCTTCCCTTGGATTTGCTTGTGCACTCAGTGCTGCCATCTGAATATCTGCAACAAAGCTTGGTCTGGCCCCTCCTCTAGGACTTGTGGGACAAGAATTTGCAGCACTGGAATATTAAAGGCATACAACAGAATTACACAAACCTGCTATTCAGTCATGTCAGAACACAAACAATTCATTGCCAAAGTAGGACTGACCAAAGGAATAAATACAAAAGCTATTTGCATCATGCCAAGTTCCTCTTCTAACAGAAAATATTAGCACATATTTTCAAGTAATCCTTATATAAATCAGTAGTATTACTATATTGCCAGCAAACAAGAATACATACAAGTTCTAGGTAAATCATTGTGAATTTCAGATAAATCATTCACTTCAGCACTCTGATCTGAGAACACTTGATATGAAAAGTGACCTATGCAAGCAGCAGCATCACTACTGTAAGAGTTGTGCTTTCACCAAAAACATTTTTCAAGGAAAAGCTGAACAGACAGAAAAAGATCAATCATCAGTCAATATCATACTTAATCAAAAAAATACTGTTAGAAGTCTTTTTTGGTAGACATGAAACTATAGAAATTGACATAGTCTCAGTTGGAGTCTTCTCTAATTTATTAGTCATTCAAATACAAATTTCTGAAATGGATACCACACACAAAGTCATAAGAGGTACCTAATAGTTCCAGTAGGTGATGGACAGGGACTGAAAGCGTGCTCCACTGATTCAGGAATGTTGATTTTCAGTGGAGGCAAATTCTTTTTCTTAGGTGGAGATTCTGGTTGTGGTGGTGGTGGTGGTTGGGCAGGGGCATTGTCTTCAACAAGTGCCTGAAATGCTATCCTGATATTTGTACTTGGAAACCTCAGCACACATCTGTAAGGATTGAGAGACAAATCAAAACTAATACATTATAAATGGAAAGAGCCATTATCAAAAAATGTTCAATAGAAACTGTCAAGAAATTATCTTCTCCATCTACCAATAATTCAACTTCAAGATATGGTACACTGCCACTGCCTATGCAAAGCAATATCATCTTTTTAATCTGGTAGTAATTCATGTACAGATTACCAATATGCAATGGATGTTGATAAATATAAGGATAAATAAAATGTTTAACGCTTAATGTATTGTTCTTTTCCATCGATGGGTCATAAAAATCCATTTCTTCCTTTCATATTCATAGGCGATGCAAAGTATAATAAAGGTAAGGTAAAAATTTTACATACACAGTGCACACAACTAAGGATATATTTATGGTTTGGTGAAATTAAATTGGCTCTGGGCATTCAGTTCCCATTACCTACTTTTTAATTTACAGAAATTAGAACATGAACTGCAAATTAATTTTGGTCATTCTGTTCATTCCCATCCTTTCAGCATTTAGAGTGATTTGACAGCATGAAATAAGTTGAATAACACAGTTATATTGAGGTACATTATATTGAAAGTAAACAGAAAATACATAAATTACCAAATATTAATGAGGGATCAAGAAGCAAAAAGGGATAATTGGTAAAATTATTGACAATCCATTTTGATTCACAATATATTTTAGTAACATTCCACTCTTAACAAAATATGTATACTTTAAATCATATTGACACTTTATTTTGATTGCAAAAATAAGCAATCGCCATGTGTTACTTTAGACGTTTAACTCCATAGTAGGCTTGTTGCACTTCCGTTATTAAGTGCATGTACCCAGTGCATGAAAGTGGGGCGAGTCGTCTTTTCTCTACTAATTCATGCATTATAATTTCTATTTTCAAACAGAAAGGAAATGTCTTTAGCGGCAAGCAGGTAAATTTGAAATTCTTAAGAGAAATTCGCCCTTCTTATCCCTCAGAAACGTGAAAGAAGCTTCAGAAACTGCCATATTTTTTTTTTGCAAAACACAGATTACGTAGAAAACATAAACAAAATAAAGCAGCCATTTTGTTTACATAGCCGCCATGTTTATTCGAGCACATGGTAACATAAAAATGCTTGTAATAATGAAATTGCACAAAATGTCAATTAGAAATGTATGTTATTTCGAATCTTTAGTGATAATTAGTATTCGACGCCCAAACAAATAAGTTGTTTATGTTATAGTTCGGGTAAAAAATGTGGTAGACACTAGACATAAGCCGAGGGGCCATCAGAAGGGGAGTGACATTGTTTTGATAACAATCCACCACGCTACTTACGTCCTTGGTAGTTGCAGAGGGGGTGCTCCTTTCCTTTGAAATATTCCGTCAATAAATATACCATTTTTACCTCCGCATCTCATGAAAAAATTAGGGTGATCATAACAAATTTCCAAATGAACTCTAGAAATGAAGCTCGAATGTCCCATGTTTACGTCTACTTCTCCCTTACTGCTATTCCGACCTATCGTGACGCGAGCTTGCCGCATCAAATATTCAAAGTCTCTTCCTTCCAATCGAGCAATTGCAGGTTCCTTGGGTTCTGGGGTCCATCCTACTCTTGCAGGACTGGCAGGTGCAGACTTAAGGGCTAACAATGCCCAAGCGTCATTGTCCGAAGGCTGTTGAACAGCAGACATCACGAGGCGTCCAACGCTCCAAAATGGCAGATCGCAGAGGAAAAACAACGTACCTCGTCCCTGGGTGTTTACATCACAAATTTTCCCACAGTGCACTGCGATAAAATTATTTTATGGTCTAGTGAGAATGAGGTAGAAGTGCACTGCCAAACAAGCAAGCACTTGTAGAAAGTCTGATTCTAGAACACATATCATTTTTAAAGTGAATAAAAACCCGTAGATGATTATGGCAAATTAATTTAATGTAGCTGAAATATAATTGATATTCATATTATTTCATTTGAAGGACGGATGAAATAACTGTTTAGTTAGAGTTTAAATTGGTGCTATATTACGGAATTCGTGTGTGAACCATTTTCCATCCCTTATAAAGTATATTTGGAATGCTGTATATCAACAAGGACGAATTTAGGCGTTTATATCCCAGATACACACTAAATAAGTGTGTTTCTAGGTCATCAGAAATTTATGAGCCAGAGTAAGATCGCCCCATAAAAGTAATATCTCACCGACAGTGACACAGACAAAATGGGACGGTTTGTAAAAATGTGATTGAATATCGGCCACCTGGCGGGATAACATTTTTACTTGGAGTTGACAATGTTTGCTGTGTAGTTGATTGTCGTAGATGCTTTGTCAATGGTTCGATATCTTCAACGGATCCTGCTAATATGATTGACATCGCTACAGCTTATGCTATAACGTCAACATGTGGCGAATGTCCGTTCTTGTGATGTCACATAAATAATACGTCATGAATTATAGTGACGTCACAATGGACAATCCCAAGCGTCAGAGGTTAGAATGCTCTTTGACTGGTCGTAAACCTTAATTTTTTACATGGAAAAATTTTAACTGCCTTAGATATTCAATTATAATTATACATCTAAATTCTTTGTCGATTCAGTAAATTTTGAACATGATAAAGAATATGCAGACGTGTTCGTTCAAATTTGATAAGTGATCAGTTTTGTTTATGCTGTTATAAATGTGGGGAGAGTATATAGCTGTTTTGAGTAGGAGTCCGGAGGGGATCCAGGAAAACCAACGCCTATATAAGCTTTGATTGATGTCTGTACATCTCTGAATCTCCGTAAAATGTACTATAATATTGTCCATTTGAAATCGAGTTTTTAGGCATTCATTATGAAGCGATAATTTTCCCAAAAATGAATATACGTGTGAAGGCATCACATTTAAGGTTGCCGTGTAGTCATTTTGCATATTGAATACCGTTGCCGCAAGTCTTCATTCAAATTATTATCCACAAATTATATTATTCTGACATAAAAACGTAACGAAGGGGACACTCCAAATATTTCAGATTTCTTTTTTAAATATTACCCCCCCCCCCCCCCCAAACAGAAATTTCTTACATCCCCCTCGGCTTTTGATTCTCAATTACGGTCAACATGATGTAACTTTGGGCAAAGACGAGGCCTACTTATAATTCGTAACTCATTTTGCATGCACATTTAAACAGAGAAAAATTACAAGGATGGGAGACAGTATATCGATATCCAGTACAATGCGTTTTTTCGCCGCCATCTTAATGTCCCCACTGGACTACGGACACGACAACAAAAGATGGTATGTATACACAGAATAACTCTTTTACATAATGGCGCTACAAGATAACATTAATACACAGCATCGTGACAATAACATTTTAAATGTAAATAAATTATTCAGCGGTTGGCAAGTTCAATGATATTGTCAAAATAGTCATGACGTCCTTTCTTCTAACAGATGTTATTTATTTAATTGTTCTAACAGATGTTATTTATTTAATTGTCTCCCAGACTGCATTCATAATATCGACGAAAAATGCATTTCTATAGATGAATACAGCTATACACTCTAGTTCACAGACCCCAAAATTGAAGACTTTTCGGGGTTACTAGGAAATCTCTTGCGTGTAATATCGGCTACACCGTGGTTTTAATTAATAGTACAGTAGAAACACTCCGCTGAAGTTAAACTAGAAAGAAATGTCAGGCAAGTGATCAATAAATTCTAACTGATGTTCTAAACCTTATCAAACTACTGTTTTACTGTTGAAACTGATTTTGGTCCACGTTAGAAATCCCAGGGTTTCGCACTTAGGAATGGTTCTGTTCTGATATTCTAAAGACGGGATCACTTCAGCTACCGTCAGATTTCGATTGTGGTATTTGGACTTGGACATTTAATGGACAAGACCAGCCTAAAAAGAACTTACTTTTAAAAGGCTTTAATCTTGGAACACGTCGTCTAGAATCGGATCACTCACTGCGTTTATATGGTTACGGACAACAAAAAGAAAAGAAAAACGGCTTGACCATCACCTTGTCACATGATTTCATTTTTCCCGGGGACGACCGGTTTGCCTGTTGTACTTACAGCCTGATCAGGGAAAACAAATTTGAAAAAGAAGCACCTAAAACGATGAGGTGTCAAAAAATGGCGCTTCTGTTGATTTAAACATTTTTCATTATCAGTAGCTGATAAATGGATCAGAGACAATTTCTAGCAACTTATGAATCTTCTCCATTTATGAAATTACAAATAATTAATATACTACACGTTACATATATTTATACTATAAACATGAAAATATGTCATTGGTAGACGTACAATTGTAAGTTTAAATAATTTTGTCAAAAGGAGGAAAAGATAAGAAGATAGAATTGAAAAAATAGAAGAGAAAAAGAGATAATATATATTTTACATCAATTTAGTGCCGACTACAAACTGTTCAGAATCAGGCAGTATTGAAACGCTTTGTTTGATTTATAAACTTTTGAGAGCTTCTTCTACAAATCTGTTTCATAAACACCGGGCAATTATTTTGAGAATTACAGGCCTAAATATTTCCCGTAATAAATCGTATCGCGTATATATCGTACAACAGTTGTGAAATTGAACAGTTGCGTTATGTTGTCTTGCATTGATATAAATAATTGTATGAAAAAATACAATACAATCAATTTCCTCTTCAAAATTTGGATTAGACATTATTGTTCCGAGTTTTCAGTTGCTTTGCACATGTCTGGACTAGCACGATTTGTCTTCTCTTGTATTGATTGTTAGGCATAGGTGGCGTTCGAATTGTCACCATGTCTGTATCCCTTAGCGACGAGTAAATTTCAAAGCATTGCATTTGTTGAAGCTGTTCATCTCACAGCGAACACAACTGCAAATATGGCCAATTCTTATGATGGACCCCGTTTGGAGCTGGAATATATCGTAGGATATAGTAAGTAATGAATATATGATATTTGATTTGTAATTGTTCGTTAAGATAATTGCATAGTATGCATTACGCACCTATCTTGGCATGTTGGTAACGACATCTTATATCTATGTTGATATTGTTACTAGCTATGTTGCCGGTCTTTGTACCATTACTCATTATTCGTCTAGAAACTGAAAAAAGTGAATAAACGTTATCGATTCGAATAAATCACATTAATCTCCAATACACTCCAAAATGGAGGCTGAGATATGAGTTGAAGTGAAAAAGAAATAGAGGTGTGTGTGTGTGTGTGTGTGTGTGCGTTTCTTTTTGGGGTTGGGGTGTTATGTTAGGGTCTAAACCTTAACTGTCAGTCAATAATTTGATACTCTGTAGGTATGGATAAATATTACACAATGTTCAACCGTTGATTAATTTCACGGTTTTTTTTCATTTGAAATAAATTTATTCTAACTTTACTTCCCGAAAATCACAATTAGGAGTCGGATGTTTTATGTAGTAGTTATTCTGCTTCAGTATTAGAAATTTACCATTAGCTTTTCATAGAGGAGATATGTAGTATGACGACTATAATTTATAAAATTGATTATGAAATCATTTATAAAAGTCAGATTTCTGTGTTTAAATACAATGTTTGTTCACACATTATCAAGTGGTGCACTATGATCTATTGATATCAGATTCTGTTGTTTCTTTAGACATTAAAGTACTTCTTGACTGAAAAATGGAAGAATATTTATTTCAAGTGAGTGCAGAATTTTAATAATCACTTTGTTCTTTTAGATGGCATTCCAAATGGCCTCAAAGTTCATCCTGACAGACAACATCTCATCTACTCACTTGGGAACACCGTCATCATCGAAAACATTGAAACAAAAAAACAGCAGACTTTAATGGGACATTCATTAGATGTATCCTGCATTACTGTTTCCAACACTGGCAAATACATTGCTTCCGGCCAAGTCACTCATATGGGGTTCAAAGTTAGTATTTTGTTTTTTTCAAAATCAATGGGTTGTTTTTATATTTCAATCTAAAACCATCTACCATGTTTTAGATCAGAGTTTGCCTGAAAAGGCATTGATATTCTTGAGAATATTTAGAGAAAGCATAAACTTTTCTTGATTCCTAATTATTGAAATTTTCTTCTGATCATGATGTGTATTTAGCATATAAATCAGTTCAAAACAATATATTTTTGCTTTAAATTATTGCTGCAGTTCAACAGCCCAGAGAATATATAAAACATTAAATTCATAAGGAACATAAAATGTATTAGGAAATACATTAACATTGTCTTTTGATTTGCAGGCTGATATAATCATATGGAATTATGAAAAAAGGGAGCTTTATAAACGATTACAACTCCACAAAGTGAAAATTGAAGCTTTGGTATTTTCACCAAAAGACACCTTCCTCCTTTCCTTAGGAGGACAAGATGATGGATCGTAAGTTTTCGTTGAATGTGAAAAACCACCGTTATTGAGTGTGTAGGATAAAACGCATTTGAAAATATTTGAGGTTATTGCTTATGACTGTTTTTGTTGGGCTTGAAGAGACATGCATACAGAGTGATCAAGGTTCTAAGATTAGTTGTACAATCTGGCCCTCATAAAAAATAAGTTAAGAGTAACCAGTGGCTTGTGAAAAATTCCAATTGCCACCACCGAACAAACTAGAGTATTACATGCAAAATCAACACTCCAAATGTATTAATCTGACAAGTCTCAACAAACCTACAGCTTTGAAATGATAAAGAATGCTTCCCATTAGCTTTAACCACTGGTTATCTCTTATTATTCTTTGAATAACTGGGACCTGGTTTCGATTTCAATAATGCTTTTCCGGATTTTGAGAAATTTTCTTAATTTATAGAACTTTTGTGAAACTGGTGCCTGGTCCTGTCCTTTGGGCCCAACTATTTGTAGGAATGTCTGTGTTAATTAAGATTGTACACAAGAAATAATCTGAAGTATTATATTTAAGTTAATTTTTTTAATATGCAGAATAATCCATGTAATCACTATCTTACCTACTAAATTTGTATTCTGTATATGACTGAATAAGTGTACATACCACCATCCCACTTTTTTCCTCATTTTGTTAAAGGGTTTCCAAATACAGTAATATTCCTTTCAACTCTTGTCCATCCACTTAGTAAAATAAATGAAAATTTACTACTTTTATATCAAATTCAAGTTAAGTTCTTGTGTCCAAAGTTTCAACATCTTTTTCAAACTTTTTCACCTGTAAGGCTTTCTTTGTAAATACTTTTGTAAAGGTTGCTTTTGTACTATAGCTCCACATCATGCTTAGAAAGTTGCTAAGAGTTGTAAATCTTTCATCTTTATATATTGTTTATATTTCTTTGACAGAGTGGTGGTATGGGACGTTAAAACCAAAACTTCAATCTGTGGTTCACCAGCTCAACTTGAAAGTGCAGGAAACACTATGTGTGTTGCATATCATGAAACAGACGAATACAAATTCTTCACCGGTGGAGAGTAAGTATTACTACCAAGGATATATCTGCTGATAATATGTTCATGCCTGGTAGGGTAGGTAAATAACGAATTCATTGCCCAATGTGCACAAAATCACAATCTTGTTTATCTATTACTGTTTAGAAAGAGCTGAAAAATATATATTCTCCCAGAATAAGCCCACACTGTGTTTGTGTTAGAATGGGCATATTGGTCCCTTGGGCTTATCTCTACTGAATATTTGCATGAGATGTAAACAAGATTATTACCAAGCATCATATGACGTAATATAGTTAAGGATTTCATGCAGAAACTGAAATTTCATAATATGCACACCTTTTTTATGATCTTATTAAAATCTTCAGACCTTTTCTGTTACATGATGTTTTTTTATGAATGCAAGCAGAAACAAAAATAAATTGTCTCCCCTGTTCCTTTTTGTTTTTTAGCAAAATGCAAAATACATTATTGTCTCTGCCTTACCCCTCCATTCCCTAAATACTTAAATTGATTTCAGTTAATGATATTTAAATACCATAGATATTATTTTCATGTCTAAAAACTGAGGTTAAAACATTAGAGTAATTTTTTGTTAATTCTGTAATGCTCAAAATTCACTCAAACAAGGCATTCTTAACCCAAAATTATCACTCTTGCCAAGAAACAAGAGGAAAACCTGTCTGATATTTTACAGGACTTGTCTTAATATGATACTAAACTTTTTAGCAAAAAAAAAAAAAAAAAAAAAATATAAAGAAAATAAAAAACACAAAGCTTTTCATGTCCAGTTTCTAAACATCCCTATTTTCAGAGTTTTGCTGGATCCATAAAATCTGGGAGATATTTTGTAAATTTGTAAATGATGAATGTGTTGTGTTATCTACTATTTGGTTTAGCTATATGTATACCTAGGTTGGTATAAGTTGGACTTAAACTCTTTGAGCAATAGATCTAAATGCAGAACTTTAAAGTGAAATGTGGATGATACCTTAGTCTCTCTTCTGTGACTCTTCATTGCAGGTGATGTGAAAAGAGAAAATTCTTCCAAGGATCAAGGTTTTTTATAAAACCTTTACTGATGTTAAATGTTTATGTTAAATTTTCTTCAGATCAACAATATGATTATATTTCAAAAATTGTATTTTTCAGTTGTACACTGAGAGTTTGGGAACTGGATGTGGAAAACAGGAAAATAAAGCCGACAGATGTCGCCATGGGTCAATACGTCAGGATCTGTAAATGTATAGAGGTATGTAATGTCTTAAGTGTACAGATATAAATACAAATATATGTATACAAATATACAGGCATTTCACAGGTAAATGTATATATAGGTAATGTCCCAGGTGTTCAAATGATACAGGTGTGTCCTAGATTAACAAATATAAGCAGGTATGTCCCCATATATAGATATGTCCCAGTTATACAGATAGTTAACTTGCAGACTGAAAAAACAATGGTTTGACCAAAGTATACAAAAGTACAGTTAGGTATGTCCCAGGTTTTGACATATTAGATTTTTGGGTCTTTGTAGGTTTGGCCAGACATTTATCATAGCTTTGAAATTATTAACTAAAGTTTAAAAAGAATTTTGCGAACGGATTTGAGGGTCAAAATTTGACACATGGATGTTGGAATTGAAATTTAGACAAACCAAACCAAAGTAAATTTACCAAAACCAAAATGAGTCAAATTTAGCTGACAACAAAATATACAACATTTTTTTGAATCACTGAAAAATATTTGTTTATTGATTGAACTGTATTTGCTACTTTTCAGATGAAAGGTAACTATTTGCTGTGTGGTACCACCACAGGTGACATTCTCGGTGTAAATGTAGAAACAAAACTCTTCCAATTTCATGGTCCGGGGGGGACAAACTGTAAAAAACAGAAAAACTTTGGTTGCGGAGTTACTGCCCTTGCTCACCTCCACGACAAGCAAATGATGTTGATAGGATCTGGAGAGGGAGAAGTCGCATTAGTGGCGTACAACCGTAACAAGAAAAATGAATGGGTGTTTGAAAAGAAGAGGTCAGTACTTTTTCTTTTTGATTGTGTATTGATATAATTTCTAACATATCCTAAACAAATCCAAAGGGTGGGCTTATTACGTAACATTTAGTGTTTTGTTCATATTTTTATTGAACTATAGATTTGGATGAGCTTGTTACTATACATAGACTGTTTATGAATACTGGATATTGTGTTGCAGTATATTGTGTACTAAACACCGTCTTAAATATGTTACAATCTAGAATTAAAAGATATAATGTTATTATCTCATGTATTAACTAATTGCCTACTTGTGTATTAAAACAGGTCTTGGTTTGATGAAAATTATAAGAAAGAAAACGTTTCTGTGGCAGCCATCGCCTTGAGAGGACAAGGTCAGCAGGTATGTGAAAACACAAACAGAATGAAAGATATTTATAATAAAAACCAGGTTGGAATAAAAAAATTGATGGACAACAATCTCATCTCCTACTCACAAAATAAATAAGACAGTCGGTAAAGTAATACATATTCATTTATGTTTACCTCACATGTCACACATGCCTTGCAATACATGGAAGTACAGCATGACTTTGTCATATGATCAATTCAGCTTGTTTGGCAGTTAACCAAGGGTGGTGGTGTTTGGTAAACAATTTTTGAACCGCATTAAAGAATGTACATTTACAATAAAGTTGACAATATACGCATGTGAATGGCTCGTTTCATTATCCATGTGACAGATTCTCCATTTTCTGACAGAATGCAATCTATGGTAATAGCTTTGAAAATATATTTTGATAACCCCTAATGTATGTATTATGTTATAAGGTACCTGTATGTATCCATAATCTTAACTCTTTTTCATCCTTTCAGTTTTTTGTTGGAATGACAAACTCCCAGATCTACAGGTTCAATTTTGCAGACTTCTCATGTGAGCTTATAAAAACAGCCCACAACAAATCAGTCACAGATATTAGTTTCTCACCGTAAGTTTCTCAGCAGTTTTATTTATATTTACGTTTTCATGGCAATATCACAATAAAAACAAACCAGAAAGGCTTTACAGCATTAAATGTGACATCCAATGCACAACCTATGTCAATGTCATTACTGTGGGCATTTTTGATTTTTGATACTCCATGGGCTATGAGGGGGGGCTCAAAAGCAAAAAGTGAGCATAACCTCTGGAGTGTCAAGGATGAGAAACAGCCATGGCCGTACTACAAATGTATTGATTTAACAATTGTCAAAATGATGGCTGTTTCTTTTGACAGATTATTCTGTCAAGGACAAATTCTTTGTTTTTGTTTAAATCAAGGTATCACTGGTGTAAGACAGTAACATGTCTGAAGGGACTGTAAGTGTATGCATTGAACTGTATTCTTATGGCATTTGCAGTTAATATAAATGACAAGAGTTTTGCATGTTAAGATATACCACCTTGTGGTATGTTTTTTCTGCAACTCTTCATAATTTGGTGCCCATAAATGCAATACCACGACAGTTCAATGATGGTTGTGGGAATATTTTGTGAAGGTACCCGTCAGCATTTTACAAAGAAAAAAAAACAAACAAAATTTTTGTATGTACCATATATAATTCTTTTTTCATTTGCATCCAGCTTAATGAATGACGCCTTCATGACATCCCAGTTAGGACAGATCCGATTCTGGCTGCTGAAGAATGGCCGAGAGCTTTGGAGGCACACAGAAGCCAACATCACCTGTACCACAGTCATTTTAACACCAAATGGCCAAGAGCTGTTTACTGGTAAGTAGAAGTTCACTGTTTATAGTGCTATGAGTTTTCATGAGGCAAAGCAGACTTATTACATATACAATGAAATATCATTAATGATAATTCCTGCTAAGCTTCAAGATATGCTGGAGATAGTGTACATCATTTGAAATCACATTGTTGAATAGCAGCACATACACAGTGTGACCTCTTGTGAAATTTAGATTTATAGAGAATCAACAAAAATAACTAGGACTACAAATTTCATGTTTGTAATTTTGGCTAAAGAGTTAAAGCGTTACCCCATTGTGTCTTCAGTCCATCAGTAAGCAGACGTTTTTTTTTTCCAGCTTTGCTTAAAAAGGAAAACCAGTTATTTTAATTGCAGTATCAACTAGTTTGTATGAAGCCTTGTGAATGTAACCGGTAATCTGAATATAGATGTGTAATCATGATATATTTTACAAGGTCCCTAATTTTCAGTGGAGTTTACACAATGTTCCATTTTTCATATCTTTACAAAATGATTTTGAAGTTTCAGGGGTATTAGGTTTAATGGCCAAGAGTTAACAATTCTTGTTAAATGTGCCCATTTTCTATCATCCTGAATTGTACCTGCTTGGTATAGGACATATGCATGTATATTCAAACTTGTTTCACAATGATTTGACTTTCCAAATTTTGTTTTCTAGCATGGGATGATGGAAAAATCAGGGGTTATGGTCATAACAAAAATGGCTTTTGCCTCAAGTTTACAATAGAGGATGCCCACAGTAATGGAGTGACTGCCCTGGCCTATACTTCTGAACGTAAGCATCGTATCATTAGTGGGGGCGGAGAAGGTCAAGTCCGTGTATGGAGCGTCTCAGAAGACAACAAAACATACTCCTTGAAGGAAAATATGAAGGAGCACAGAGGGTCTGTCTCGGACATCAAGATCAGCCAGGATGAAAAGACCTGTGTGTCATCCAGCCATGATGGAACAACCATCATCTGGGACATGAAGTGAGTTTCATTGTTGACAAATATCTGGCATGCTATGCATTTATCTTGAAATAAGCTAAGGGACATCTACACATTAAGTCCTCCTTAAAGTGTGGAGGTGGGCTTATTACAGGTCAATGAAGATTCACTAGAAGTATGTGCGCTTATTACCAGGTATGGGCTTATTGCTATCAAAATAAACTACCCTCATATATCTAGCTATAAACCAACACAGGAGGCATAACAATGATATTTACGCTTGAAGATTTCCAGGGAATCTGGGATATCACACTGTTAGTGTTTTTCTTCTTTTTTTGTATGTTTGTTTTTTTTTTTTTTACATTTTATAAAGGGGCGTTTCCATTTACCTAGAACCCATTCTTTCTTTTACGTTATTGTCTTTGCTTCTGGAGTTGGTACAGCTTCATAACATATATAAATTATGAAGTTGATGGTGAGTGGTTATCATTCTTTATTGTCCAATCACACCATGGCCAGAGAATTTAAGATTAACTCCCTTTAACATAAGCTAAAAATTGATAAAGGCTTTATATACGTTCACATAATCACAAAAGTGATACCTTATAATTTCTTCTTCAAGTTTTTGCAAAGTAAGGAAGTTCATTAACATTTACTTGTTGTAGTAAAGGTACTATTTTAGAATGGAATGGGCATAAACAAAACTGTCCACCTCCCTATTTTTGTGTGAGTTTCTTTGACTTTTAGAATTTTGTAAAAGTCAGTCATTTGGAAAGCTGACAGGTTTGAAAAAAAAATTTCCCAGAAATCATTTGAGGTATGAAATGATGTAAATATGAAATGAATTTTCAAATTTGATGTTCTTTATGTTTCAGGACGCATAAACGTTCCCAGATTGTATTTGCAACCACTTTGTTCAAGTGTGTAGTGTATAACAGAGAGGGAAACCAAATTGTGACAGGCGGTACGGACAAAAAGCTAGTCTACTGGGACGTCATCGATGGTGCAAAGATTCGTGAAAATGACGGATCAGAAAGTGGCTCAATCAATGCTATGGACATCTCAGAAGATGGCAGCCTCATTGCTACTGGTGGTGATGACAAAATCTTGAAGGTACGTTTACATTTAATTTCTATTTTGGATTTTTTTTCAGGTTATAAAATGGTAATTAAGTTCATAATCTGATTTGCCAGTGATGAAAGTCAGTGTTTGCTAGGGAATACCAAATGTGGTATGACAGAAAAAGAATGTATGAAAATTTATCTGCCTGCAAGTTCTACTCTAGTGTTACCAGGGTGGCTTCTGCAGTGTAATTTTATAGACACTTCTAAAATACTTTGAAAAGGCTTTGCAGTAAAGTTATCATATCATTAAACCTTTTGAGTTCAATTCTCAGTGTCGTTTACAAAATACACTAATTCTAAATTCTTCATATTTAGCTTATAAATGTATGCACATGGAGAAGATGTCATGGTTCATATTTAAAATTTGAAAGTTTTGTATTTATAAAAATGTTGATAATTAATTGAATTTCATTTTCATTTACTCAGCTGTGGGATTACAAAAAAGGAAAAGTGATATCAGTAGGACTTGGACACAGTGGAAATATCCAGAGAATCAAGATTTCACCTAAAAACACCCATATCGTCAGTGTCAGTGAAGATGGTGCCATCCTGGTCTGGAAGTTCCCACAACATCTTGTCAGTAATCAACAACATAGAGAGTTCTTGTCATAAACTACCAAATTAGGAAAAAAAAGAAATCCTACCAAAAAAAGGATGAAGATGCAGATGGAAATTAATCATTTCTGAGAACATTGACATCGAAAGGGAGAAGATATTAAAACTCACAAATTAGAAATGAATAAGTCATGGAATTGCACATGGCACACACATTTACTGCCTAGCCAATTCAATACTTAATTTGTGAGTGAAGACTTTGACAAATTGCGAGTCTTTACATTTATTGGATTTGCACATAGCTCAGCAATATCCACACTTACTTAGGGGGAAAAAAAAGGGAAAATACATAAACTACATTTTATGTACCAAGTAAATGGACTTTTAAAAGCTTTCACTTGACGTTTGACCTTTTCGAATGAATTTAATATTTGTACATATCTTTATTAAACTTTCTCCTAAAAGACATGTTCTTGGAGTTGAATAACTAGATGATGACTCTATAGAATATGCTGATGTTGAAAAATATATAAATATAGGTCATATTTTTTCTTATCTTAAGACTGAATATTGTATATTGTTATTTTTATGCTTTCATTTCAATAATCAGAAATGAATTGCATTGGAAATTTGTCATTATTTATGTAGAGCAATACAAAAGGATTTGGAAAATATGCTGACATCAATTTATGAAGTGCAAGAAAATGAAAAATTAGTTTCTCTCCCCAATTCAAGTAAAAACATGTGTATAACTTAAATATTTACATTTGCGCCATCAGAAGTGTTTGTCGCTGTCATGTTGTCAAATGACAATGTTGACATCAAAGTTTGCATGTTTCTTGGGAGATATTTCACACAGGAATATTTTTTATTCCCGGTTAGATAGAATGGCAGCAAACTTGTATGGAAAATGTAGGGGTGTATTTTAAATGACAAAACAAAACCAAAAATGGCAGAATTCTGTGATTACAACTTATCAGTTTTTGAGAAACTAATATTTTTTTTTCACCATTCCCTGTAGAATCTAATAGATACCTTTTTCATTTATGATGCTGACCTTTCAGTTACTGATAAAGGTGATCAACTGTTATTTTGTGATACAATGTATTTATGTTTTACACACAATGTCATGTATATTTTGCCAAATGTAAATTAAAGATGGTAACATAACTGTCTGGAATTATTTATTTAATTGTTTATTCATTTATCATTTTACGGTACATTGTTCAAAATTTAAATGTCGCCTGACTTATCGAATTTAACTTGGTGGTCCTTTTGATAAAGTGAGCTTTAAAGAAAATTTTGATATTGTGACCTGTCACCATTTAACTGAAAATCGCTACTTGTCATGAACAACAAAACATATTTTGACAAATTTTGTAAGAAGCATCCTCAAAGAAGTGTAACCAAGTATGCATAAATATTGGCTCTTGGCCTGAGGGGTGGGGTTCAAAAGAAATTTTGCAAGTTCTTTAAAATCCTACGCCACCTATAGGTATGAATAGACATTGTCTAAATTTGGTCAGAAGCATTCTTGGGTGAAGGGAAATAAATCACAGCCCCATTAAACAGGACTGCCAGGACCCTAAAGGGGAAATAGAGCAAATTCTTTAAAATCTTACTCCACAACATGGCACAAGCTTACTGGTCCTTTGGATCAGCTGAGCTAAAAAAACCAACCCAAAACTATAAAAAAAAAATGGGAGTCAGTTTGTCAACCATACTGTTTTTTCCAAGCAGTCTAACAGATAATGTAAAACTGGAGACCAATGGAAACCATCAGAGTTTACAATGATGAACATAATCTTTTTCATAATCCAATTTTATATCAACATAAAAAAGTTCTCCCATTTTTTTTCATAAATCTTATGAAATAATAAATTCATGCAAGATCCTGTTTTTTTTCTGTATTTTTGTGTTTTAAAAACAGATCAATGTATCGTATTATATAATTTCAAGAATTTTGAAATGGACAATGGATTTCAACTTCTATATAAAGAAGTTAAACAGGACTTCAATCATTGAAATTGAAAACAGTGAGTAAATTCATTATTCAAAATTTAAGGAATATTTTACTGGTTTTATTTTGATGGTCACAAAAATCACACAAACCAGAGAAATTAATTTTGGACATAAATTTGTTTTTATTGTTTAAGATTTGTACATTTTCTCTCAACAACAATAATCTGTCTTTTTGTGATGCAGAGATATCTGCTCTTGTGAGCAGATATTGACTGTTCTTATTAATTTAAGAGATAATTGTGTCAATTAAAAAAAAAAATTATGATATTACTCTCATAAAGAAACAACTACCTGCTCACAACAGCTGAAAACTCTGTATTGCTAAAGGGCGGAATATTACTTTCTCACACCTGTGTCACAAACAAATGAAATTTATGGGAAACATTTATGGTGTACAACAAAACTTTCTGCAGTGAAACCAAATCATACATTTCATAATTTACACACACAAAACTTAAATAAATCACATGATCCTTTACTACTGAATCAGATGCAGTGGTCCGGAACAAAGGCAAAAAAAATTTTGAATGATTTATCAATGATAAAATTGACTGAATTGTATCCACCCAGTATACAGATGGCAAAATAATATATGTTTGTAGGGTAGATGTTAGAGAATAAATGGACTGCCATTGTCATGAGTAAAGACATTTTGAGTCATTCCTGAATTCAATGGATGAATTGGTGTCTTTTGAAAAAAAAATTTCCATCGTTTTCTTATTCATTAAATCACAGGCCTGTCTCTGACACAAGAAGTCTTTTAAACACACTGGCTCAACACTAAAGCCAGACTCTAAAAGAAAAACACATCCATACACTTTCACCTCTAACAATCCTATCTCTCTCATATATATATAATATCACAGTATTTCAAGCATATCCATCCTTCACTTAAGAACAGACAATCTTTTAATTCCTCTCAAAAATGAAAAGAAACAATAATTTACAAGTTCAGCATACATTCTTATCAAACTCCATTCTATTTTTCAATTGTTTATCAATACCTTCTGTAAATCTACTCACAATTAGTGTTTGCTTTCTGTCTACAGAGATGTTTATAGAAAATTCCTGATAATTAAGTAGATATATTAAGCTTTTTTTGCTCCTTTGAAAATCTTTCCATTAGCATGTTCTATCTTAGTTGATATATTTTTTGAAATTGCAGATAGAAACATTCATCTTTTAAAAGTTATTTTCACTTATTTATTCTGATTTTTCTGTCATTAACTCTGAGAAAATAAAACAAATTATAATTGATATCAGTGGAGGCAGTAAAATACATTTTGTATAATGTTGATCACAAACAATCAATTAAATGACATTGGAAAGCAATTCCTTAAAACTGAATTTTATCCCCTGATGAAGAATGGGGGGAGAGGATATATGGCAGTTCTGTATGTTACATAACACTTATCTTTGTCAGCACTCCAGTGGCCTTTACTCCTGAAGGGATTTAGATGAAACTTCTCATTCATATATGAATGACCATAATATCACAGACAAATTCAAGTTTCTGGATTGTAAGGCTATGGTCATTATTATTGTTTTTTTTTAAAATCCTTGTTAGCACTTTTGTGGTTTCATTCCTTGAAGGAATTTGATGAAACTTAACACCCTTGGCCATCTTCTTTATTCCACATAAGTCTATAGGGAAGATTTTCATTCTTTGTGATGCCTTGTTCTGCTTTCAAGATTTCTCCATAATTATTAGTAAAACTAAACAAAATTAATTCCAGTTATTTTTGCAATGGTGATAACAACAGAAATAGAATATATGAAAAACATGCAGAAAATTTGTCGCACTTGGCTCACATGCTTAATACCTATTTCACAGTCTGTCATGTTTTTTTTTTCAAATAAATTTTCTGTGACATCAACTGGAATATCAGCTGAACTCTTGCCTTTCAGACATATCATCCCCATGCTTGGGTCCTACAATAGTGTACCACTAGTTTCCCATCACTACCAAAACACTGAAAAAGATCAATACAAGAATATGCTGTTTGCTTTCATAATCAATTGCAATTTATTTCTAATGTCATAATATAAGGACTTTTTCTGTAATACAATAAATAATGAATTATATATGACAAATTATGGTCTACCTAATAATTGACAATATGTTATGAAATATAAAATATAATATATTATAAATCATGAAATTAACTATCCAGGCAAAAAATAATAAAATATAAATAAAATAGGATTTACTCCTATCCTCCCTTTCCTATCCAGGTTTGAAAATAATTTTATTTTATTAAGTAATTTTCATGTGTAGAAGGTGAGCAATTATTAATGCTTTCCTTACAAACTCTAGAATACTTACATCAAATACTGTGCCTATCTCAGTGTCAGGTGAAGGAGCAAATGACTGATGAACATACAGAAACTGAAAAGAAAGCAAGATTGCTAATAAAGGTCAGCTTGAATGTATTATCTTGACAACATGGAATATATGGAGGCAGTTGTTTAAAACAAACAAACAAACAAACAAAAACAAATCCTGAATCCAAACAATGTTCAACAATTGTTTCAGTTTATTTGGGAAAGGGACTGGAGTCATGACTGTTCTTTTGAAACAAATCTTAGTACTTCATCTAAAACAAAAGTACATATAGTGGAACCTCATATACATATAAACTTTATTAATTTTACAACAATCGTGCAACAAGATATCAGCTGATATTGATTGCCCTCGTTAAAATACTTTAAAATATGAAAATGTAACACTATATGTCATTTGCGTTGATCTTCATAGTAACATGTCACTATTAGAAATTCTATGAAGTTTCAAAGAGATATTTTGGAAAATGAAATAGGAGACATTTGAACAAGATTAATATGTTGATAAAAGTCTTTCAGTATATTATCAATTTGAAATGTCACTCAGGAAAGCATAACTATGTGTACATTTCATGATTTTAATATCTATGAATCAATTATGAAAAAAATTTGGAATTGAAGAAGGAAAATCTCCAGACAAGATTAAAAACTAGTTCAAAAATCGTCACAAAAATTTTAATGCAATCTGGGGAAGGAAACGGCAAACAAGATCCAGTTTAATAAAAACAACTGACATGACTGATGGACAATGCAACACCAAGCTACCATTCTGAAAGTCCAATAAATTGTTATTGGATTTTTAACATGTGAACAAAATATTTAAGGTAGTAATTAATCAAAATACAGACAAAAAGATCACTTGGTCAAATATCTACTGTTATAGATATTGTGTGGTCTCTTTTAAGTTCCAACAAATCAAAACCTTGCCAGTCATGCTTATTTTGGAGTGTCTTATCAAGACACATACCAAATAATTTGCCTTTTCATCTAGATAACAACTTCAGTGCAGGATAATTGAACAAAGATGAATACATAAAATGTAGTGTTTAGCAGCTTGCCTGTATCTACATTTTAAATGCTTCTTGAACTTTACCAGTGTTCTATTATTATCATTTGACAACGACAAAGGACAACGCAAACAGCCTCACCATAGATTCCTTTGGGTCCAGTTTAAGATATTTCTTGATGAATTCACTGATCCAGTTCACTTTCTTGTTTCTTTCTACAGCCCATCTCTTTTTTTTCATGATCGGGGCATCACCAGCTGGCTTTAACAATACATCAACTGCGATAAGAAATATATTCAGTGAAAACGTTATGTGATCTGTGTGTGCTAATAAAACACCCTAAAAGTACACCTTTTCTTCATTACTAATCATTCTCGGTCCTTTTCATGGTTTACCCCTACCGGATCAAAAAAGCATCCTCGAATCCTCCAGGGTTATGTCATATGATCAATTTTGCTCTCTGCACCCCTGGAAAATTTCCTAGCAAAATAGTAAGAACTTGGTTTTCTATTTCAAATGACCATGCGTTTAAGTAACTGGCTGATTATTCAAAGCAGTAACATTCGCTCAAATGCAGGTCTCTTATCCATATGCATGGGGTTGTGCTCAACCTGTTTTAGGACTGAAATCAGACAATGTCAGAGACGAGCAATTTCAACTTACTTTTGGATTTCGTTTCAGATACAGGGCTAGATGGTCCGGCCTGTGGATGCTGTTCTTTGTTTTCGGGTACTTCATCGTGTTCTGTCAGTTTTTTATCTATTGCAGCTTCGTCACCTTGCTCAGAAATATTTGTTTCCTTCAGTTCCGTATCGTCGGTCGACATTTTCGCTGGAGTTGTCAATGTATATTTAGTGCTTTGATTATATCCAGGAGCAAAACAAGAAGTCGTGTGATCCTGATCTTTTATAATATAATATACAGGACAAGTACCCACCATAAACCCGGAAAATAACATTCTTCTATCTGTCTTACCAGGGATGTATAATGATTGCTGTTACTTTAATTTAAATACATTATATATAACTTACATTTATCACAAGAATGTCCTGTCATTCAGTGAATAAGCCAATAATATGACATATTGTGATCTCAATATGTAGATAATTACATGATGTCATACACTAGCAGATTGCATTATGAGGAGAGATAGATGTATAGTAAAAAACAAAAGTCCAACCTCTTAACTAATTCAAATAAATTTATTTATCATTCTCTTAACGGTTGTTTGAGAAAAACAACAACATAACCAAAATTAATAATTAAGAATAAATTTTGTTGCAGTTAGTTTGAGATTTAACCATATGACAGTGTGACATAAATTACCATCTTGATGGTAGGCTGTTCAAATCAATCTTTCTATATGTCATTAAACAATTCTTATAATTTCCCGAAAATGAACTGTGATGGATAATTTTTTCCAATTCTAATTAGGAAAAGCAAAATGGTTGATATTTGCAACTATATTAGAATTTTAAGTCATTATTTTTATTTCTGATTTACTGGATGGATCATTAAATATTTCCATACATTGTTTTCCACTGATTTAGTATCTAGTTGTATAATATTGATTTGAAACTGACTGGTGAAAAATAGCCAAAATTATAGGCAGTCAGTTTGGATTTGAACACCATTTTTCAAGATGTACCAGATATATGCAACAAAATTTTCATACTTAGGTCCTCCTTTGATCCAATGTTGTGCCCATTATGGTTTGAAATTGGTTGTGAAACAAAATGGTCCACATGTGGCCATCTTGGATTTCAACAAATTTCATTTATTTTTATCCCATATATCTTGAGTAGTATTGCATTGATGTGAATGGTTCTCAAATTTCTTAGGTAGATTTCCCATAGTCCCCTTTTTGTCTATGGTCCATATTAGGAGTGAAGAGAACAAGAGGTCCAAAGGGCATGTATCTCTCACCTGATTTAAAAATTGATCTAAAATAATAGAAAATGATTTAAAACACTTGAATCTAATTTCCCCATGAGGCTCTGCACTAAGGAGAACAGATGCACTGTTCATACAAAACTATGTTACATTCAAACAGGGATGCTTTAGATTTAATTTGGACAAACTTGAATCATTCCAACAGAAGCAGGATTTTAAAGAATTTCCTCTATTTCCAGTTTTGGACCCCCATCCCTCCTGCCTCAGGTGGCCACGACCGGCCATTTATATAAAATTGAGTCCCTTTCATTTCTGGATGCTTTTGACCAAATTTGGGTAAAATCAAAATTTTTCTTCAGGAGGAGCAGAATTTTCAAGAAATTGCTCCATTTCCCTTATAAGGCCCTGCCTCTTTGGCCCCAAGGAGCAACGACAAACCATTTATACAAAATCTGCTCTTCTTCCTCCAAGGATGCTGGGGACCAAATTTGATAAAAATCCACTCAGTCATTCCTTTGTAGATGGACAACAAATGCCTACGATATGGCAAAAGCTCACCAGTCCTTTGGACCAGGTGAGCTAAAAACACAGTCATGGAGACGATACCCCTTAACTAAGTGGAAGGTATAAATATATCATGGTGGACACTAAGATCCTTCTGCAATCTATTGTTTATTTAAAACAATTCTGTCAGGTAAACAAATGACGGATTTATTTAGCATCATAAAAATAAGCATGATGTTTACAAACGTGACAAGTATGCAACTTTTACAGGACATGAAATATAAATACATACACATCTAATAATAATCAATATGATCGCATACCAAAGATATATTGCTTTATATTCTTGAATATTTATAAGATACATGGTCATCAATATAGAGCTTATATATTAATAATACAGCGAGTCTCTCTTCATACTTGAATGAAAAAGAATTAATTTCATTTACGATAGGCAATCACTAAAGCAGATGCCCCGCATCTAAAACTTGATAACGAGACCCTTAAGAAACGCCTTCAGTTCCAGTATTACAGTTGTAGGTTTGGTAGGCAATATGCTCAAGTACCAGATTAGACAAGATTATAAAGGCTTTAACAATAATAACAAAATATTAGCAGTAATTCATTGATTCACAACTCTTAATCAAGAACTATGAGTATTAATGTCATATGATTGAGCATGGAAAACATTCATATTTCAACATTATTAATCAATGTTATTTAGGTCTCAAGAAATGTCATGTGATTGATGATTAAGGATCGACAGGAGCATTGCTCTGTAATTCTTGTATGGTTTTTGTAAGCTAGACAATCATAGACTTTGATTTATCTATAATTCTGAGAAAATTAACGAAAAAAAAAAAAAATCATATATGAAGCTTCAATTTATTCTTTCCTCTAAAATTGAAATGAAATCATATCATTACCTGAAATACAAATTTTCATCTAGAATGCATATGAATATATTTCAATTTCAGAAACTCAAAAATATTTTGATTGTTATGTATATGTATCACATTATATGTTCATATATAAGTTTGGTGTTCTGTTCCTGCAGATGTTCCTTAAACTTGTCTCATCCTAACAATTGTAACCGATTTTTTTTCACTATTAATCCATGGATAAGTACAAACATTTTATTCTGCAAGCGTTATTGGCATATCTCACACTGACTAGCTACGAAGCTACAAAAATGTCTTCAGACCCAAATATCACTTGACTGATGTGTCAGAATACCAACTTAAAATTGGAAACAGCAGCAATAGTTGTTAAAACACGAGGCCCAAAGGACCTGCATCACTCACCTGGTATTAAATGTTTGTCAGTGTTCATCACAAATACATTAACATGCACACCACTGACACCGGTTTAGAAAAATTTGACCACTGTGACCTTGAATACGGACAGACGGATCCCAGACCATCGCATAAGCTCATGAAAAACTAAAAACTTGGATTTGTAATTTGTAACATCAGTACTGTCTTTCTAATTTTGCTGTTGTACATTGGATGTATCAGGTAATTGTAGTGGTCACATAAAATGTCTGCAAAATCCTTGTTTATGATCTCACTGCTTGACAAGAGCAATGCTCTAATGAACAAGATTCTAGTATATACATGCAAGCCAATCCACGGTCTGGCACTGACATGTACTCCAACCCTTTAACAAGTCTACTTTCATTTTGAAAAAGACTAGTGGTACACAAAGACACTGGAAGAATGGTGTTTCAATACCACAGCTACATTGTCAAACCATACTTCTCACAAAATTGGGAATTAAGCAAATTTATGTTAAAAACATACAAATTAATGTTAAAAACATATCTGTTCCTAACTAGTTTGGTGTCAAAGGTTTTGATGTTTATATAGAACTGTCAGGCTGTTTCATTAGCGGACTGATGCAGTTACGTTATCAGACTGTTCCATTTCTTATGTGAATACATAGAGAATACTTGGTCAGTATCTTAAAATATCAGCTGTATTTTGGCAGGGAGATGACGAAAATACAAAAGTGGCGAGCAACTTTTGTGTTTTTGTCCAAAGCCAAAGTGCATCTATATCTTAATACACTGACCATGTATTCAATTTATCCTGCAAAAATGATTGAAAATCAGTTTATCAAATCAGTTTTGTTATTCAATTTGTTTATCTAACATTGATGTTATGCTGAATTTTGCTTGATGGTGTATCCCAAAATAATTGCTCCGTGCAGAAAAACAGTTCCAAACTTCAACGAATACGACAGCGATTTCATGATCTTAAGAAACAAGTTGTTCATTACATGTAGAATTGCTTATTTAAACAACTATTTATAGTTCTAAAAGTAAAATTTAAAGGGGTATACATACAAGCTTTTGTTTCTAATTTACGTTTTAAAACAACTTTGCGCAATATTTAACTTTTCCTGTATCCTGGGATTCATGAACTTTCCGAAATTAGAAAAATTTACAAGTTATGCTATCAAGTTGTTTAGTTTGATTTAAGAATAAATGCCAGGAAGCGATATATTCTGTAAAGTTGTGGGCAGCGAAGAAGCAACCAAATCTCTGGCATGCACATATGGCGCACGTGCTGAAGAAAATGAAGAAAACTGCCGCATTCAGTCATTTTCTGCTGCAGGTGGCGCTGCAACTGTTGTAACTGTGCATGTCCCTCGTGCCAAATCTTGCAATCGGTTTTGATTGACAGTTCATCGGCAGATTTTTAAATCGCGTGAATAAATGTGTTAAGAGTTTCTTGGATTGTTTATAATATCAATGAATATTCTCTTTTAATAATTTTCCAATCATAGTTTGGTTCATTATCCATTTGAGAGACCTTTCTGTTGGAATGTATACCCCTTTAAGTAAATGTGTACCCCTAGTCTGAGCGGTATGTAATATTTCATTCTCAAAATCGATTTTTTTAAAAATCAAAATTATTCACACGGTGTAAAATTATCAGAGTTCTTGTCTTCAATCCTGAAGGTTGTATAAATGATATACACATGATATACATTGTTATACACAGTTTGATGTAGAATGACAGAGTTGTTTTGATAAAATAGTTGAAAGAAGAAGTGTCAAGAGGCTGGTATTGCTTCTCTCTCCTCTTTCTGAGCTCTTCCTGAAAGTAAAAACAAAATTATTAACAGATAATAATTCTATCATTCTAACTTAAATGTTGCTTTGTTTGTCAAAGCTTCTAATTCTCAAGATAAACATCTCAGTTTCTGATATAAACAGATATTTATAAGTAATTATAGCTTACTTTCTTTTTTTCATTTCCATAGAATTTTATCAATTAAGTTGTCATTTTTAAAAATCTTAAAATTATGGCACAAAATATTTTATAAAATTGATACCCCTTATGAACAATTCATGCTGATACTGATAGGATATAGTTTTTTTGATCATCACTCCAATGCAAATTAATATACATTAGCTTACTACAGCCGAACCTCTTTGTCTAAAACTCTGCTTGACCATGTGGAAACTTCATGATAACCTTGTATTTGAGTTAAGTGAGTTTGAATGCTTTGCAAGACAGTTGAAATGCTTCAAATTAATCATGGTCTTCCAGTTCAAGTTCAAGATAACAAGGTTTGATGGCATGTTGTATCCTTATCATGAAATCGTATGCTTTCAATGTATTTAATCAAAAGAAAGTTTTCTTTTTCTTATCAAAAGTGGAATTAAATATGTTAATTGAGAGAGAAACCCTGTATCAGTCAAGAATAGGTGATAGATAATATGTGATTGCAAGAATAAAATAAGATCATTGAATTCTGAAAGGTTCTTATTTTAAAAGGTGCTAAAATCAATTTTCTAAGAGAATTTTTGCGCAAACCTTCTTTTGAAAATGGAACATCATAAAGCTTTTTTTTTATGATTCAACCATTAGAATAAAAAAAAAATGCCTCTCATTACTGACAAAATTAAATATCATCCTTTAAAATTAAAAATGGCTTCTCCTTTCAATGTAATACGTAAATGTAAGAGTCCCTGAACTGAAGACCAGTAACTGAGAAATTTTTATCATATAATTACTTTTT
The DNA here is from genome assembly GCF_031769215.1 of Ylistrum balloti. Classification (NCBI taxonomy): domain Eukaryota; kingdom Metazoa; phylum Mollusca; class Bivalvia; order Pectinida; family Pectinidae; genus Ylistrum; species Ylistrum balloti. Next base: position 1,768,106 of record NW_026782282.1, on the reverse strand, counting down.
TCCTTTTCTCTTTGTATTTCTGGTAGTTCGTCTGTAGGCACATCCGGCAAGGCAATGTCTTGCTGTTGAAATGTAAAATTCACAAACTGTTAATAAACTAGGTAATGTTTATCCAATCATCAATTATTATGTGTGTTTTATTCTATCTCTTGACAATAAAAGAATTTGAGTAGATCTACCAGATTAGAATCACCATCTTTTCAATAGTGCAAATTCAAATTTTCTATTACAAGTATATCTAATTAGAAAAAGACGACGTACAGTCAAACTTCCATAAAACAAAGTTTAGTGATTCAAAGTTTTCTTTTTATAATAACTATGGCTGCTTTTGCATAACCCAGTTGAATTGGTTGAGGTAGTCTGGAACTATTCCAATATACATTAACATACTTGTACTGGATGTTGGACCTGATACGTGTTAAGCTCAAATTACAGTTTCTTGTTAAGCATAAAACCACCCAGTAAAATTAAGATACGATCCGTTTCACTCTTACTTAATAGCACATTGTTTCAGGAATTACGTGAGTGCACTGACCCAACTTTATGCTGAAATTCTGAAAACTAATAATCTTCAGCAAGTCTGCTTCGGTAAGGTATGGCTGGACCCCTCAGTCTGTACATGCTAAATATTCCGCAGACCAGCCTCAGTCTCTCCTGAACCTAACTTTTTTTCTTGCAAGTTCAACCACTCCAACCAGTTCATCTGCTTACGTGAAAGCGACCTACATGTCCATCTCAAAATTTCCACACACAATGGCAGAGAAATAGTTGAGTGCATGATTACAAGTAATTAACTAATGAAGTTATCAATAGTTTATCATTATTGGATTGGATTTGATACCTTAGTTAGTTCATCCAGCTCAGCCAGGACATCTTCTTCATCATCCTCTGTCAAACCTCCAGCTAATAGATTGTCTATCTCCTAGTAGAGGTAGAAAACAAAATTATCGCAAAGTTTTAACTAGCAAAAATCTGCATTACATGAACGCTCCAATGCATATAAGTACCACTGATTGATAAATTTGATTCAGTTGTCAAATGCAACCTCTGACCCTTCAATCTTGACCAATGACCTTCTAGGATGATAAAATATAGAAGATATGGGGTGAAAATGAATCAAATTTCTGCCATTATTCTCAAGATATGATAATGATTCAGAACCGGTGTGATCTGACAAATGGAAATGGGTTAACACTATGCACCACCTATAATATGGTTGGGACATAAAAATCATAATTTTCAAAGATATTCTTTTTCTCAAGTGCCATTCCCACAGGTGTTTCATTTCATATTTTGATTATTAGCATCTGAGGAAATTTGCTTGCATGGGATGTGGGTTGGTGAAATAGTAAAAGGTTCATCACATCTTCCATAACTGCCTGATCTATATCTTCAATTTTCTCAGTTATAGGAAACTGTAGTAGATCGTGTTTTATATGGATGTATTACACCCGAAAAATGTCTTGATACTTTACTGCTAAGACTCTAGGGGTTTGAGTAGGGGATAATAACATGTTATCTATTCTCTTCTTACCCTTTGATATTCTATAGATTCCTGTGTTTCGTCCATCAATTTCTCCACATCTTCAATTGACATAATCTGTACACAAAAAAGATAAATAAAATTATTTAGAGACACATCATGCATATTCTGATATACTTCACTGGGTCAAATATTTTGAAACCTCTTAAATAAATACAATATATTAAAAATCTATTAAGATATGTCTATAACAATGAATGATTTTCTAGAATGGCAAGATTTGTGTTGGAATTAAGGTGTGATCAGATAACACAGTTATCCCCAATGTAATGATTGGAGATTTTCTATCTATTATTCTCAAGGATTTTTATTATCACTGATAATGACATTGTCAATACAACAATAAAAGATTCTCTACATACTACACAAATGAGTGAAGGGCAACATTTTGGAAAGTTGTAGGTTATGGTTTTGAGGCAGATATTTCTCTACTGATCAAAACAACAATTAAACAACATTTTAACAACAACAAAAAAGATGTCATATTTCAATGTGAAGACTGATATTTTTTGGCTTTTGAAATAGAAATATTTGTTTTTTTGTACATTTCAGGCCAGGAAGTATATTATTGGGAAACATGGACACTGTAACTACTGATATTAATGCGATCGGTTGGAATGAAGAATGTGGATGTATACCCAAAGGGGACTGGTTCTACAACTATAGACATCAATAAAGAAACAATTCTCCAAGATATTATGTTGTTGATTGGAAAATGTTGTTCACTTAAATTTCTACTTTGACTACTATGCATGCTGAATGCGAAGATGCATTGTTCATAATTTTCATTTTCTGAAAAAACTAAAATATTTTCGGATTAAATACCTGATGTAATTTTTTCAGTGATTCATTTCCAACTTTCAATCCCTCGAAAACCTTTGCTTCAATTTGAGCAAATTCAAGGTCATGCACCTGAAATAAAACCAAATGGTAATTAAAAAAATACAACTGTTGATGACAAAATAAATCCCATTAGTCATATAATTAATGACGATTAACATTTTCAACACCAAAGTCTCGGCCGATACATTTTCTGACGAGTCTTAAGGAATGTTACTATCGCTGATAATCATTAATTGCCGACTTTTAGACAGACTGCCAAGAACAGATGTCAATGATCCAATTATTCTGTGAAATGCAATGCTAGTTTGTGATTGATGCAAATGTCAATCTGAATATTTTTATGAACCTGTATGTCAATTTTTTTTCAGATTTTAGTATGATACTTGATTGTCTCATAGTGACTGTATCTACACATGACACAGTGTTTTGAATGATGGCAGCATTGTTTATAGCATATGACTGCTGCCAGGGGTCACTGATAAATCGTTGGAATATTTCCACCAATCAGAAAGCTAGAATTGGTAGTAACAACTTGTTCCAAAGGCTGTGACAATAGGCTTAAACCGTAATTGTATTATGTTTAGCCTAGAAACTATTTTTAGTTAACTTTGTATAATCCAATATCAAATATTAAGTTAAACTCCATAGTATAGCTATAATCCAGTGTGTGCACATTGTATTATATCAGAGCAAGTGAAGTTTAGGTCAAAACTGTTCATCCTTAGAGTTCACCTCCCAAAATTTGCAAAAAAAAAAATATTGTATGTCATGGATGACAATGACAAGAAAATGCATTTACCATTTGTTCAATATTCTCCAGTTGTCCATCTGTTTTTTCTAAAAGGGATTCCTGGAATCTTTTCTTTCTCAGCATCAGCTTAGCTTTACTGTAAAGAAATGCAACAAATTTCATATTACAGTTAAAATATGAGAATACTTGATAAGGAAACAAAGAACTGGCTGACACTAGCTATAACCACATGTATATAGAATCAGAATTAAAATAGTAGTCATAATCAGACAGGACTACTGATGTTATGTATTATCAAAAGGACAAAAAAACAGCACACAAGATGTCTTATACCCCAAGGAAAAATTCTGCTAACACTGTTTGCAATTTCTGCACTCTTCTCTACGATTCATTGATAATGGGATTTCATGTATACAGACTTAAATACCTTTTCAAAACATGAATCAAGCATAATTACATGTCTTCCCTATTCCTGCTTTGTTAATTAAATGCAAAAATTAAATTTTGATCAGGACGCCATCACCATGGAAATGTAGCAAGATAGCATCTTGTTTTTTGTGGCTTTTTGTTGCAGGCAATACAATAACTATGGGAAAGATTTCAGGAATCATTTCGACAAAAATCTTACAAAAGAAAAAAAACAACAACATTTTATCATAGAAGAGCTGGATTCTGTTTCATTATGACATAAACAGTATTTCATTTTCATACCTCTTTTTGCCTTCATGTAGTAACTGCTTGGCCACTTGTCGATCCTTCTCAATCTGTACAAATATTTTCTTTTGGTACTGCTTTAATTTATCTCGTTGTTGTTTAAGTTGCTGTAAGAGTTTTAAAAAATATTAATAGAGACTTCCTTTTTTGTGATTAATTTGTGACACCATTCATAAAAATAGACAAAAAAAATGAAACACATATTTCAACTAGGTGTTACTCATTATTATTGGCCAATTGTTGTTTAGAAGTTCATGTCTGTATCCCTAAGGTAATCTCTTTACATTTCTTCACAGTTACATCATAAGTGAAAGTGCACCTGATTGCCCTCTCAGTGTGGGTTGTCAGATGTTTATTATATAACATAGGGTATAGGTCCGTGCTTTGGAATAAGCCCACCCCCTTTTTTTTCATGATGAGGTACTTCACAGAACATCACGATAAATATCTATCTGCAGTTGAACCTGGTTATCTCAAACTGGTATAACTTGAAGACTCTGTATAATTTGAAGCATTTCACTGTCTCTGCCTAACTTTACACAAAACATTTGACCTCACTTTAATCAAATACTCATTTATCTCAAAGTTTTCTTATGGCCCTACTGAGTTTGAGATAATGAGGTTTGACTATACAATGTATGTTGAGATATCTTAATTGCTGCAATGCTGTCAAAAAAGAAGTAAAAAGATCATTGTGAGAAAATGGCTTCCCTTAGCTTCCTCCTCTGGCTGGTATCATAAGAAATCAGCAGGAAAAAAACAAATTTTTTGGACTTACCAACACAGCTTTGTCCTGTTCAGTGACTCGTGAAGGCTCTTTCTTCGGCTTTGAAGATGATCTCCCCATATTTTTATTCTGATCAGTTGATAGTTTTCACAAGGATTGTCTCATACCTATTCTTCAAGAACCTGCAACAGAATTTAATTTAACTGCAAACACTTTACTAAAAAGGAAAGAAAAAAAATGAAATAACAATATCACATAAAAAAGAGACCCTATGGGCATGCATTGCCGATCATCTGACTAATTCAGATATTTAACATATGACAGATAATTTCTCAAATAATTTCCCTTTTGGGTTCTGGCCTTGTGGTCAAACAGGTGTCAGATTCGCTATTCATAAAAATTGCTTCAGGCCAAACTTGGGCAATATCCTTGTATGTAACAAAGATTTCAAGAACTTACATTTCCCCACCCCTTCCATCTCAGGGGGGCTGGGATCCATCATTTATGCTGAACCGATTCCTTTTCACTGAAGAATACTTCAGACCAAATTTGGCCAAAATCCAGTCATACCTACAAGATGTGTAAAATTTTAAAGAATTTGCTCTATTTCCCCTATTCAGCCCTGCCTGTCCCTCCCTCCTAAGGGGTCTAAGACTGCATATTTATACAAAATTGATTCCTCTTAACCCTCAGACCAAATTTGGGCAATATTCATTCATTCCTACAGGAGTAGGATTTTAAAGAATTAACATGATTTTCCTTATTGGGTTCTGTCCCAGGGAGCCGAGACCTAACGTCTTTACAGGCTTAATTCTCCTTCATCCATGAATGTTTCAGACCAAATTTGGGCAATATCCATTCATTCTTACTGAAGGAGTAGGATTTCAAAAAAATTGTAAAATTTTCCCTTTTTGGCCCCACCCCTCAGACCTCTGAGGGCCAAGAACTAGTATTTAACAAACTTATTTCCCCTTCCTCCAATGATGCTTCTGATACAATTTGGTTGAATCTGTTCAGACGTTTATGACTTGTAGCAATTCTCAGTAAATTGTGGACAGATAATGGATGCTGGATGGTCAATGGATGTTGCGACATTTGCATAAGCTCACCAGACCTTTGAACCAGGTGAGCTAAGCACAACCAGACTTCAGGGGCTTGAAACTGGGAACAAAAAATAATTCCAGACGGATGCCCTACCAATACAGCTACCTGGTAATCAACAAATTTCCTATACCATTTCTGTTACATTTGTAGGTTATTTATCCGACAATAAGCCCATGCCTGGTAATAAGTCCTTACGTCTATTAATCAGAATTACCAGGAAACGCTAATCATTGTCCAACAACAAGTCTGAATGAGAGGTCATTTGTTAGCCACCTGGTCATTTGCAAAATAAACTTGGCGCACTTATTGCATGTTGTTAGTTGCGACAGAGAAAGAAAAGCAGCACAGATTTCTGGCAATATTATGCTAGGCCTACTATAATAGTATTGATACAACTGATAAATAAACCACTTTGATCTACGCAATGCTATCTTTGGAGGATTTATGCTGCTTTTGATTGTTGTTATTTCACAGTTCGATACATTAAAACATCCGAATCGTGCAACAAAAGTAGTGGATAGTTTTTGAGCCGGCCAACACAGGATTAGGTCCTACTTGAATTTTGACGTTGTAAAAGCCCTACATAAATCATACTAAAATATTTATCACTTTTTATATACTTACGGTCTATTAAATCTTTAATGTTTTTTCTTGGTAATCGGTGAAATTACATATTGTTTTGGTGACAAATCAACTGTCGATAAACCGGAAGTTAATCATATGTTCACCAGGTTTTATGCACTGGAAAATTTAACCCCATCAAAGCGAAAATACTTTATGCAAAAACTATAGTAAATTGAACTATGTATATATCGCTTATATCCAAATTGAAGTAGACTTAACCATCTACGATTCAGCTATGGATATTATTTAAAATGCATTAACTTAACAAGTTGTCTGAAAATGTGAACACACAAAAACATCCCTCAAATAAATTGTCTGGGTCAACAAAAGGCATGCGTTTAGTTGTAAGCACAGGGACGTGGTTTTAACTTTTGTAAGTTTGTTTTTCATTATTTGTAAAGCATCACATAAATGATATATGAATATTAATCTATTGTATTTAATTTTTGTAGGCTAACTATTGTCATATTAATAGTTGTATATTTATTGAAATGTATCACATGCTTGAAAATTAGCTTCACATGTAAAAGCTGAGTGTACAGGTGACCTTATTAGTCTCAGGTAATTGGAATTTGCCTTTAATCAGGCTGTAGAGTGTCTGGCTATAGAGACAGAAGGGTCGCTAGTTCGAACCCCAGCGGTGGCAGGATGTTTTGATAAGTTGGCGATATAATTATCTCCCCTTGTGTGGAAGTACCACTTGAATATGTGATATGTTGGGAAGTTCTTACCGCTGAGAGACACAGGGACTTCCAAATTTGTGATATCCAAATTCCATTGTCTGGTATGTATTAAATATCATCGTAAGCACTGGTATTCCATACATGTAGGATCTGAACAAAACAATTGGCTGTAAATATGTACCCTGTAGTACACTTAGGATTCTGTACAGGATGATGAGCTGTAAGTATGTACCCTGTAGTACACTTAGTATTCAGTACAGAATGATAGGCTGTAAATATGTACCCTGTAGTACACTTAGGATTCTGTACAGAATGATGGGCTGTAAATATGTACCCTGTAGTACACTTAGGATTCTGTACAGGATGATGAGCTGTAAATATGTACCCTGTAGTACACTTAGAATTCTGTACAGGATGGTGAGCTGTAAATATGTACCCTGTAGTACACTTAGGATTCTGTACAGGATGATGAACTGTAAATATGTACCCTGTAGTACACTTAGTATTCAGTACAGAATGATAGGCTGTAAATATGTACCCTGTAGTACACTTAGGATTCTGTACAGGATGATGAACTGTAAATATGTACCCTGTAGTACACTTAGGATTCTGTACAGAATGATAGGCTGTAAACATGTACCCTGTAGTACCCTTAGCATTCTGTGTAGAATGATGGGCAGTAACTATGTTGTATGCACACTTCTTATAATAATTTTTTTTTAGCTTACTTGGTCCACAAGACGGGTTAGCTTATTCCTTGGCGTGGCATCTGTCATATGTCTGGCAGATGTCCAGTGATGCAGGCCTGTTCTCTTTTTCACATATAAATAATATTGAAACTAAAGGCTTGTCATGTGTAGGAAATGTTCTTCTGAAAACTTTATTTTCCCTGCAGCTTTTAATACTAAAGAAAAACATATCAACTATACCATAAACTGCAAATTAACAATTCTGATTTCATATAGGTTTAATATAATGTTGAAATGTCTGTTGTAGGCACTGCCATAGGAATTTCAGGATTCTTCCATGAATTTGAGAACTAGTTGCTCCAGGTACAGTGACAATGAATTTTCCTGTGAATTTCCTTACAAGCATACTAGTCTACATAGTAATCCATGAATCTGAATCTTTGAAATTACCCAAAGTAGAGAGATCCTTGACGAAAAATGGTTTCCATAGGTGAGTGAAAATTTGAGTTGATTTGTATGATTTATATGCTTTGGAAGCTATTTGTTGTCCTGCTTTTCTTCCAGCGTTGCATCTTTGGGATTTGCAAATGAAACAGGGTACAGGGATTGATCTCTTGGGACTGAAGTGGGACAAAAAAGGATGAAACTGGTAGATTTTGCTTTGAAAATTGGACTGAAGATACATCTTAAGTATCTAGATAAAGCATGAACATGGTTGAGATCATATTATTCCTTATTCTAAAATTTATTTCTTCAGTGCCCTGGGTTATAATGTACCAAGGTAGAAATGTTATGACTTTCTCTCAAATTAATTGCTTGACATCACAGGACAAATGCATTGTACATTCATACCAATATAATTGTTTTATTCATGGGTTTTTGGTGCTGTGACCCAAGTGACATTTAAAAACATGTTAAGGTAACCCTCGCAGGCCATTCAGTTTTGAGGACATAAGAAAAGAAGATGACAGTGAAGATAACCCTTGTCTTGGATGTGATAATGGAGAAAAAGAAATGACTTCCAAGAATTTGGCTAAAAAATCCTGGTCACAGCACCACAAATGTCATAAGTCAAATAAACATAACCTACATGTTTACAAACCATTTATCAGCTGTAATTTTGAGGAAACCTGTGGAGAACATCACAATTGTTGGGATGTCACATTAGTACACACCATATAATGTTGTGTCAAATGACTGTAAATGTGGGATGGCTTATACCAGACATGGACATATTGCTAAATAAATACAGTATATCATGGAAAAAGTCATATGTTGATTTAAATATTGATATGCTTCTTTTGTTTTGAAACTGCATTTCTGATTGATTTTTATCATTTTATCAACAGAGAGCTAGCAACAGAGATAACCTTTGAAAAATCTCTATTTAAAAATGTGTCCAACTGTGATGTGATGCTATTAGAGTTACTTCCCCCTGGTGCTTATATTGATCCATTCCAGTTACGATCACTTCGGGAGTTTGGTGGGCCTAAGGTAATGTTGAATTGAAAGAATGTACTTTAACACTTTATATAATTGATATCTCGACATGAAGAATATATTGCCCATATTTGTCACAGACCATGTTGTAGCTTTACATAAAATAGGTACTGTTTCTTAGATAAGGGACTTGTTTGTGTATACAGATAAACTGATTCATCGGCACTTTAAGTGCTGTTTCGGGCATAAATTGGGACAAACTTGCAAATATTGATACAGTTCTCAAAAGGCTGAGTGAAAGCTCGTTAGAAAACAAAATGAATCAGAATGTTGGCCCTTATTGCATATAGAAACAATTTCATGAAAAATATTACATGTTTATCTTTGCAAAAAATTACAAAAGAGGAAAAAAAAATGGACTTCTTTTCATTTACCAGAATCTCCATAAATGAGGCTTGCATTATTTTGAATATCTACTGTAAACACTCTACCACAAATTTCCAAAATTATGTATTGAAAACATTTAAGAGCAGAGAAAGTGCATCATTTTCAATTAAAAATTAAGGATGAAAAGAAAGTTGAATGTTATTTATTTTCATGTGTTATGTTGTTTTGGTAGTTCCTCAGTGATCCAGTTGATGTAGAACAGCCAGAATATCTTGCTCCATCCTTGAACATTTCCTTGTATACATCTCCTCTGAGTGATGCAACTGACAAACAGGATTTTCTGATGACCAGCGTCACCATACCAATACACCTCCGGTATCACAGACCATCATCGAGTGACGAGTACACATCTGTTATCATACAAAACCCATTGCTTCTTCTATCCTGTACACAAAAAGGTGAAATACACCTTTCACATTCCGCTCTTTGTTAATCAAAGAATACAAATACTTCTGACTTGCAAAAGTGATAATGTAAATATATTTATTTTCCTTTTTATCATTTCATGATTTTTTAACAGGAATACTGTGGAGTAGGACAATAAACACCTATCTTATGCCAAAGAATTATACTTAAGATTTGTTGCATCGAAAAACCAAAGGTCAATAACGCTTTCAAAATTGTAAAAATCACAATGACAGTAAAGACATCATTTCATCATATGGTTTGAAAGAAATTTATTGAAATCTATTGCCATAACCAAACTGAAGGAAATGTTCGGAAATGATGATGTCGGTTACAAAATAGCTCTTTCTTTTCAAGAAGTGAGTTATCCTTCTATGTATTCAACTTACTGTTGATTGTACCAGATTACATTGGGGCAGTGATTGGTGAAGAGGAGCTCCCTTGTACAAGTGCCACATTGATCAAATGTAAATGGACAGTGGTCAAATACCTGTCAGTAAGTATCTCGAATAAAGGTCCAAGTTTTAGTTTTGTCAGTCATTTAAAGTTTGCAAGGGGTTTGAGGGTACAAAATGCAATTATTTAGATATCATTGATGCAGTTTATTTATTTATTTTTTTTTTTATATATATTTTTCTCTATGAAGTTCTCAAAGTAATAAAAGAATTTGAATGTCAGAGGCCCACTGGGGTTGTTGTGTATGCTAGACAATTTTGAAGTCCTCAATGTAACATTTTATGTTGGGAGATGTTGAAACCATCAGTGTAATAACTTCAGGATTTTGGGGATGTTGTAGTCATCTGTATATCGATTCCTGTACATATGTATATTTGCTTATTGGATGATAAAGACAAATGAAGTTTACGATACATTTACTTCCAGGATGTTGATGCGATTGAAGTAACAGTGCCAGTAGGTCAAACAAGCCACACATTGCTAGTGGTAGTAGGAACACTAATAATGACAGTCGCTGGATCTTTAGTCATTTTATTGAAAACATTCAATTTTAATTATGGAATAAAAGAAAAGATCAGTTAAGTTCAGAAACATTTTTTCTCTTGTTTTTCTTTGTATCAATATTTGAACATTAATGTGCAAACTGTCATAATTATATGACAATAACCCATAATAAACTGACCAAATCCAATATTTATATCTGTTTAGTATAACTGCCAGTAATTTTTCAGCTTTATCATTGTCCTGTAATAAAGTCCACCACCTGACTGAGCATGAGGTCAAGTGTTGGCTACCCCCGATCATGTAATAAGCCCACCACCTGACTGAGCATGAAGTAATTTGGTGACTTCCTGAGGTCATATTATAAGCCCACCACCTGACTATGAATCAGAGGTAGTGTTGGCTACCCCTGATCATGTAATAAGCCCACCACCTGACTATGAGTCCGAGGTAATTTGATGACTACCTGTGGTCCTGTAATAAGCCCACCACCTGACTACGAGTCAGGTAATTTGATGACTTCCTGTGGTCCTGTAATAATAAGCCCACCACCTGACTACGAGTCAGAGGTAATTTGATGACTTCCTGAAGTCCTGTAATAAGCCCACTAACTTACTTTGATTCAGAGGTAATGTGTTGTCTTCCCCTGATTGTGTAATAAGCCCACTCCCTGATTATGAGTAAGAGGCAATGTGTTGACCCCCTGGGGCTTTTTGTTGGGTAAATACAGGTACATGATACAGGAACTGGCCCACATGTTTCCCCAACTATCTTTTGTAATTTCATCAATGGAATCCTTTTATATGCGTTTTCTAATAGCTGCATAGTTAACTGGTTTCAGTTTTGTTATCAGAAGCCATATCTGGCATCAGTTTTGTGATCGGTTTCTGTCTCCAGAAGCCATATCTGACGTTGGCTTTGTGATCAGTTTTGTCTCCAGAAGCCATATTCTGTGTTGACTTTGTAATCAGTTTCATCATCAGAAGCCATATCTGACGTTGGCTTTGTGATCAGTTTCGTCTCCAGAAGCCATATTCTTTTTTGACTTTGTGATCAGTTCATCATCAGAAGCCATATCTGACGTTGGCTTGTGATCAGTTTCATCTCCAGAAGCCATATTCTGTGTTGACTTTGTGATCAGTTTACTCATCAGAAGCCATATCTGACGTTGGTTTTGTGATCAGTTTCATCTCCAGAAGCCATATTCTGTGTTGACTTTGTGATCAGTTTCATCATCAGAAGCCATATCTGGCATTAGTCTATAAGTTTCTACCTTCAGAAGGTATATCTAGCTTCATTTTGTGACCAGATTCTATCTCAAGAAGCCATTTCTGGCATCGGTTTTGATTTCAATCTCTACCTACAAAAGCCTTATCTGGCATTGGTTTTGTGATCAGTTTCTATTTTCAGAATTTATTTTGGCCCTGTCAACTTCAAGTCTTGATAAATGTGTTAAATTTTAGTATAATAGTGATATCTTATATTTTTATTGATAAAGAATGTTAGATTCCTGTAATTACCCCAATAAAACTCACTTAATTCAGGATCATAATTTCATTATTTCATCTCATTCACTGTTTTACACATTTCAAGCATGTTGCATAGTGTCTGACATGATCTTGAATGGATGAAACCCTGAAGTGACAACATTACCAATAGTTCTCCGCTGGTTTTAATATCCCTCACATTATTTATGGAGTTTGAAATTAAACAAACTTACATCTGATATGTGAAAGCATATTTTCTTTTTATTTTCGTAGCTATAGCATCTACATTAGAATAATGCATGAACATGTGAAATTACCATGCTTCATAATATTCATCCTACAGACCTAGAAATGCCTAAAGTCCCTAGTAATGTGCCATGACCAATTTTGACATCATGATTGAGTTCATCTCTTGATGCCCATCATTGCCACATATGATTATGGCTGGGGAACTCAACTGTTTCACAGATATAAACCAGAAACAATGTCCTGAGGTGTGGGGGCCACACCCCAAGGACAATTCCTACATCATGAATGTATTTGTCTCCAGCATTGCTAAATATGGTTTAGGGGTGGAGATTTCAACTGTTTCAACAGTATATCGCCCAGAAACTTCAGTCCCCAGGGATGGGACCAGATCTTTCAATTCCTTGAACAGCCAATCATACCGAGTCCTGGTTTTATATTTAATGTATTTACTCTCCTGATCTAAAGAAACTGTTGATAACAACACCCCATAGGCCAATCAGTGATCAGGACAGCCATTCCAAGAATTTTTAAATGCAGTGTATCACTACCTGGTTTCAGTTATTGATGGATCATTTGTGAAATGATTTTGCAAGAAATTAAAACACAAAAATCTTTTATTTTCATTCAAAAAAAAAATGTATTCTATAACCAGATCATGGATGTAGATACTAGCAATTGTCCTTTTTACAAACATCAATTTGTTATCAGATACAAAATAATTATTAAGTAACAAATTAATGTATGGCAAGGTTCTCCTGAAATTACCTTCCATTTAAAACTGTCTTTGCAAATTGATAAACTGAATTCTTATCGCATGATGCAAGCCACTTTTTCACATTGTTCGGGGCATTTGACATTTGATTGGTTTGAAACAGTGCAGCCCACATCACCATATCGGCCAATGACATCTCAGATCCTACAAGCCAATCATTTCTTCCAAGCCTGGCATTAAGAGACTTCACAGCAGCAGCCTTTTGCTTCACGTTACCATGGTGGAGTTGTTGCTGGGCGGAATCTAACCATTCGTCAATTTGAGTTGAGGCAACAGGGTCTGAGTTATCGTAATTTTGGTTGATAAGACGCATAATGTATCTGGCAATATTTACTTCCCCTTGGATTGTTGTCTGGTTGTGTGGTGACACTATCAGGTTTGGACCATTCTCGACTACAAGCAAGGAATAATGATATGATAACTTCATGCAAATGGCAAACAATTGGAAACACGTCTGCATTAGGTCTGTTCTAAACTACATGAAATGACACTAAATCATTTCCAATCAAAACCTGTGTTGCAATTATCAGTATATAAATGACATTAAACCACAAACAATTCTGTTCTAGACATTTCCAATTACTAATGAGTTCATTAAATCTGTTTTCACCGAAATTCAATATTCACCTTTTTTCCATATGAGAGTGATTGCCACTTGGTGGCTGCCACGAGGACAGTTGTTATCCTGGTCACTGAAGACATTGCGTAGCTGGTCAGGCACACTGACCACACTAGAATGGACTAAACTTGACCCATATACCCTACACCTCTCTTTAAGGAGTGTGAACAGTACAAACACAATGACCGGTGGGTTCTCTGGATCAGCGTTGATGACAATGTCATGGACAACTCCACCCTGGAATGAAAACAAAGAAAATTAATTTAATGGTAATTACCACGAAATAAACACCTCATTATGATGGGTCTTAAATTCCAAACATGGCCTCATTATAAAAATGTCTAAAAATCACACTCATTATAAAAAGTGACTTAATTTCCTGACATGACTTTGTCTTATTGCAACAGATATTCCCTAGATAACCCAGTTTTAAAACTTTTGAAATTCTCTTGTAGACTTTTAATGAGTCTTAAACTCCCAACTTGGCTTCATTAAAAAGATATCTTTCCCAATTACACTAGTAATGACTCTCTTATCAAACAGAATGATGTAAAATCATATATTTTCATGAGACTAACATTTAATGGTTTTGCAAATGTTTACATTTTTGTTGGCACTTGATTTTTAGGATAAATCAGTCTACAAAATCCACTTGTACTATAATCTATGTCAACATCTTTTGTTAATCAGTTCATGTTCAGGACATGAATGAATTTAGAGTACTCATGAATTGAACAAAAAAAATCCCAAACAAAAAATATTTAATGTAGTCTTTCATTTTACCAGTCAAAGGTTTCCTTACTAAGTTACATCATAACATGACTGGAAAAAACAAGAGATAAATGTTTTATAACTAAATGCTTGGCATTGTTGATGAGATGTTATCTTAACTAAGAAAAGGGAATCCCCCCAACTCAACCCAAGGGCAATGTAAGGAATCTCACAGCAGTAAAATCATATAAATACACCAAGAATACAAGGTTCTATTTCTCAAGCAAAACTAAAAGGAAATGCTGCTCACTGGTAGGATCATGGTAGAAGATGTGGTGGATGATGACACAGTGGTGGCACTACCATACTTCTTGTTCAGCTGTTCCAGCACACCCTTCAGCTCTCCTAATCTCTGTAGTATGGCTGTCTGTTTACTTTCTAGGGCAGCTACCGAATTATCCACACCCGTTGATGCTGTTTCCATCTGAAACAAACAGATGATTTTGATTCCTGAATTTCAATCTGATCTTGTATGATGATATGCACATAAATACAGGTTATGAATTATTCTGATTCTAACTATTGTATAATTTGTTTAGGTCCTTCTAACAGCCAAGAACAAAGAAAAAATGTATCAATGGAACAACAGGCCCATAGGTCATGTATCACCCACCTGATTTAGTTTGCTACAATTGATCAATATATTATAATGGAAAATAATTTAAAACACTTGTATCTAATTCCCTCATTAGAAGTGTCCCCTCTGCCAATAGGGGCTTACATGCACTGTTCATACAAAACTTAGTTCTCTTATCAAAGGATGCTTCAAATCAAATTAGGTCAAACCTGAATCATTCCAAGAGAAGAAGGATTGAAAAAAAAAATTGTTCTATTTCTCCTATTGAACCCTGCCCCTCTGGCCACACTAGACTGAGAACCTCTGTCTACACAAAATTTATTTCCATTCACTCCAGAATGCTTCTTAACAGATTGTACAAAATTTCAATCATTTCTTCAGGAGGAGTAGGATTTCATAGAATTTGCTCTATTTTCCCTATTTGGGCCCTGCCCCATCTGACATTAGAGTGCTGGAGACCCACAATTTATACAAAAAGCTTCTGACTAAATTTGAGCAAAATCTAAGGATTTTGCTACCGCAGAAGTAGGATTTTAAAGAATTTACGCAATTTTATCTATTGGGACATGCCCCTCTGGCCCCAGGGGTTCAAGACAAACCCCTTATACAAACAAGATTCCTGTTTACCCAAGAATGCTTCAGACAAAATTTTGGCAAAACCCAAAGATTCCTCCAGGGGTAGGATTTTAAACTGTTTGCCATATTTCCCCCTATTGGACCCAGCCCCTCTGGCCCCTGGGGTATAGACTAAGTTCACTGGTCTTTGGGACCAGGTGAGCTAGAAATGACAGCAACACATGTGGTTGTCTCAAACAGGGGACATAACCTGGAGTATACCCAGCATGAGCAAACTTTTAATATAAATATATGCAAATTGGCTAATACACATGAAAATGTAATTATCTTCATCCCAATCAGAAGTCTTATTGTAAGCTATGCTAGTCAAATTCACTGATATTTTAAATAGTCTTTGCTGAAATCAAAGTAAAATAAGGGTTTTATTACAAATGAAAAAAGAGGTTCCACTCCCCTAATAACTACTCCAGCAATGGAGGGACTAGAACACTTTACAGTATCTATTATTGTCCATTAGAATACCAAAATCTTTTATTGTCCTGTAATAAGCTCACCCCCTGACCTTTGATACAAGTATGTTGACCACATTGGTTTAAAAAGGCATATCATCCTTGTTTCATTCCTCTGTTTTTTTTAATAAAGATTTTACATAAAGATTCCTGAATATCAAAGCGAGTTTATATTTTTTTGACATAAATATTGTACAAAACCTCTAAGTAGTTCCACAAAGCGTGTATGAAGAGAAATTAACTTTTTACCACAATGCCTTGGTATAAACCAGGTAAAGGACTGCTATTTAGCATTACAATATTACTGTGTGTGACATTTAGTCATAAAGTATATATATCCAAGTGTGTATAGAACTATACAAAAACCAAGTCAGGTATTTCTTAGATTACAAAGGTACTCCTCTGAAATATTATAACAATATAAAACTTGCCCATGTGTATCAGAATGTGAAACAGCGAACAGAAAATTTCATGTTAAATACTAAATTCATCCATGCATAACCCAAGTTATTTTTGAAAATCAGGCATTCATCATCTATATCAGAGCTTGTGTTAACAACTGACAAAATATATGATTCATCTATTTCCCTTACTGTCTTAATGTACCAAACAATATTAATCTCTCGGGATAGTGTTCTCATAAAGTAACTTCGTACAGTATTCAAACTAATAAGTTCACCTCTTTTCACAACAGCATGTGCTCCTACATTATTCAAATAGATAATTCTCGGCCTTTCATCCATTCAGTAAATTTGCTTGTGTTTTCTATTACTAAAATTTCATTTCTCATACAAATACTTTTATTCACACCACCCTTTCTTGTTTTAGTAAGTATAAAGAGCACTTATGTTGAATATGGTATACTGATTTATAAGGATGTAATATGCTATACTGATTTATAAGGATGTAATGTACTGATTTATAAGGATGTAATATGGTATATTGATTTATAAGGATATAATATACTGATTTATAAGGATGTAATATGGTATATTGATTTATAAGGATGTAATATGGTATACTGATTTATAAGGATGTAATATACTGATTTATAAGGATTTAATATACTGATTTATAAGGATGTAATATACTGATTTATAAGGATGTAATATGGTATACTGATTTACAAGGATGTAATATACTGATTTATAAGGATGTAATATACTGATTTATAAGGATGTAATATACTGATTTATAAGGATGTAATATACTGATTTATATGGATGTAATATGGTATACTGATTTACAAGGATGTAATATACTGATTTATAAGGATGTAATATACTGATTTATAAGGATGTAATATGGTATACTGATTTATAAGGATGTAATATACTGATTTATATGGATGTAATATGGTATATTGATTTACAAGGATGTAATATACTGATTTATAAGGATGTAATATGGTATACTGATTTACAAGGATGTAATATACTGATTTACAAGGATGTAATATACTGATTTACAAGGATGTAATATACTGATTTATACGGATGTAATATACTGATTTATAAGGATGTAATATACTGATTTATAAGGATGTAATATACTGATTTATAAGGATGTAATATGGTATACTGATTTATAAGGATGTAATATGGTATACTGATTTACAAGGATGTAATATACTGATTTATAAGGATGTAATATACTGATTTATAAGGATGTAATATACTGATTTATAAGGATGTAATATGGTATACTGATTTATAAGGATGTAATATACTGATTTATAAGGATGTAATATACTGATTTATAAGTATGTAATATGGTATACTGATTTACAAGGATGTAATATGGTATACTGATTGGATTACACTGATATCCATTACACTGATATCCCCCAACACTTTTTCTTAATGATATAGGGTTTGGTGGTCAATATTGAAGACTTAGACATTTGGTATGACACTCTGCAATCCCACCACATACAACAAAGAAACTATTGACATAGGCAAGAAAATAGGTCACAGTAACCTACTTCTGTCATGCATTTTTACGTTAATCCAAGATATATTATAGTTCATGTAAATGGTTTTAGTTTACAGGAGATCTACCCTGAAGAATCATTTTGAATGTAAGCATGGAGGACCAACATTACCTACAAAGTGAAAACACATGTAGCCCAACCATTTGAATCCACTGGTAATAGGGTGGGTTAAACAATAATTCTGTTCTCTGTTCCTATGACCTCTGCTCAGTTTGACCTTTTAACCTCTGCACCTTTAAACCCTTCATCTTGACCTTTCAATCATTCATCAGGCCTCTGGTACCTTTGACTTTTCATCTTCTACAACATCCTCTGATAGAACAGCATCTCCATTATGAACCTTCCTATGACCTTCCATTTCCTGCCTTTTTTTTGTCAAATCCTTTTTCTCTATAAAACTGCCAGCATCATCATCAAAACTGCCTCCCTCCATATCATACGTTTGAATATCATCACCTGTTTTTAAAGCTATGTCAGTTTTTTTTGTGAATTCATCATTTACACCTTTATCATGATGATCAACTAAATTTTCAGTTTGTTCTGCCTTAATTAACCAATTTTCTTCCTTAGCTGGTAGTAACTTGTGTTGCTCTAATTCTTTCTGTCTGGTTGTATCTTGTTTATTGTCCAGTTTAGTTTGCTTTAATTCATCCTGTACCTCACTTTCCTCAACCTTTTCTTGTGAAGACTTATCAACATTATCATCTTCCTTTTTCTTTTCCTGTGGTGTATATACTAGATGAACATTTTGCTTGGCAGTTTCAAGTGTCTTATGCTGTGGAATATCACATAGTTCCCTCTTTTCTTTGAGATTTTTACAAAGAACATCATATTGCTGTACTATTTCAGTAGTCTCTTTTATTGAATTATCACTTTGCTTGGCCTCATATTGCTTCTCCTTCTCTAAGCCATGACTTTGCCTGGCGTTGTCTTTTTTCTCCTTTTCTAAAATATCACTTTGACAAACCTTTTCTTGTTTCTCCACTGATATACTGCTTTTCTTAGCTATTTCTTGTCTGTCCTTCACTAAAATATCACTTTGCTTGGCCTTTCCCTGTTTCTCCTCCTTTGAAATACCACTTTGTTTTGCCTTTTCTTGTTTTTCACTCTGTGAAATATCACTTTGCCAAACATTTTGTTTCTCCACTGAATTATCACTTTTCTCAGCATTTTCTTGTCTATCCTTCACTAAAATATCACTTTGCTTGGCCTTTTGTTGTTTCTCCTCTAAGTTATCACTTTGCTTGGCCTTTTCTTGTTTTTCCTTTTCTAAAATATCACTCTGCTGTGCCTTCTTGCTGCTGTGAAATGATGTAATTTTCTCCTTACATGAACTAATAGCCTTCCCCATATCTGACACAAAATTTGGTACCCACTCTCTGTGTAAAACATACAGCTGAGAGTTGTAATTAATTGATATCCTGATACTGGGTACTCTCTAGGAGAGTTCTGGAAGTAGCTATGACACACGTGCATACGAGATGGTTGTGCTGCAACACTGAGGCCTCAGCTTGTCAGCTGTGTTTATATGTAATAAGGAACGCTATACAAGGGGAGGGGTGTGAGGAGAGTAAGAGATCAGGTTGCTTCTTACCTACTGCACAAGTCCACCTCTACACAACCACAAAGATAGATGTTTGTACTTGAGTTAACAACCCTACACTTCATTTCAAACACATGCATGTGTAATGCCTACTAATCCAGTAAGTCTGTTATGATTGTAGTTAGAATAACCTTGACTGATTCTGTCTGGGAAAAATTTTCATTTCTGATACTTTATTACAAATAGCATGTATCCATTCATTCACACAGTTGTAATCAGCAAAGTTGGCTAAGGCTGTTAGATCTGAAATATTTTCTCATCTACAACTCTGATACCACACATTGTCAAGTGTGTGTCTTCCACGGACCCTATAACATCAGCAGCAGATGGGTGACAGTAGGTGACAAGAAAGATACTGGTAGATTTCAAAGTTTACACAGCCTAAATATGATTATGTTTTATCAGTTAACACTTCTTCTACACAACAAAAACAGTATATTTACCCATTAGGTTCTTTAATTAAACCTTTTTTGTAGGATTAATATCATGGAATTGAATTAAAATCAAAGTCACATTATGCTGCATAGATATGGATCCCCCTCCACCACACCACCCAGATCATTATAAATCCAAAGTGACCCCTGACTCTTAAATTCTGACCAATGTTTACCAAAATGTCATGAGGTGGAAGTAATATGGTGAGAATAGAAACCAAATCTGTTGAAAGGTACATGTGAAATCTCATACAAATGCTTTTTAATTCTATCTTAATTTATTTCAAATATGCATGGTCAAGTGTAACCTTTGACCCTTTAACCTTGACTAATGACTACCAGAGACTAATATGACGCAGAAATTGAAGTTGTGATACTGTGGTGTTAATATGTGACCTAAAGTTAAGAAACTGGTTTTGAGGTAGCTTGTACACTTCTTTGTGCTACACATGCACAGATGGATGGACAATAAGCATGCAACAATATATCAAATTACGATATATCATGATATTTTGTCTTTGATATGATACACGATACACTTTTACAATATCACGATACGCCTACGATACATTCCTGATGTTGCCCCCGTCCGTTTTTAGATTCTCCCTTGTAAACCATTCGGAACACCGCGGCCGACTCCATGTCATCTAAGATGGAAGGTACTGTAATTGAGGCGAGGTAATCTGAATGCTTGTAAACATATTAAACTGATATGGCGGAAAGTGCAGCTTCAAGCATGGCCAAGTCGGCGACTACAGAAGCTCCTGATTAATACCACCACCGGCATCGTACCGGTCACCAATCTGGGCCTACTTATATATATATACATATATATAGTTCAGTCTATTCCTTTATCCTATACGTATCATTTATGTATCGAATATGTATGATATCGTGAGGCAAGTATCGCAATACGTATTGTATCGTCAGGTCAATGTATCGTTGCAGCCCTAATGGACAATCACTTCAAGGTGCTCATGTATTCAAAAAATGTGATTAACCAGAAGGAGACGATGAATCAGATACCAGGGTTAAATTTTAGGAAGTGTGCTCCATAACTTGAGCCAAATTCTTGTCCTAAGAAATATGCAATCTACTGGTAATCAAAATCAGTTCTCTCATTTCATTTTCTGGACTATGTTGTGTAAGTTGACCTTCTGATGACCTTTTATATTTACATAACTCATCTATAATTGTTCAATCAGATAATCCAATTCTGCAAATATATGGAATATAAAAGTTCTTGCAAAGTATTCATTTGTTGGAAGTGGCAATTACGAAGGTTCAAGTATTTATCAAATCGACAAACTCAAAAACTGTGAGTATTAAGTTTTGCATGGAGCTGCCATGGAGTGTTTAAAAACCCTCACATGTGATTTAACAAACAATTTCTGTCCACAATCCTTGTAATCAGCGTAACTTTGATTGATTGTCGACTATTTGATCCTAAATCATCAGAATAGCAAATCTTAATGTAATTAAGTACAAATTCAGCATTTGCAAGCAGTTTCTCAAGAAAATTCAATGTGTATCATTAATGCTGGTATAACCAATTAATATAGCACTTTAGTATGACTTGGACAAAAAGAAAACTTAAAGTTCCCATCTTGGCTGACTTACTACTTCTTCTCATCCAGCAACACCTATTAACTCCCTTTCCCCTGAAATAATTTCTTTGAATTATATTGAAACTGAGAGTAGAAAAAGCCTTACCAAACATACTTTAATTACCTAGCAACTGAAGTATACAAGGAATCAGGCAAAAGTCTATTCTGAGACTGTAAATTTTGTTTATAGAAACAATAAATGACAAGCGCTCCTTCAAAATGTGAGAGAATAATTATTGTTTTTTTTTTTTCAGCACAAAAATATACTTTTCATTTCAGCAATATATAAACTAATGGCCCATAGGGCATGTATTGATCAACCGGCTTTGCTTGGCTGAAATCACTTCATCTAAAGTAAAGGAAAAGGACTTTAAAATATACAAGCACAAGACACACAACATATACTGGACAAAATAAGTTAAGGATCATAAATTGTGACCATAATATCTTTAAAAATTCAAATCATGTATTGCCGGTAATTGCACTCGTAGTTTCTCCAATATGTACCTAAAGTCATGTCAAAGGTGAAAGCACGTGCATCTGAAGGTCTTGCCGTTCCGCTCTAGTTAACTATGGTGGTGTGAAAAACAGACTGGTCTATTACTACAGAGGAATCTTGCAGGTTTTGATTCTGTTACTTCTAAGCTAAAAAAAGTTGAATTTGGAAACATTTAATGAATTTGTAACGAAAACTTGAAAAACTAATCATGCGAAGACACTTAAATGATATGGAAGCCGCGCGAGCTATAGGGCTCCTTCAAGCTGGTCAAACTCAACGAAATGTGGCGGCAAAGCTTCATGTTTCTCAGAGCGTGATTAGTAGGCTATGGAATCGCTATCAACAGACAAATAACGTCCGTCAACGCCCCAGATCTGGACGACCACGCTGTACGACAGCCCGACAGGACAGATTCATTTGCATCACGGCACGACGTCAGCGGTTTTTGAGTGCTCCTGTCTTGAATCTTCAGTTTCAGCGTGCTACAAATCTAAGGATTTCATCCCAGACAATCAGAAACAGACTCCATGCCTCTAATTTACGAGCTAGAAGACCAGCAGTCCGACCAATTTTATCCAGAGGTCATCGACAATCCAGACATCAATGGGCCACTCATCATTTGAATTGGCAATTACGTCATTGGAGAAGTGTTATGTTCACAGATGAGTCTAGGTTTTGTGTTGACTTCCATGACGGTAGGAGGAGGGTATGGAGAACCCAAGGAGAGCGCTATGCAGACTGCTGTGTTGTCCAGCATGATCGCTTTGGTGGTGGGTCAGTGATGGTTTGGGCAGGGATCAGTGTTGACTTCCATACAGACCTCTACATCATAGACAATGGATCTTTAACAGCTGTTCGATACAGGGACGAGATTCTACACCCTATAGTAAGGCCCATTGCAGGAGTTGTTGGCCATGATTTTATTCTGATGGATGATAATGCTCGTCCTCACCGTGCTCGTGTGGTCAACGACTATCTTCAACGTGAAGCAATCGTTCGCATGGACTGGCCAAGTCGTTCTCCTGATCTGAACCCTATCGAGCATGCTTGGGACACCTTGCAACGCCGGGTTTCAGCTCGACCTAATCCGCCACAGAACCGCCAACAGCTTATGATTGCTCTGCAAGAGGAATGGCAGCGCATCCCACAGATCAGCCACCGACGACTAATAAGGAGCATGTGCAGACGTTGCAGGGCAGTTATTGATGTCAACGGAGGTCATACTGCCTATTAAACTGCCAATTGCAGTTTGATGAGTTTTCCTTGTCTACATGATTAACTTGCTCTACTTCCTCTTACACTTTGATTTCAAGGGTGCTGTTACTCAGGGTTATCTGCTCTTGGTAGCAATTACCACAAATGAATTTGTTTTGTGTAATTAAAGACTAAAATGAATGTTCTGTCATTAAAATTTAAAATATAATCATATTATTATTTGTATGTAAAACTGCACTGTTTCAAGTTTATGATCCTTAACTTATTTTGTTCAGTATATCTATATTTCCATTGAGTTCACTCCTCTGATGCTAACTAGGTCAGCAAAGCCAGACATACTTCAGATCAAATAGTGACAGAATCATGCCATTCTTACTAACCAAGAAGGATTTTTAAGAATTATTTCCATATAATGGGTGGCCGAGACTCACCGTTTATACAACATTGATTCCCCTTCACCCCTTTGCATCAAATTTTGACAAAATCCAATCATAATTTTTTAAAAAAATTACACTATCTTCCCTATTGGGCTCTACCAAGACCAACCATTTATAAGAAAATAATTCCCTTTCACTTAAGAATTCTTTGACCAAATTTTTGATTTGCTCTATTACCACTTTTGGGCCCCATCTCTCTGGCCCCAATGGGCTGAGATCCACCGTTTATACAAAATTGATTCCTCTTCACACAAGAATGCTTCAGACCAAATTTGAGCAACATCCATTTCTTCCTACAGGAAGGGAAGGATTTTAAACAATTTTCTCTTTGTCTCCTCTCAGGCCTGACTCTCTTGCCCCAGGGGGCTGAGACCTGATGCTTAGACAAGATTGGTTTCTTCACTCACTGATGCATCAGACCAAATTTGGGCAACATCTATTCGTTCCTACAAAAGGAGTAGGAATTTGAAAATTTTACCCCTTCTGGGCCCTGCCCCTCTCACCAAAGGAGCAGAGACCCGCCATTTATACGTAATTGATTCCCCTTCAACCAAGAATGCTTCTGATCAAATTTGGGGAAAATCTATTCCTACAGGATTAGGATATTAAACCAGAGGGCCATGGCCCTTAATGGACATCTGACATTTGACAAAGGACGGACAAACCACAGAGTTTTGCTGATGGTGGTCTGACAAATCTGATAAATTCAAATTTTCAACATCACTTGAAAGTATCAGAAACTCATAAATAACATAATAATAAATGAAAAACAGTTGCATAATCATGTTACAAGATTGCTACTATTGAAAAATAATCAGTCTGAAAAATAACAGCATATCAACTCTGTCTTTTTCTGAACAAATCAAACTCCAAACATTTTTGTCGATGGTGTGAATGACACTTGCAAAGAAGTTCAGACTATTTGTTTAAGATGAGTTATGTTGGATTTTGGACCAAAGAGTTAAAAATAAGATTTGGTCAGGACAACCTCAGAATCACTCCATGCACATTTGATATCACTGCCACTTCCTAAAAATGTTTCAGGCCAAATTTGGTTGAAAATGACCGAGGAATTAAGTTGGAGTTGAAACAAAACATTGTCTTACTTCCACATTTGGGGCCCTGACCCCAGATCCCTAAGGGATGAATTAAAATTCTGAATTTAAACAATGATTCCCCATTCACAATGATGTATAAGACCAACTTTGGTTAAAATTCATTCAAGCATTGCAGAAGAAAAAGTATTTTGAAACAAAGTATAGACAAATTTAAGATGAGGTACACAGTGCTCCAGATAGCCTGCGTGAATGCGTTTTCACGCACAATATTTCTAATTTCACGCTAGGAAAAAAATAAGATTTGCGTCATTAACCCGTGCGAAATCCGGACTCTGCGTCAATGTCCGGCTCCAATATTACGTAGTTAGAAAACTCAATAATCTAAGTCAAACAGACACTTATCAAGTAAACGAAACTCGTAACAAGCGCTTTCTTGATCGTGATTATAAACCAGTCGCATAGCAAATATGGCGCTGTCAAAAATGTTTACAAATTCAGTGTTACCCTAATATGGAAAAACCCATACACTTGTTGAAGGCAGGGGTGAAAAAACCCCTCAATTTATAAAGGTAGGAGTGAAAACCCCACATGTCAAAAAGTTATCTGGAGCACTGAGGTACAAGTTATTAAACTTTATGCCTTCTCCCAATATGTTTACACATGGAAAACAATTACTGTCATGGAAACATGCATATATCTACAATAATTATTACTATTAAAATCAAAATTTTACCAAACTTAATGAAAGCCTGCACATGTCTGAAGATATTTGAAACTAAAAGAGAATTTTCGAACAAAATATTATCCAAATTGAACAAAACATTCAAAGTAGTAAAATTTTAGATCAATATATTCCTTTAATTGGTATCAAGATGACACCATAAAGAGAAGTGAAAGACATTTTCAAAAGGATAAGCACAAGTACACAAAGCTTTATATACTAGTGGGTTTGAGTGGAAATACAGCCTGGTAGCATTGTATAGTTTTTGAGCACTGATAAGGAATATGCTCTATTTCATGGCAGAATTTCTGTATTTCAAAGTTATATACTGTGGTAGCGCTAAGGTTCAAAAATAGAGAAATGTATCAGAGAAAAATATTTACAAAATAACTTCAATATTGACGTCTGCTGATTCATACTAAGACTACATATTAAATACATATTATAAGGACAAATTGACATCATTGTGCACTCCTTATGTTAGGTCGATAATTAAAATATTTGATCTTATTTACAATACTTATGTATGAGATGCTAATTTATATCATAAACTTTGATAAAATAGTTCTGTAATAATAGTTTTTTTTGTGAACATAAGTGAATCATGAGGTTCTGTTTTCTCTCCATATACATGCAATTTACAAGTTATGATTATGCATCTTAGTTTTTTAATGAAATAATCTCTGTCCATTGCTTTAGTCTACCTAATCTAATTATGATTTATCAATTCAGTCTAATTGATTTAAATAGCATCTTCATGTGTGTTTAGACACTTGATACAGTACAGTGTTTGCCTACTCATGATTAAAATTGTAAAAAGTTTGTAGCACTCTAAACATAATTTACAGAAGTAGCAACAAAATATACCACATTACTATCTAAACAGCTCGCATATCAAACGCACAATGGCAGCTACCTGGTATATTTCTATAGTGCTGTTTTGACAGCGTTGAACTTGTGACGTCAGATGTAGACAATCCATATATTGAGGTGGTCGCCGCTATGTCAAATGTGTGCATTTCACATAAATCAAAATCACTAGGAAACGAAATTAAGCACGATGTTTGCACTTCCTTGGCCTTTTATTTTATAATAAGTATTTTAGAGCTAAATATGGCAAAACATTCGGCACACTTTAAGCAGAGAAAACGAAAGTGGTGTCATTTCCATTACTTCACGCTTCATAGAAAACCACACAGTATACAAAACATAAAGATAATAAATCACATCTGATTGGAGTATTTGATATTAACAATCGCGTGTACTTATGTATGCGGATTTAAAAACCACCAAGTAATTAGACCCGTTGCCTGCCTGGAAATCGTAAATTGTCGTATCGTATACTGAATTGTTACTAGTAGGTCATGATTGAACTAATTTCACCATTAAATACATACCTTTTCGCAGTTGTCTGTATCTGTCTGCATATTTGGCAATTTGTACATATTATCTGGTAAATCTAAGGTTACATTCGAGTCGTAATACGGCTGAACCTTATACATTACTTGCGACATTTTGCCACATGTGGACCGGCTTCTGACGTTCGTGAATATCTAGTTTTACCGAACTCCTTGTGTCTAACTTTTGAACATAAATGAAATCGATAAGTCTCGAGGTGTTTCAAATGAGACAATAACGCAATACGTATGTAAAGTCAAATATGATTGGCTAATAAAAGTTGCAACAACAACTTTCATTTCTTCCTAAAACTGTGTCACATGGGTCTACTATCACTTTGACTGTTTAAGTATCTTCAAAATATACAAATAAAACTGAAAAGTACATAATCACGACGCCAGAGGGCAGAATTTAATAGTATAATTCAATACTGTCTAAAATGAACCATCCAATGCGAGTTTCTCTCTTATATCGGGTGCGAGAAAGACGGATCAGAAAGAAACAATAACATTATTCGATTTGAATCTCCTTAAGATCCTTTTTCACCACATGAAAAACTTAACGCGATCAAAATTATCAAAGTGAAGGTAAATATCGTAAATCTGATGTACGAAAATCCGAGGTAGCCGCACTTAACGGTAGGACTTCCATTGTATATTACGATTGCGTTGATCACGTGATCAAATTTGGAGAAAAATGGCGGCTTCCGAAAGTTGAAACATGGACACTAAATCCGATATAGAGGGCTGCCGATGTGCACAAGGGCCGCCTTTTTCAAGTAGCAGGGAACATTAGAGCACCTGGAAGTATTTTAAAGTGTGCATTATGTCCACTAGAGGAAGACGCGGAAGAGGGCGACCGCCAAAGACGCCTTTGTCATCCGTAAGGCCCAGGAGTAATTTTTTGAGAAAGCCCAAAGCCTATCAAAACCATGGAACTCCATCAAGTGATCCAAGTTCTCGGTCGAGTACCCCAGTCAGTACGCCTGGAACCCCGATACGGGGACAGGGGAGGGGCAGGTCCCGTGAGGCTGCACAAAGAGGTAGACATTTCATTCAAAACATGATATTTGAAGACGATGATCAATCGCGATCTAGTCTTGATCCAGAGGATAAAGCAAGTGACGTTATAGATGATCTGGATGAAAACGATCCGGTTTCAGATGCTAGCTATGAAGAATCTGACTCTGATTATAGTGATGATAGCTTCAGTACTATAGGTAGCTCTGCTGGCAGGAGAAAATTGTTTTTTGGAAGAAGACCTAAAACACCAGAGCTACCGGACGACAAAGATATTACACCATTAACTATGCCTCCTAGTTCAACAGATTTGTTGATACCCATTGAAAACCTTATGCAAAGTTTAAGCATCTATGAAGTGCTGCGACATTTCCGTACCATTCTCAGATTATCCCCATTTAGCTTTGAGGACTTTTGTGCAGCAATAATGAGTGATGAAATTTCCTCGCTGCTGACAGAAATTCATATAACATTATATAAAGCGTTATGGCGTGAAGAAGATGGTAATAATACAGCATTTGGTCCCTCGGATATGAAGGACAGCATCAATATATCATTGTTCTTCGTTGATGCTTTTACTTGGCCAGAATCCATCCGAGCACTACTTGACACAGAGTCTGACAGATATCCAGAGTATAAGGTGGCAATAGAATCATTAGAACATCCAGACTTCCCCTTTGTGCCTGTTGAAGAAAGACTTAAAGTTTTGAAGACTCTTACTGACCTGTTTTTGGTTACAAACAATGTGAGAGAAGAAATTATGAATGAAGGAAATATCCAATATGATGATCACTGCAGAAACTGCCATAAGTAAGTTTCTTTCTGAAAACTTTTATGCATATAACAGATTTAAAGTAAAGGTTAGATATATGGAAAAGTGGAAATATTTGCTTACCATAGAATAACAGTTTATATTTTTATCAATGTTCATTTAACAGTACATAAGGTATTTTAAGGAATTTTATCAACTTTTGTTTTGGGGTAGCATTGATATCTTGATTTTTTAACTGAGCATTCATTTCTTAAGCAGACTCGGAGATTTGCTGTGTTGTGAAACCTGCTCTGCTGTGTATCACCTAACATGTGTGGAACCTCCCATGGAAGAGGTACCGGAGGAAGATTGGGTCTGTGGAGTTTGCCGAGCTCACAAGGTGCGTCAATGGAGATCATCACTTTCAAAATCAATTGCAACATTTTTCTTGATTTTGAGGACAAAGTCAGATGTTTTTAATTTAATTAAAGTAGATGCTGACAAGCAAATTTTTTTATAAATATTCTAATCCAGTGGGAAATCAATGAAAATTTAATAGTTTCATTGTTTCGTGATTACATGAAATCTGAAATTATTGGGCATCAAGTTTACTGCTGGTGGAATTACTAGTCCTGCACATGTCTGGGTCCGATATCAGTCATTTTAAAGAACAGAGGTCTGGTGTGCTGGCTGGAGCTAGAGCACACCTCTGACGAAAACATAGAATTCTGACATAATTTGGTGTAAATAACTTTTGAGTTCGTGATGAACTATGAAAAATCAACTAGCTTAAATTCATTGACCAATGAGGTATATATATTTATGCATCCAAAACTACTCATTTCATCCCTGTTATACATTGTCAATTTGAAAAGTGACACCAAAAGTTGTAAGAAAAAGTCATGGTTTCAGTCAAGAAGAAGTGAGTGCCCAGTCTTGATATCAGACACTCATCTGTTAGAATGATCTAATCACATTAAGCTTACATTGGAAAACAGCTCAGGACTGTTCAGGTCTGAAACCTGCATAGGAATCAATAGACTGTAAAATCCTATACTTTTTGTTACTTATTTGAATAGATTGGTGACATATCAATTTTAAATCAATGATAATAAATCTCTTACAAAATTCTATGATTTTATAGTAGATCTTTGCAAATTAAATTTATCGTGACTTTTAAATATGAGTTAATTTTTTTTTTTTTTTGTAGATTAAAGGTGTTACAGATTGTGTATCTGAGGCAGAAAAAAGTGGTCTTTTATGCAGACAGGAACCTATTGGGTTTGACAGACATGGAAGAAAGTATTGGTTTTTAGTGCGGAGAATCATTGTGTAAGTCTTCACTTGTTAAAAAGAATAAACTAGAATGATGTAGAATTACATTTCATTTCATTGTAAATAATAAGGCATTAAAATTTGTGTGTGGTTATGACCACATGATTTGCCTAAGTAGGTATTGGTTAACTTATGATTTCATTTTCTAGTTATTTGATAATTGTAAATATAAAAATTGTTCTGATTGTTAAAAAAAAAAAAAAGCATGCAAAGAAAAAAAAATGAAAGAAGAAATAGATACACAGTTCTACAAAAATTCTGAAACATTTTCCGAAGTTGGAAAGAATATAAAGTTATGTAAATAGATTTTTGTGTATTTTGTGTATTATGTATATATTCTCCAACTATAGATGTATATTATATGTGAAATTTTACAGGAGCAATATAAAATATGAATAAAAAGTATGTTCAATCATAAGCTGGAATTGAGAAAAAGAACTTGCTTTAATTTCCAGGGAGGGTGAAAATGAAGTTTGGTACTACAGTACAAAGGGTCAGATTGACGAGTTGCTGGAGGTACTGGACTCTGAAGGCTGGGAGAAAGATCTGGTCAACGCCATCTATGAATTCAAAGAAGATATTCTCAAACAGATGGCTGTCACTCACGAACTCACAATGTTACACAAGGGCAGCAAGAAATCTGCTTTGGAGTTGGAAATAAGTAAGCCATCCTCCAGTAATGTTATATATTTTAGTCATGAAAGGAATGAAATGTGCATCAAAAATCTTGGTCATTTTCAAAACTGGTGATTCACAAATTACTTTGTTAGATTAGTTTGAAAATAAAGCAATGGAAATTTACACATTTAAAAATTAGTTTTTAAGTATAACATTTTAAAGATATGCTTATATTTTATTGCCTGCTTCAAGTATTGATCATTTGCTGTTTTTACTTGCTAATAGAACAAATTTAAAAGATAGAACTGCTATGAATTGGATAATTTTTAGATGAAGTTGCCAAGACACAAGCAGAAAGGTCATTACGAAAAGCGCAAGAAGAGGCAGAAAGGAAAATTAAAGAAGAGGAAGAGGAGAAAAGGAGGAAAGAGGAAGAAGAATCTGAAGAAAAAAGAAATCTTGAAGAAAATAAAGAATCAATGGAACTTGATGGTCCAAAGGAAAATGGAGCCACCTGGGCAAAAGACGAAATTAAAGAGGACACTATCCAAGCCAATATGGTAATGATAAACCTGATAGTGTAATGATAAATTAGGGCATTTTTTCTGCATTATAACCTCTGAATTTCATAATTGTCATTTTTGAAAGCATGAAATTAAAGATAATTCGTTCTATTTTGTTCTTTCTGGAAAATGTAAGCCTGCATTTCATTGAGTTTATTAATTGGTCAGTTGGTTGAGTATCAGACTAGCAGGTGAAGATCCCAGGTTTATGCTTCTCGTGAATCTGACATTACTGACTGTCAAATACTGTTGCAATTTTGTCCTTTAGCATTGTACTTTACCCAAATTGTTCTTGTAAGAATAAAGTGGACCTCCCTTATGTTGTTCAGTGAGGCAGCCACCAGCAACTAGATAAAAATTTAACTCAAATTTAACCCTTAAGCAATAAACCTATCATGCAAAGAACATCGTTTCAAATTATGGATGTAGAAAATTTTGTTAATTTCAATAAACATCAAAATAATGATGCAGGGTGTAACATGTTATTTCCAGGATGAATTTGTATTACCTGGTCAACATGTCTGTTTTTATTTTACAGGAAAAAAATGATATGGAGATGACAGAATTGATCAAAACTGAAACCACCACTTCAGTCACAAGTAATATGACCATGACTGCCACTGTGTCAGGCAACGGCAGTGCAACTGTAGAACAGACAGAAGTTCTGACCACAACAACAACCACCTCAACTTTGGTGAAGTCTGTCACTACAATCTCTGAATCTTCAACAGTCACTCCGAAGATGGAGGACATAAAGGAAGAAATGGAAGTAGATATAAAATCTGAACTGAAGGAGGAAATTATGGAAAATAATGTAGAAACCAGTGAAATTAACCAAGAAGTGAAATCAGAACAACTGAAGGATCTTCAAAACCAAGTAAAGCAACCACTCGACATTAGAAAAATTGACTTAAAAAACCTTACTCAAGTTAACGACAAACCCAAGTCCACAATAATGAATGTTCAGTCAGTTTGTCCAAATGTGAAACAGACTGTTTTGAAAATGAATGATGAAAGTAGTCCACAGAAACAGACTAGAACTGTTTTAATTGTAAATAGAGATGGCAATAAGGTGACATTGGCTGTCAGTAAACAGCCACTCGATGGCACGAAGGCTGAGACAACTACCATCCAGCAAACTAGTACGACAACCACAGCATCAGCCCTAGCAGGTAAAGTAGTGTATTGAACAGTTGAGTTAGCAAAGAACATGAAAGATTTCAAGTGTTCCTTAATTTAAGGTAATTTGAAAACTCTTTTATTGGTATGCTGTTTAAAATTCTATATTACTGTCTTGAAGCTTGTGATTTAATGTTGATTACTTGATTTCACCATTCGACTGCCCTGATGTAAGATCTTACGGTCTTATACGTCAGGATGGTGAGGATTTTTAGAAATGACATGCTGTATCTAAGCTAAAAATTCTCACTTGTTATAAATCAGATCAATTTATATGTTTACTGTTAGTAGCATGACTGTAGAATCAGAAGTGAAGTATGCTAAGTTTGAAGTCATTTTATCACAATACAGACATATTCAAATTTGAAGTCTGTCATTTCTAATCTTAACGGTATGCTGGATCTGATGAAGGTCGATCAACTTGTCACTAATTTGTATTATCAGGTACAATATCATATATTATATATTATAGCAGGAAAGATAGCATTAGCTACAAAGGAAGTTGCCTTTTTTGTTTTTGGTGCAGTAAGAAATCCTTTGGATGAGTTACAATGTTGACAGGAGGATTAGCATTGATTTTCATTTCCACTGGTCACATGGATCCATTGTCCAGTAGAACTCACAATTTCGAGACATTTTTCTGATATACATGATCGCATTCAATTTCAGAAGCCAGAAAGATTGTTACAAGGTCAAAAACTGGTTCACTAACTCCAAAGCAGTTCACAGATTCAATAACGGGAACCACATCAGTCAAAACTCTTTCCAAACTGTCTTCCTCTTCATCTGATGATCTTCTAGTCATTAATAAAGATGGTGACATCACTAGGGTCACCAGGAGTAAGTCAGCCTCTGTAAGCGCTTTACAGCAACAGCATTTTAAGCTAGGTAAGTCAGGCAAGATATTGCATATTATGCAGTGATTTGTGTCAAAGTGTTTATCAGCAAAAAAAAATAATAATAAAAATGTCAAAACATGAGAAGAGAAAAGGTTGGAAATCAAGATAATTTCAGGAATGAAATAGAAAGAAAAAGGGAGTGAATTCTTTTAGCCTCCTCAGCTTTTTATAAGGGAAAAAGGCCCAACTTGTTTTTGGGTCATATAAGCAGAAAAAGAAAAAGAAGAAATTGTTTTATTTTACAATTTTTTTATTTTCATAAATAATCTGTGCTTTTTCAACTAAATACCTGGTAAGGATGTGATTTTGTGCAGTAAAGAGTGGTTATCATTTACTGAGGTGATAATGAAAATTTCATTATATAGGTGTTTGTTTATGTTTTTGATATGGCTTAATCGTTATTTCACAGGCATGGAATGTAATTTTAAGAATTACGTGAACCAATATGCTACAAACAACCTGGCTCTGAACAAATACCAGCATAATGAGGAACGCGACAAACGGCGCTACCTGTCTCATAAGTTCAGTCTTACGCAGGCTAGTGAGTTCAAATGGAATGGGGCAAACCATGGCAAAAAAAGTACAGTGATTCAGACATTGATGTTGACCATTATACAGCTGGAGTCAAGTATCCCCAGCTCATTTCTCCACCCTAACTGGCCACTTCATCGACAGAGCTGGACGAATGCTGTACACATGTGCCGTAAACCAAGCGACTTCTCTCTTGCCCTTTCTATACTTGAAGCTTGCATGAAGCCTGTGATATTCAATCCAGTATGGTCTGAAGCTTTGGGTAGGTAGTTCATTGATTGTCAATTTGCCCATGTTATCTTGAGGCATCTCTGAAGAAAGAAAAAAGAAACAATTCTAGAATTGCTGGTACTCAATCTTAGCCTGGTCATGTTTTAGTATATTATTGAATTATAAAAGTTTAGGATAATGATATTGAATTATAATAAAAGGATAGGTTAGCATTCCTGCAAAATAGGCTGAGAAAAATGTTACTATTGTTGCATTTGTAAATGCGAAATAGAAAAGACTAAAATGAGATTACTGTTCTGGTGGACATATATTTTAATATGAATCGTTTGTGTTCCCTTGATAATATCTACTGCTGGATTGGTAGTTATTGAGGTGTATTTGTTTTTCTTTTTCTGGATCCTAGTAATCACCTTACCTGTCTGTTTGTTATTTGTTTTTCTTGATTCATTACTGCATAAAAAGAAGGTTTTCTTTTGTTTTTTGTAATTTCTCCATCCTCCAAACATCGCCTAGCACATGAAGAAGATCTGTCATTGTCCTAGAATAGATAATTATCAAACTTAGTAGGATGAAGACCAGAAGCATTAGGATATACATAGTGACATGTTTTACAGAAAAGGGTCAAGGATGTATTCAGAATTAATATCCAGGTTGTACTGCTTTTATTTATTAAGTACTGATTTACATCAAAGTTTGTATGTTAACAGTTTCCTTTCCTGTTCAGTAGCATTATTGACCAATCGGATTATGCTATTTCATAATCCTGTAGAATGCCTAACCCCAGAAGGTTATATGTTGACCTCTTGTCTTACTGCAGATTGTTCGGTACATCTAATTATGTAAATTTTGAAAGTTTTGTATTTATTCTTTCATGTTTTGTTTCAGGACACTGTCGCCTGCAGAAGATTACATCCCTAGACAGGGAAGAGATGAAGAAACGAGAAAAGGAATTGAGAAAGAGGAAGGAAGAGGAGGAGGAAGGTCGGCCATTGGTGTGGATAAAATACACTTTAGGGTTGAAGCACCAGGTAAGTTAATTAATGAGGAAAGGCCACCAGTAACAGAATTGGAGGAAAAAATGACTGGTTTTTAATGTTTCAGAGTCTTGGTACAGTGTTTTCTCTAGGTATTTGGTTCATTTAATCAGGGCAAATATTTGGAAACATTTAAGTTGAAATTTGAGTCATTTCCAGTTGATTTTAGTGTGAAATGTTCAATATCACATTGAGAATTGGATTGGTGCCTATTGGAATGGGATCGTTCGTCTGACCCGAGGTAAAACACTGTTATCATATCACTGCAGACACAAATCCAGGGCATTATTCATGTATCAGCTTTCATGGTATTTTTTAGGGGGACTTATTAATATGATAGTATTAGATGACATTTATATGACATTTCTGTGTTTGTGCAGGTGTGGAAGCAGAGAGGAGAGGAATACAGAGTGACAGGTGGTCAAGGATGGCGATGGATTAGCTCCACACGGAAATATCAATTTGTACCTCAGGATACAGTTGGACTCAGGAATGTAGCTCGTAAAATTCAAGCCCGTAAACGTAAGGCAGCGGAAGTCATACCGAAGGCAGCAGACAGTAATCCAAAGTCTGTTTCCTCCCCCAGCAAGTCAGAGGGAGCAGAAAGTGTGGCTATGGATACAAAGGTGGAAGAGGAAAAGACGGAAACTTCTCCAGCAAATTGTAATGAGGAGTCATTAAATGAAGATGATGGTTCTTCTAAGGATTCCACCAAATGTAGTGATGCTGCTGAGAGACTCAGTTCAGATGCAGTGAATTCTATTGATGCTATGGACATAAATGATAAGGAAAGGAAAAGTGTTGAAATATCAGGGGTCAATGATAGCTCTCTAGAGGGCGCTGATAATGGGGAGTTAAATGACAAGAGTGGGACAAACAAAAACTTGAATCAGTGCACTTCTGTTGGAGATGACCAAATGGAAGTTGACATTGAAAGTGTAAGTCCTGTCAAAAAGTCTGTTGTTCAGACATCTGCACCAGTTAAAGTAGATAACAGTGAAAAGAAACTGGATCTGTTAAATCATACTCTGCCTCCAAAATTGGATATTCCACAGGTTGATGTTTGTAAAGCTATGAATGAGAGAACACACTATCCGAAAGTGACAAAACCATATGCTAAACTTGACTTGCTGTTGCAACGACGGCTGAAACAAGAGGAGATTGAAAACAAGCAAAGACAGGCTCTCCAGCAGCAGATTAACTGGAAGTTGAAGAGTCAAAATTCTCCCGACAAAAAAGATGAGTCAAAAGATTCCTCGGAAGAAAAAGATACAGAAAGTAAAGAAGATAAATCTGAAGATCCGTGTGAACTAGATGATGTGTCAATGCCATGTTATTCCTACTTGTGTAGGGAGAAAGGCAAAGAGTTCTGTTACTCACCCACTTGTCGGAAAGCTGTTTTGGATGAGAGTGAGTTGATGGATATGGATATAGCTGAGGATGCTATCGAGGCAGAGAAAGATAAATCCATTGCTGACATGAGCATGGAAGACGAAGATGTAGATATAGAAGGAGACAAAGAAGAGAAAACAGACAAGAAAGAAAAAGCTGAGGAGAAAGATTCACTCATTGATGTGGAAAAAGATGAAGAAGGGACCAATAAAAATAGCAATAGCAGCTCAATTCCAAAAGTACCATCATCAGATTCATCAACATCATCAAACACTTCTTCCTTGGTAAGTAAAACTCCCACCACAACTTCTCCAGGCACAACATCAGCCATTTCTTCTGCGCTTTCAGCTATGAAGTCACCGTCAAGTCGAGCAGCGGCTGTTGCACAACTCTTGGCCAACCGTCCAGGCCTGAAGGCATTCACACAGGCACAGCTCATGTTGAAGCAAGCCATTGAAAAAATGAGTGTTGAAGAATTAAAATCCAAAATGCCACCAGCCAGG
The DNA here is from genome assembly GCF_031769215.1 of Ylistrum balloti. Classification (NCBI taxonomy): domain Eukaryota; kingdom Metazoa; phylum Mollusca; class Bivalvia; order Pectinida; family Pectinidae; genus Ylistrum; species Ylistrum balloti. Next base: position 1,730,599 of record NW_026782282.1, on the reverse strand, counting down.
TCATCAAAAGAACCAATAAAGTTAGTGAAGTATGCAAAATTCGGACAGAAACCCGCAGCAAAGAAAAAGGCCTCGCTTCCCCCTTGTCATAAGTATTTAACACCAAGTAGGAAACGGTCAGCACTAGTATTAGAGAAACACGATCTTAGGAAAATGGCAAGAACAAAAGGGCTCACTGAAACCAAACAATTCAATTACAATTGTAAAATGAATAATGTCAACTGGATCTATCCTTGCCCACGGCCTCTGTTCAGAACATCATGGCGGTATCGTACTCAAACTGTTAAATCCTTCGGTGGAGTGGGTCTCCAAATGAGAATTCTGTGGGCGTGTCTGCGCTGGGATGATCTGTCAATCAAGCCACCAGCTGGAGGCACAAACACAGTGTCAACAGAAACTGAAATCACCACTAAAGAGCTTCTCAAGCGACGAGATGTTGGACGTGATGGACTGAGGTCCGAGTTTCTGGTCAGAAAGATTGTGGTGCCTCTAGGTTTACCTAGTCAACCTAAAGGTAAAATATTTTGCATTGCATACATCTTAATTTGATATCTGAAAAATATTTAGTAATAGGACTAGACTAATTATGAAAAAAGAATTAACAGTAATATTTGTAGTAAGCTATAATATTTTGATTGCAAAATTGTTGAAAATTTTGTAACTTTTTGCAAAAGATTAATTTTCCATAATTCCGTTATTATTTCAATTTTCGAATGACAAGTGACATGTAACATTCACAATATCAGTGTTCTTTGGTAATATGATTTTTATTTCACCTAAAAATTGTTGCTTTTTTTTTGTCATAAGCGACTGAGTGAATTTTGATCAAAGTTGGTCTGAAGAATCCTTAGTTGAAAGGGACTTTTGCATGTTCGTCATTTTGTTTAAAAGGTGGAAATAGAGCAAATTATGAAAATCCCCTACCCCTTAGGAATGGGGCCAAATTTGAAGGGCAGGGCCCAAATATAAAGGATGGGAAGGGGGGAGGGGGTGAGGGGGGGGGGAGTGGGAAGGGGAAGGGGCATGGCCCAATATTGCAAATTCTTCAAAATCCTACTTCTCCTGTTGGCATGATTTGATCTAAATTATGCATTGTTTTGTTGACCCAAGAGGATTGGGGTCTAATAGGAAAATAAATGTGTACTGAGGTATTTAGAACACTTTCTTTCTTTTTCCTTTAGTTTTAATGAAGCAATTTCAGTCAACGGAATGCAAGATGAGCGATACCGACCCTTTGGGCCTTTTTTGTTTTTGTTGTTACTTTATGATATGCTTGAAATTGTTTTATATATATGAAATCAACAGAAAAATACACACCTCAGAGGAGTGGCTTAAGGGAAAGAAGGAGGGCAGAATCTCCCAAACAGACAGAACCAAGTGTGACAGAAACATGGACTCCAGAAGAGGAATTGGAACTCTGGGAAATTAAACAGTTTGGAGAAAAGTAAATAAGTTTTTGGTCGCTTTGCTATTCTTATAATGCTGTTGATAAATTTAACAGTGATTTATTGCCTCATAAATTTATTGAAGAGTTCATATGGTTGAAAATATCAGTTGATTCAGAATTTTTTTTTTGTAACATTTCATCTGTTGTCAGTTCTGATTGAATCACTTCAGATATCTGGTTGACATTTTCAATGAAGATCCTTTCAAAAAATGTATAGATAAATCAATCGGGGAGCTATATTTGTTTCAATAAATTATTTTTAAGGTTAGCAAAACAGAGAGCAGCAATTCAAGAGAAGACAAGTCAGGATTCAGTGAAGACTGCTGTGAATGCCCAGCAGTTGAAGGCACAACTAGAGATGCAGCTGAAACAACAGAGACTTGCGCTACAACAGAAGCGTATGATGGAGTCTCAGGGTTCAACAGCAGCCACCACAACATCTACTACCACTATCTCTTCTGCAGCTGCCACTTCTTTAATCTCCACAGTACAGAGCACTGCAGGCGGTACCATTATCAAGCCAGCCACCACCGCCAACTCGATACTTGGTGGTACTAGTATACTCAAGACTGTACAAGTCCAGCCTAAAACTGTCATTGCAGGTCCGTGTTCAGCTTCTTATGTTTTAATTTTGTATATGAATGAATACATTAATTTTCATCTTGGATAAATTTTTGTCCCTTATAAAGTGGTGGCATCTACAGATGATATTGAAATACAGATCACAATTAAGCAGTATTATCAAATACTATATATAGTAGTTTCTGGTCAATAATTTTCCAAGAATTCAAAAAGCCTAAGACAATTTTCTTTCACCTATACTTGTATTCTTTAAAAAAAAAAAGAAAGGGTACAGATTAAGTTCAATTTCCGGCTGTCTGTGACCCTTTCTGGCAAAGTAATGCCCCTTTGAACTTAGAAAATTCTATGGGAATATTGTTTTTCGGACAATTTTGGGTTATCCTTAGAGTTATTGTAATGAAATTTGGTATATGGCTTCTTGTTGGAAAGGTACAGATGAAGTTCAATTCCTGGCTGTCTGTAACCCTTCTTGGCAGAGTTATGCCCCTTTGAATTTAGAAAATTCTCTGGGAATATTGTTTTCTGGACTTTCTTTGGTCATGCTTTGAGTTATAGAAATGAAATTTGGTATATGGCTTCTTGTTGGAAGGGTACAGATGAAGTTCGATTCCTGGCTGTCTGTAACCCTTCTTGGCAGAGTTATGCCCCTTTGAATTTAGAAAATTCTCTGGGAATATTGTTTTCTGGACTTTCTTTGGTTATGTTTTGAGTTATAGAAATGAAATTTGGTATATGGCTTGTTGGAAGGGTACACATTAGTTTTGACATCCAGTTCAATTTCTGGGTGACTGTGACACTTTATGCAGGTGACACATACAGTTCCGATAACTCTTGATTGGTTTTCAATTTTATTTGTATATTAGGTAGCCAAGGAACACCTGGACGTTCACTGGTACGATTCCAGATCCCAAGGTCAGCTGTCCAGCAAATGCAGTCATCCAGTTCCTCTAATATCACACTTGCCCCAAAACCAGGACTTGTTACAACAGCGGTCACCACAAGCGCAGTTACTTCCCCGGCAAGGGTGGTAGTGCCAGCCCCAACCTCCACACCACAGTCACTGACACCAAAAGGTATTGGATTATCTAGAGCGTCCACCTTAGTGATTTTATACTCCTATCTGAAATGCCCCATATCTGAAAATTCCAAAAAACAAAGACATAAAACATGTTTGAAAATGCTAACCCTTTCATTTTCTATTTTCAGTCCAATTTCGGCCCCAGGTTGTGGCTCAGGGTGTGCCAGGCCAGGTGCAGAATCTACAGATTATCCAGGGCCCCCAGGGTCAGCTTCAGGTGCGAGGACTCCTGCCAGGTATGTGTCGCTTTCAGATCTATTATAGTTTTTAATTTGGTAATCATCACAGGCTTTGCAACAGCCCACATCTAATTCAATAAGAGTTAGCAATGCTTTGATTAATTTCTCAATTATACCAATATCATCTGTGATTGTGCTGGAAATTTAAATGAGGAAATTTATGTTGAAATTAATTCATATCTTCATACATAACAGGTATATTCTTTCAATAATGTTTTAATCATTGCCTTTGTATTGCAGGTCAACAGATCATCAGATTACCTGATGGACGTCTTCAGCTTTTGTCAATGCCGCAGTCTCCACAAGTGGCTTCTGCCACTCCAACTCCAACAGTTACCCCTGCCACCACTGTGGCCGCCCCTGCCCTGACACCACCACGTACTCAGCTTGCCATTCGTCCTCAGACCTCCATCATTGTAAGTAATGCCAGTGGGAGTACACAGACAGCTACCACACCAGCCAGAATTATCATTCCATCTCAGAACCTTCCAACAGCATTAGGCTCACCAAGTCCTGGCATCAGCCTTGTTTCTGCAGCCAAAGAAGGTGGCCTTGTTGCCACAGTAGTCAAGGGCAATAGCCCCACTTCCATTTCCCTGGCTACACCCAAAGTTCTTGCTCCAGGACTAGTCACCGGTTCCAGTACATTGTCTGGAACTCAGGCAGTCACCATGACAACTTCATCAGCTGCTGGAGCATTAGCATCAGCCATCAAAACCATCACTCTTCAGAAGCCAGTATCATCCTCTACCATCACTTCACCCATCACAGTAACCTCCATGCCACAAGTGGGATCGAGTGGCCTCCCCAAGATTGTGACAGCTACTAGAGCTGCCCTGCCTGGTCAACTCATTGTTCAGACACCAAGGCCACAGGGTCAACCTCTGCTGATGGCTCGACCTCAGGTACCAACTACAGTATCAACTGCTCCAGTCACGACAGTGTCAGCAGCTGCTGCAACAAAGTATGCAGTCACACCACAAGTTGTGCAGCAAGGTAAAGTTTTGTACACTGTATCAATGATTTAATTCAAGTAATATAATCAATACTGTGTTAGAATAAGAAAAACAAGAGTTGTCTCAATAGATTACTTACATAAAAAGGAGGATGTGTACGATTCCAATCTTTATTGTTATGAAACAGGGCTCTCGATCTGCCAGATTTGGGGCCGTATCGGCCCCATTCCCAATGCAAAATAGTATCTTTTTTTCCCAATTTAGACCCCAAATTTTTCCCAATTCTAAGGAAAACTCTGCTATTTTTCCCAATTCTAAGGGCCCTGGGCCCCAGTCCCAAAATGGGGTGTAAGAGCCCTGCTGAAAGAAGGCAGAAAAATAATGATTCATTGTGATTTCCTTGAAAGTCATTTGAGTATGCTTGAAATATGTAGTAAGTACATTGCAGCAGCATGTTTTGTTTCATTTGCTCTTTAAAGCACTGATCAGTAGATTTGGATAGGAGAAACAGCTTTTGGTATACATGTAACTATCATTTCAAAATATTTTACCTAATTGAATAAATTCAACTTTTAAAGTTATATTTAGAAGTCAATTGTAGGCATTTGCACATAACAAAGCATAAAAGATCCAAAATGGGATGAGTGAATTTTTTGTGTGTTTTGTGTGAAGTGTGTGTAGAAGAGATCTTCTAACCAGTCTGGTAATTTGTAGATCTGTATTAAAAACGTAACATAACTCTTCATCTTTGGTTTGTTCAACTCCACTTGACTTCAATTTTTAGTTAGATTGTCAACATTTTTGATTTTTTTTAATAAAAAAAACAATCTCATGTTCTTTACAGTGGTTCGTCAAGCATTGATGCAGAACCAGACACCAGAGATACAGGCCAAATTATTGGCTATGCAACGACTGATGACCCAGCCAAAAACTGCTGGCTCCTTAGCAGAGCTGGCAGATTCAATTACCATATCTACTTCAGGCTCTGAAATTGGGGTGGAGGGGGCCAAAGTACCAATCTCAGCAATAAGTAAAGCACAAGTACCAACAGCTACACCCGACCAGAACCGTCCACGACAGCTTAAAACCACAGTAGTTGAAAAGGAAGAACAAAATAGGTATGGTTATATTGCGAAATCTACTGGTAGACATGTATTGTGTGATATACTATCATGCTGCTCCCCACTCAGCTTTTAGACATTGTGGTGGCCATGCAACCTCATACAACGACCTCAGATTATAAATGAACCCGATTCTGATTGCTTAATTTGCTTTTGCTGAGTTTTGTTTTGAAAATACATTAAAGGCCATGTATAGGAGTAATTTGTGTTCTTATACTGCAGTGGGGAATCCATGTGGATAAATAAAACATGCCCACTTAATTCCCTGTTTATCTCTTATATTGGCACTCTGTGGTATTACTTTGAATTAACTATGAAATGTGCATTGTTGTCAAATTCCTGATACTGGTATCATAATTTTAATTCTCTATTCTCCATACTGTCATTTCAGACTCACAATTTGTGGTCAGGTGCTTCGAAACGTTATTGAGAAAATCGAGAAGAAGGAGCGAGACGAAAGCCGGCGGATGAAGAAGCAAGAGATGGAGGAGGAGAAACATAAAAGACTAATGGTAGCCAAACTTCAGGGCACTTTATTCAAACACAAGGAAGCTCTTAAGAAGGAGATTCTTAAGAAGCGGTCGATTATGGAGAAAAACCTACAGCAAGAGATACAGGTTGTTCTCCAAGCAGTTGTTGTAAAGGCTTGGGAAATGTTGCATGTTTTTTTAGAGGCTTAGCTATCCAGGGTCATTCAGACAGTGCAGAGGGTCACCAAATGTCACACTTCAGATAGATTTGCTTTATACATTTTTTTTTTCAAATTCCAAAGTTTGTCCCATAAAACTGCAATGGTGCACTTTCTCATGAACCCTGAGATAGATGTTTGTTTATTTGTTGTATATTCTGTTTTGGTGTTTCATTTAACAAAAAAATACTTGAATTTTAGACCAAGTATCTGCATGATCAAATTAGTGACTGAAGGTTTGCTTTTGAAATTTCATGGGAACGATTTACCTGTCCCTGAAATATTCACATAAGGTGTTCAAAAGGTACCAAATATTGCGGTGTAGAGTCCTTTATTCTTCAATTGTCAGATGGCTATCAGTGTGAACAGAAAATAATATGACTTTGCAGTTAATGAGCGACTTTTGGGGCATGCATCGCATATGTTACAGTTGCCTTTAGTATTAGGGTATCATTTGGGTTATGGAGTAGTGTATGCTGAAATCGGGTCGTGTGTCTTGGAAGTTTTTGCATCAAGTTGTTTATATTTATTTGTTTAGCTTCCTAGTGAAATGTTTTTAGCTGGATAATGAATCACTCTGTGTATGGTCATGTTATCTTTGTATTGCCCTATTCAGTCTCTCAGTAGTATAGCACTTATTAGCAGTGCTGATATGGCATATACCTTGTTCACTGTCATAAGTGATGACTGGCTCTGGCATTCATCCTGTACCCTGTCATTTATACTGACAAGATATGGCATTAACTCTTTAAGCTGTCAATTAGTGGTGACTGGATATGGCATTATCCAGTACCCTTTCATTTATTGATACTGACAAGATATGACATTCTTCATGTACTCATTTACTAATACTGAAAGAAGATGATATTCACTCAGTGCCCATCATTAATTGTATCATTAATCCTGTACCCTGTCAAAAATACTGTCCAAATGGGGCATTCATCCCGTAGTACTGATTTACAACATCACATACAAGTCTGTAACAGTTTCTCCCTTCCTCTAAACCACTATGATTAAACTAGTTTGCTCCACTGATGTAGCTCATGGAACCAGACTGTAAATGCCAAGTGGTATGCTGGGTTATGGAGTGTTTATAGACTAGAAATGATATTAATCTTTTCTGTTGAAACTGGTGCCCAGCTTGTTTTTCTCTTCTGATTAGATTTAGCCCAAGTCACTGAACAGCTGAAAGAATGTTTACAGGATAAACTCCTTGTACATTTAGAACCTGTTACAATTTGTATGTTGTTGTAATTTTTTATGTTTCTTTGATGTTGTTTAATTAGAAAAAAAAAAGTAGTTTTGCCTATTATTTAAGAGACGCAAGTCTCTATGCACTAACGATGTAAGTTAAAGTCATAATAATGCAAAGGCTGAAGTAATGTTTCCAGTGGATGTATTTAGAAATTTATCATGTCCGCTATAATTGTTACAAACATTTAGGTTTCTAATATTTTCTGTATATCAATAAGTCTATATCGTATTCAAGCTTTGTTTCAACAAATCTGATTCATGATGAGGATTTCTTGCATTAAGTAATTTTTCTTGTAGAAAAGTCAATTTTGACTATACCATATTAATCCTTCAGTAATCTCGGCGAACCAGTATACAAATTATTTACAAAGTTTTGGGAGAATACTAAATATAGCAAGGCAGTGAGATACAATTGATAAATAATGTATTGCATATGTGCGTTGGCTTACTGAAGGGTCAATATGGATAATCCATTTCTTAATCTTCCACAAGTCCATTGTAGAAATTTATGTTTGACTTTGTTCACGTAAAATTTCCTCCTCATCCCCCACGCTTGTTTTTGCATTCATCAGTCCCTTTATCTTCAGGCTGAGGTGAATGAACAATTGAAGAAAAGGAAGAAAAAGCCAGATTCGCCTGTACGTCCGTTGGTTACAGTGACAAGTCAAAAGGCACCAATACTCAACCCAGACCAAACCATAGCACAGGACGAACCTAAACGCAAGAAACAGAAAATCATTTCAACTGGGAGTAGAGCATTCAATCCCAAGGAAAAACTCTACTGTGTATGTAAAACACCTTATGATGCCACCAAGTAAGTACAGTCATATGTTTTAAATATTCTGTGAGTCAATGGAAACTTTTGCTGCAGTTGAATATGTTTCATTGCCTATAGAGTGAACATGAAAGATGGGTTAAAGTTTGAAGTTAAAGCTAAGTGTATGTCATCATTTATAGGGTACATTTATGACAATTAACAGTGTTATATGAGTGTGTAAAAGGGTGAATGTTCTCCTTTATATCAGTCTACATCTATAAACAATCAGTTTTCAGCTGCTTATTGGTTATGTAAAACTTTATTCCTGAAGTTATGGTACCAGTGATGTGGACATCGGTCAATGTCAAAATTTGTTTGTACTGCAAGTGTTTAAAAACTTATAAGTAAGACACAATGCATTGATTTCTAAAGTGTAGCCTTACTCAGGTCTGATTTATTCAAATAGACCCTATCTACTTGAAATCAGTTTGTTGTGGCTCAAATTTAAGTCTTTTCTCTCAGATTTTATATTGGATGTGACCTGTGTTCTAACTGGTTCCATGGCGACTGTGTGGGTATATCAGAAGAAAGAGCCAAGACTATAGATACATACGTGTGTGGGGAGTGCAAAAAACAGAAGGAGACAGCTACTGAGGAGCTATACTGTCTGTGTAGGACACCGTACGATGAGGCACAGTAAGTGATTGTCTGAAAAGCCAATCAAGAAAGGCCTTTAAGTTATTGTGAGATACAAATGTTGGAAGTAGTCAAATTGATAAGGCTTTTTACGTTTTGTCAGGTATGAATCTAGAAATTTGTTTCTAGCTGGTCCTGAAGTAAGGAGCATTAAGCAGCACATAACTCAGCTGTGTAACACAAATTAACTGAATAATGAATTCATTTTCTTCTCTAAGCCTGAATATCACCCATTACAGTATCTACAATATAATAGGTACATCAAACATGCAAGGTGTTGGATATCTAATTACATTACCTTATCTCACAAGCTTGTTCTTACTGCCTATATGTGCGATGTTTGACACTTTTTGAAGAACACACTCTTTACCGTAGGTTCTACATTGGATGTGACCGATGCCAGGACTGGTTCCATGGGCGGTGTGTTGGCGTGTCGCAGGGTGAGGCAGACCATATTGACACTTACATATGTCCAAATTGTATGCGCAAAGAGGAGGCTGATCCAATCAGTCAGAAGGAACTCCTTGACCGGGACTATGACACATTACGCAGACTTGTTAAGAGTCTTCAGGTAAGTTGAAAGTATTGCATATTTGAATCTGGTAAGTGTATATATGTAAATATCTTCATTGTTTAATGATAATTTTCTGAAAAATGTTTTGAGCATTCATTTTATAGATATGGTAACTTCTATGTGAATTTTATACGTTTCATTAATTTCAGTAATTAAATACATAATGTTTTATCCTCTTGAAAGCATTGTAAAGGGTGTCTAATTTGCTGCCATCGATCATTCCAAAGTATTTTCCTTTGCAGTCTCATAAGATGGCTTGGCCATTCCTGGAGGCAGTTGATCGTAATGAAGTCCCAGACTATTATCATGTTATCAAGGATCCAATGGGTAAGAAATGATGTCCATTGAATGTGTCTCTTTCCCCAGTAAGATACAGAGATATTGTCCATCGTTTTGTATGTCATATTGTCAGAGTGTGAGTATTTGAGTACCTGTCGTGATGAGGGAGAGTCGCATGTCATTTCATATAGATTTTAATTGGAAACGGGCATTATTGTACTCGTACATTTAATGTATTTGTATATTATGTTGATTTTAACCCGTTTATTAAATGGCGTATCATATTGTGAAAATTAAATTTTGCCCTGATCCAAATTCCTTATATTTGATAAATCTTTCAAAATAATGAATTTATTCCTTAATTTTATTTTGTAATGTTACAAAGTCTTAAGATGAATAAAAAAATCGTGTGTTTTAGATCTTTGTTTTGTATTTGAAAATTTATTGCGACAAATTAATGAATAAGGCAGTATGCATATCTACTTCAAAGTCTTCTTATTTTCAGCAAATACCTTTTATGACTTTGGAACTTGTTGTTTGTAGATTTGATGACAGTTGAGAGACGGCTACAGAAGAAGAAGTACAGTAAGTTAAAAGACTTTGTTAAAGATGTGACTAAGATATTTGATAACTGCAGACTATACAACCCAACGGATACGCCGTTCTACCAGTGTGCGGAAGTGCTGGAAACATTTTTTGTGCAGAAACTGAAATCTGTGAAGGAGCGGATATGATGCATATATTTATATATCTTGTATGTTTTGGGTCCTTTGTCAATGTTTATCACCTTGTTAGTGACTACTAAGTCAGAATGTTTGTGTACCATGAAGCATGAAACATCCTGTTAATGATTTGAGAATGTTTTCAATATTTATTCATATTCATTATTCACATGTAAGAGCTTGATTTCAGGTAAAAATAATTAAGCAGTTGTTGATGTTTTTTTCTGATGTTAAGCTTGATTACTGTTAGCATTCTCAGTATCGAGTATGATAATAAGTTTGACAGTTTGTAGGTGAAATTTTCAAAATTCCCTTACGAAATCTGGTTTTTCTGACAGATTTTCATGTGATCATTTTGGAAAAAACTTTTTTGGAAATGGTTTGCAATACTCTATTAACCTAATATTTTTCATTATTGTTCAGCTGACTACACTTTGACAAAGTCACTCAGATAATTCAGTGTTGTGAACCAGAAGTGGGGATATAATGTAAGCTGTAAACTTGAACTTGGGTTGTTAACATTGATTTTTTTGGATTTGTTATGATTTGTTGGGGGGGGGGGGGGGGGGGGGGGGGGGGGGGGGGGGGGGGGGGGGGGGGGGGGGGGGGGGGGGGGGGGGGGGGGGGGGGGGGGGGGGGGGTGGGGGGAGGGAAGAGGAGAGGAATGATCAAAAGTTTTGGGTGTACTTGTGAATTTTAGGATTTTTCAAGAAGGACGTTTCCCTAAATACCTAATTTTATGATTTTTAATTCAAACAACTGGAATGTTCAAAATGCTGCATTGAAAATGAATGCTGATTTACTTGATTTGTCAGTATGTTTCAACGTTTTTCTTCCTAAATAAGAAAATACTTCAGTTTTATATAGTTTCCTGTAAATTTTTGTTTTTACTGTGGGTTAAATATTGTGTCGTAAGAAGCATAACATCTAATTAATTTTGAATCAAAACAGATGCAGAGACTTGTGTGTACAGTGGAAATTGATCTGATAAGAAATTAATTTGGTCAGACATCTTGTATTTTTTCATTTGCACATAATTCACTTGTAAATAGGTAGACATTTGTAAATGTATTTTCATACATCGTTGTACAGTTTTATCATTTATTATTATCATTTTTGGAAATGGCATGCGTGTAAAATATATTTAACATCAGATGTGTTTGTGCTTGAGAAAAATACACGAAAAGTGCTTTAGAAACAATTTTCTTTCTTTTTCTTGAACCAAAATTTTGTTCATAGCTGTCATTTAGTCTTCCTTGATTGGTTTTTCAATGGCAGTTTGTTGATGCATTCATATACAAGGGCAAATAAATGAATTTTGATTCTCAACAAAGAAAATGCTGTACTCCCACCTTGTCACTGTTGTAAGACATCTGTGCTTCTCTTACAGTGTAGATTTCAATGTTGGTGCATTTGTGTGGCTCAGTTTTCTATAGACATATGTCTTTGTTTGAAGACTATGTTTTCATCTTTAGAAGTCGGAATTGGAGTCTGATACCTCTGTGTTTTTGTGCAATTTACTTTTTATCAAACTGAATCAGGATACTGTTATGTATGAGATGTAGGGAAAAAAGTGATAAAAACGGATGAAATCACCTTAGATTCAAAATTTTTCAATAATTAATCAAAAATAGTTTTTAGGAAGTTCTTCTTTAAAAAGTTGTTTTCAGTATATATATATATAAATTTACAATTAATTTAGGAATTTTTCCTTAAAAATGGTGTTATTGAATGTAAATGGATCTGTATTGAGCATTGAATTTCAGTAGTTCATCAAAAGACTTTTTTGATATTTTGAATTCTCTTGAACATTTATAAAGCTAAGCACAGAGAGCTTGGATGTTTGGATGTTAGGATGTTAGGATTGGAGTTTCACTTTCAAAAGGCAAGCTCAAATTAGGTGCAGGTTTTACTGTCAGGACTTCAACTTATTTGGTTTTAAGATATAAGTACTCCCTAGATTCCTAGTAAATCATACATGTTGTATTCATATAGGCTATTGAGGCAGCTAAACCATGACCTTGGGGTTGTCATAGTGACTATTCTACAAGGAAATTATATAAACTATGACCGTGGTCTGTTCTACTATTCGTATATGTAATATATTTACTCAAATTTTTAGGCAGAATTAGATTTTGATGTTTCATCAAAGTCTGCCTGATAAATGTGGATTTAATAGCCATAGTTGTCATAGTATATTGAAAAATGTATGTAACCATGTGAATAAGTTAAACATAATGAAAAGTCTGTTTATATAAACATTAGGCTTTACACTGTTCATGTATATGTAAAATGATAGCTATTTTATTTGAATCTTTATGATGCTGATGTAGATAAGACAAACTCTCATACTCTGTCGAAGTTTCCATGTTAACGATGTCTTTGGCCCAGGGTAAATTGCTGATGACATCTTTAATTCTTGTGTATGTATTATATAGGTATGTCTGTCTTAGATTTCAGGATTTCTATCATTACTCGTCATTTTTATCCTCAAATATGCTAATGTATCACGAAAGTCATACAACACATGTAAGGACAATGCAACTGTATATAGGTGTATGGTTATATTGACTTAGAATGGCAGTCCTGTTAATTGAATCAAGATTCATTCTCAAGTGAACAGAACTGCAATTTGTTTTTGTTTCCTCCAATATATTTGCATTTTCTTTACTAGCAACAACACTCTTTAAAAATATATGGTAAAAGGTTGAGTTCTACTCTACAGTGAGATTTGATATTTTTTTATAGAATTAATTGCAATAAGACTCAGTTTGGAGGGAAATTGATCATACATATCAAAATTATTTCACTCCAAAATTATTTTGGAAATTTGATCATCAGAATGAAAATTTTATGAACTATAAACAGTTATACTTGTAGTTTACCCACCATACCTTTTGAGGAAGGAGAACAAAGCAATGTCTTAAAACTAAACTGCTGTGATTTTTATTTCATGGCTGCAACTTAGAAAAAATGTGAACTGATTTGTATATAGATATATATATATATTTCCTTATGTTGCTGATACACAAGGCATCTGTCAACTGATGCTGAATGAAATTTGACACAAGTTCAGTTGAGATCTTTTAAATATGTAAAGATCTCTTTTGCATGTATCAACGAATATTTATCAAACAGATCTTAGGACAGCAGTAACACATTGATGAACTTGGGTCTCTTATTTGTGAAATGTCCGGTCATTTCAACATCTCACATATACAAGTTTTTAGAACTTTGAATTAATATTTAAAAATTTTAAGTTATACATATACATGAAAATGGTTTTGCAAAACTTTTTAGAAATTATATAAACAAAATTCTCCGTCTTTCGAATAAAATCATGTTATTGTCAAATATCATAAAACATTGTTATTCAACCCGCAGACAATCCAGAAAATTACGTTTTATATATGTGTTAGTTGGATTTTTTTTATCAGAATTCAAACATTTTTTGAAAATTACATTGAATTTTCATCAGGGATAAAGACAAATATTTAAATAATAATTTTTGTCCATACATATGTCGTTGAGATTAATTGAATTATTTAATAGGTAAATTATGCAAATTATGTAAAACAGCTTTACTACAGCATATTGTATACTGCAAAGGTTTGAAGTAGGAACAAATTTTAAAATTTTCTTTCAGGTTAAGGCAAGTTCTTTAGTACAAATATTGTACATTTTCCAAAATATTGTACATTTTCCTAAATATTGTACATTTTCAATTGGTTTTTTGCCATCATAACCATACAGTCAGTCCAAGCAATGAGCAATATATTGTTAAGTTAATGAAACACGCCATCTGGTAAGAAATAATCTTGGCTCTAGGTTTCAACCCTTTGTTTAGCGGCCAGTAAAATCTGCCTTGTGGCGAGATGATTAATGAATTTATGCCTGCGACTTGGAGAGTTGATTCCAGCACTGATAGCATCACTGTAAATACTTTCATACACTCTAAATAAGCATTATTTATTTCATCCCATTTTGATATTTCAGTCTTCAGCTGACGGTCATAATGACATATTTTTTGTGCTTTGGTTTTCATTGTATGTTAAATAAATTGTTATGTATGAGTTTTGACAACAATGTCTTACATAGTGAAAAATCAAGAGTAGTTTAATATGGTAATTTCTTGTAAATAATATGTTTATTCTCTGAATAAACATATGGAAGTATTCTTCATGTGTTCTTGTTGTTTCTGTAAATCAGTTTAATGACGTCGATAGTAGACTATATTGCTGCTGGTTTGCCGAGTGATCAATAAGTTTTCTAGAACACAATTTTACTGACATACATTGGACAAAACTTGTTATACTTACTCATCATTGATTTACAGACGGAAGTTACTACCACTTACTGTGAGGCTCTGACTTGTATCTGATGTGAACTTCTATTCATTGTAAAGCTTAAGCTTTAATTTAGAAAGACCACAATCATGAGATAGTTGTTCAAATGATCTATCCTTTCACATTTCCTGTTTTTTATATCTGAGAAGCAATTGATTGATCTTCCTCCAATTTGAAACGATACAGTAGGTTCCATTAGTTCTCTAGCCCTACATGACAAAAATAGCCAATATGCAGCAATCTTGAATTGTGGTAAGGAATATATCCTCACATGATATTTCTAGATCTTCCTCAGTTATCATATTTTTTCAATATTTTCAATTGTCAAAACCAAAAGGGTTTCTTTGGCTGCTTTGTTTTACTGATCAGTCCCAAAATCAAAATGGTGTGAACAAAGTGAACCTACATGTATAATCTGAGAAAGATCCATCCATTTTAAGGTCGCCTCATCGTCTCATGGTGACCTATTGCGATCTTCTTTTACCTTGCGTCATACATTGTAAACTTCCAACATTTTTTCCTTCTTTTGGAAAACCCCTGAACTTATTTCAATGAAATTTTTCAGAAATTTTCCATGGTCAAAGATCCACCAAAACTATAAATTGTATGGTCCCCACTCTTTGGGGGGCCGGAGGGTGCCAATTAGGGTCAAATCGATTGAAACTTTAGAAATCTCCTCTCAATACCCAAGTAAGGTATAACCACATACTCTTCATAGATGGAAAGGCCTTAAGGTGCTTTACCAAAGTTTCCTGACCCCAAGGTCCCACATTTCCTCCTTGGGAGGGGGTAAACTTTACTGTAGCTGAACCAGAGACTCCTGGGCCTTAGCGGTTTCTTGTAACATATCATGGATGTAATTTTATTAGAAAAAGTGTAAGATAATTTGAATTTCATTGTACTCGTAATGTAAATGGCGCATAGCATTTAACTGTCATCCCATATTAAGTCTTCTAACAAAGTTTGAATTAAAATACATTACACCCCAAAAACTGTAATTTTTTCTATATAAACTCATCCATGAACTTTGTATTTGGGTATTGAAATCTTTGAAATTTTTCTATGGTAAACTTTACCCCCTTCTCAGCAGGTGAATGCAAGCCCCTGGGGGTCATGAAATTTACGATTTTGATAAAGCACCTTCAAACACTTTCATCCAGAAAGAGTATTCGCTGCTACTTTATCAGTGTATTGAGAATATCTTTGAAATTTCAGTCAATTTGACCCATTTTTGACCCTGCTCATAAGCCCTTGGGGGGTTAGCCGGGGTCAATTTATGTGTATTATGAATCTAATACTATAGTAAACAATTCTAATCAAGTTTGAACTATTTCCAGTAGAAAATAAACAAATTTTGGTAAGATTGTCACTATAGGATGACAGCTTGTTGATATCCATATATTGACCCTGGATGACCCCAAGGGCTGATGGCCGGGGCCAGAAAAGTTCAAGTTGTCTTACTTTATTGGCAAGGTTCTTTCTATGACCTGTTACAAGAAAAACAACAGACATTGTAAATCAGATGACCATTAAGGCTGTTGGGCCTCTTGTTCAGGATAACAATCTTTCATGACGAAAGTCCAAGATTTGAGAAAGATTCATCCTGTATTTCTCAAGAAATAGTAATAACAAACTTTCATTGTCAAAATCCAAGATGGCCACCTGTCAACCATTTTTTTCCCTAATCTGTCCCTTTTATGGAAGTATATAGGAATTTGCAAAATACCAATCCAGCACTTATCCTGAGCAAATGATAACTAATTTTCAATGTCAAAATTCGAGATGGCTGTTATCAGTTTTTCTTTTTTTTTTCTTCAGTCTTGAAATCAAAAAGGCACAAGGGAACCTACATATCAAATTTAAGGGAGATACCTCCAGTATTTCTCAAGAAATAATGATAACAAGAATTACATAAGGAGGGAATAACATCAGACTTCAGACAAAGGATGAGTTAAACAGCTCACCATCTAATCATAGGAGGCTAAAAACTACAAGATAACACAAGCAGATTATACCATTGTTTATTATCTCAAAAACATGCAATCTATATCCACACACTGTTTTAGCTTTTATAATCTAACACATACGGATACTTTGTAATACTTGTAGATGGCATCATGTACAGTGAGATATGATGAAAGAATTTGAGAGAAAAAATGGGTTCAAAACTGTCAATCAAAGTTACATGAGAATACATTACAAATCAATTGCCATCACCGGGACCTAAACAAACAATAACAAATTTTTCAAGGTCAAAATCCAAGATGGGTAAAGAAAGTATTAAGCGAAGAGCTGTCCAAAACGAAATTAATTGCAATAATTTATGATGCTAATTGGACAGTTATTAAGTCATGAATATTGTGTAAACTCTTGATAATATTACAGATATCTGTCCTTGGGTTCAGTAAACCATCCATGTTTCAACATTTTTAAATCTAAATTTTTATCAACAGTCTACTCTCTGGTGGCTTTTGAAATGTTTTCTCTTGTTTCTTTGACAATTTTTAACTTGGATGGATGTATCATTTACATACAAATGTACTTACACCTGATCACATGGGCTTCACAAAAACATAACAAATGGATATAACACATTAATATTATCCCTGGCACTCAATGAGAAAGTTACAAGCAAACTAAAAAAACACAAGCTTCTACGCTCTTATCACAGCTCACAAGAAAGCCAAAAAAGATCATTAGATCTGTCCTCATTTCTGAAATGGACAACTCTGATAAAATCGTTTGGACCAGACAAAACAAAAAAGACTATGTTATCATAACCTCATGATCTTTATGATAAACATGGAAGATTCTTCCCATAAACACCTGAAATGAGATTCTGTTTCATGTTATAAATCAAAAGATTTAAATAAGATAATTAGTGCATTGTTGTATACATTATCTGGTTGGATATTATTTATAATCCATTATATCATAAATGTTAATCATCAACCGTACTTAGTATGTTTAAGTGCACTCTGATAGGACTTTGGTGGTTTACTGACTATAATTAAACTTAATTCGAATAAAAATCGAAGTATTATGAATAGTGATTGTCAAGTAATGGTCAGCCATGTATATATCTAGCATATCATTAAAAATGTGTTGTCATTTGAAAATGGATTACCATAATTTTGCAAGATAGTAGGGGAGACAACTCTGTGCCAGATTATATCTTTATTGGTAGGAATATGTTATGTTCTAAAAAGACAAGATGAATTTTCAAAACTGAAGAAAAAAACAAAAAAACATAATCAAATTTAACTTTGCTCTAAAACTTTCTCCTGAATTCCCCCAAAACTGACAAATCTGCCAGAATAATGTTTTGTCTCCACAGTGGCATTTTTTTAAATATTGGGCATTATGCCATTAAATATGGCCTCCAAAACCTGGTAAATGTATAAATTTATTTATCTACATCCAATTAATATGATATAGACATTCGTTGCTCCTCTGTAAACATGATTCTGATCAACATTTTCCAAATCCTATTTTTGTGGGCATCTTAAAACAAGTAAAAAACATGATTGATTTTTATGCTTGAGACAGTAATTTGATAAATTTTATCTAAACTATTTACATATAAAACTATACCATCACGATACCATATGGAACATTTCATAGCAATTTTGTTTTATTAATGAATATTTTATTTAGAGCATGACTTTCATGAAATTTTAAAAAATTCTTTTAAAAGGAAAGCATAACGGAAGCTAAAGAAAATGCTCTTCTGAAATTCATTTTTGCTTTAACTGTTATTTCAGGACTGTTTCATTGAGTTAAGGAGCCTTAACTAATTTCAGCTGGCATAAGTGGGCAATATGAATGCCAACTTGATAGGTTTTAATTCAATTCAACTCTGGCACAGGTTATGTTAAGATAATGAATAACAAGAATGGTTGTTAGTTTGTCACTTTATGAAGTTGTATCACTGTGAATCAAGTTTAAACTTTTAAGGATATTATCAATATTGCTGCAATAAAACCTTGATATAATGCCTTTTCTTTTTCACAAAACCTGAACAAAACACTAACTGTTTTACTTTAGAGTCGGTGAGTCACTGCTTCTGCATGTATTGATAGAAACAGGGCTATATAGGTGGGAAGGATGATGTATGACTAAATGACCCTAACACTTAAATATCAACACAAAAATGCAGTCATAGTTATCAAGCTTTTGTCTGCAGTTATACAGACATGACTATAAAAATACAAAACCAGCCTTCCCTGGATTCAATAAAAGGAACAGACTGAGTACAGTTCAAACTTCATAAATCTTACTGTAATTCTACCAACTACATTACATTTTATATTTCAAGAAAATTTAATAGAAAATACACTACAAATATGAATATGACATGCATTTAAATCTTCATGATAAGGACAAAATGTCCAGGGAGGTGAATCGGAGAGTTTTTTTTTCAAGTGGCACTTACGAAAATTACTGCAGCGAGAAAATCAATTTCTCATCACTCAGTCTATGTAAACTGTATTAAGTATGTACCTGTTACAAGCGATACACAATGAATTTTATTAAAATTACCTTTCTACAGCACCAAACTTCTTACTACATTACACAACACCAATATACTGTATATATTATATTCACGACAGCCATATATGTAAAGAGACACAGAGGTATAGAGAAAGGGAGATAACTGGCCATGAACCCCAGTCATCTAGTCATGAACTTCAACGTTCATGAACGTATAATATTCATGTGTTCATGAACCTCACTTATCTGTCTCATATTTGGACATTAAGCCATTAATTCTGGTCACGGTTGTGGCAAAAACCTTTAAACATGATCATCTGGTCAACATGCCTTGGACCCTGTTCATCTCACCATGAACCACAGTCATCTGGTCATGAACCCTGGTCATGTGACCAAAAAAGGCTTATCAATATGGAAGACAAATACATGCTAAAAACTGTCAAATTAGACCTGTTTGGCTGTCTCTTTCAGCATTGATAGTTTTAAAAAAAGTCATGAACACATTTGTGTTAACATTGTATGCTTATCTTATAAACAAGGTATTCATTCAACTAAAATGGATATTGTGCAATACATATAACATGATACATTTAACAATAAAAACAAAAATTTCAACAATAACAGACATGGAGGCTAAAAATTAAGCAACAAAACTACATTGGACATGGTCCCTAAAATTAAAACAAATCCCATATGTAGAGGGTTGGACTTTTGGCTTTTAATAATTATAACTTAAAAACCATTAAATAATAAGATAAAAACAGAAAAAACCACTACTAAATTTTACTAAATTTTTCATGCATTGTTAACTTTCTGATGTACAGAAACAAGTCAACAGAACAATTTTTTTTTTTCAATGTCACTTTACTAATGTCAAATAAACCAGAACACAGGAGACTGCAAGTGATCAATTTTCTTATGTCTAGAATCATTCCATTGTGAGAAATTGATATCAATTGTGAAACAGACAGAAATAGCTCAAAATGTGAATATTTTCATTTCAAACTAACTTTCCATTAATGCAAAGTATTATTCAAATACCCGGTAAATAATTGTGCAATGAAAACATCACCTGAACACTGAACAGCTATAAAGTATTATTATTATACAAACAAATAAATCCTTGTGATTCACATCTGCACAAGCTTCATACAACAAAATTTAACAATAATACTTTGTTGCTCTTGCAGAAATTAGACTTTCCATTCACATAAAGCTGAAAATATTTCAATGTAATGATCATACACACCAACAATGACTATTCCAAAACTGATTGTAACGGAGAGTTTGAAGGCATAGGCGACCCTGGAATATGCTGTAATCAATTCACCCTCTTTATATAAGAGGTAAATTTAACAAGATATGCCTATCTGTGATCAATTCACCCTCTTTATATATTGATTTAACAAGATATGCCTATCTGTGACCAATTCACCCCCTTTTCTTTAAGAGGTAAAATTATCAAAATATGCCTCATTTAATAATTCATCAAGACATGCCTATCATAAATCATCCCATTGGGGGCTGGGTCTATTGAAAGCAGCCTTCAAATCTCTCTTGTGTAGTGACTCTGCAATAGCCGAAACTCAACTTAGATAGTTTGCTTAAAAAGCAATTTTTCTCTTGTTCTCTACCAAAAAACATAAGGGCACTTGGTATTTGGAGTTTTTTAAAAGGTACCCTTGATCTCTCACACATAGCTAATTCTGGAACCGCCCTAACTGAAGTTACAGTAACATTAAAAGAGAGTCTCTTTGTTGGATTTTTTTGGGAAAAAATATTCATGGCACATTTTGTTTAAAAAAAAAAAAGCCATTTCCTCTTGTTTCTACTTAAAACCCTAAGAGCACTTTTTCTATTACAGCCCAATGCCATTATCCCAAACTTGTATAACTGGACGACCCATTTTAATTTGAAGTATTCTGTCTGTCTCTGCCAAACTTTTCATCGAACACTTGATCTCACTTATATCGAATACTCAGATAACTTGAAGGTTTCAAATGGTCCCGATTACTTCGAAATAACAAAGTTCGACTGAATTTGTAAATTTAAACACAATAAAAAGTTCAATAAATTAAAAAAAAAAGCCAAATCTCTTATAATATATAGATGCAGCATATACAGAGGTTAGTGCCCCTTGGGGGAAAATCACAGATGAAAGTCCCCCTGTTAAGCTGGTAATGTATTGAGTGGGTTAGAAGGGACAAAGTGAAAGGTGTTGATAACCACCCTCACTGTCTAACTGGACTTGAATTTTTTGGTTTTTCCTCTGATGAGCGATGTGATCACACCAAAGGCTTGAGAGAAGTACTTCTGCAGGATACCATGGCGTCTTATACCTGGTACCAACATTACTAAGGTGACTGAAAAACAAACAAAACTTAAGGTAATTTACTGTACTTACATTTGCTAATGTAGTTATCATATATCAAATAATTTTTTTCCATGAAATCAATCAATTTTATTAATCTTTGTGATTTTTATTTGATATGAGAAACCGAACAACATTCATAGAATCAACAAACATGATCAAACAAAATAGAAGATGTATACATAGAAAGTTTGGCCCATTTCACTCTTTTTTTTCAACATGATGAAAATGAAATGATGGTTGAATTTATGTTAAAGCTGAAATATATGTTATCATGCTTTTAGGGTGAATTCAACAGTAAGTGAAGATAAAGTACTTTAAAATGAACAATTTTTGTAGGGGATTTCTTTTCGTTGAATTTTAGGGTACTTTAAATCTAAGAATTCATATCTCCACAAAATTAAATAGATGAAAATTAAAACAAATTATAGCACAAACAAATTTTGAAATCAAGTTTTATCCACGAAATCAAGTGACAAACAAAGTTTCTGATTTTACAGTATTCTTCAATTCTAGTTTGTCTCATAAAAAGTAAAGTGATGAACTGCTTCAACAGTTAATCAAGAACCAGCCTTTAATAAAAACTTTCTCTTTCTTTCTTCTTTCTTTCTTCCTTCCTTCCTTTCTTACCAGGTCTCGGTTTCAAATACTACCACAGGCATTGAAATAAATTATGACTCTGTTACACAACTATTATTATCCTACTAAACTCTCCATAAATCAAAAGTTTTATATATCTAAATTTATATTACCAAGGAAATAGGTCAGGAGGAGGTTGTCCATTTTACTTCCCATCCAAGCCATAGATACTAATGCTCCCATCACAATAAGGAAATACTGAAATAATAAAACATTTTATTTAATATTTCTCACTGCATTAAAAGTTCATGGTTGGGGCAGGATATTTGACAAAGAACTAAGGATGTTTCTTGAATTTCAAAACTGAAAGGTTTTTACTCAAAATAAAACTGAAGTCATAGCAGTATTATCATACAAGGAAAAACCAATCATTTTCACATTATACAAATTGTGTTTTTTTTTGGAAGAAATTTCTTATGTGCTTGTTACTGGTATCACAGAATAGGACAGAAAATAGCCAGTTGATACTGGTATCCTGATGTGAAACATCAAAGTTGCTTCTCTTATTTGTTATTTAACCCCTAGCTGGCTTAAGGAGATACAACCACATACCGTTTTGGGTCTTTCTGTCTTCAAAGAAACCAGAGATTCTGTCAGATTTCTAAAGTGATACTTAAAATGCATGATTCTCCTGCAAATGTCTTCATACTGATTCTCCTGTCGACCAGTCCTGATGTCATAAAAGACCATAGTTATTTGAATATTCAATATACAGTTGCAGGTGTCTTACTGGACAGCAGCGACCGACCAAAGGGACAGTAGCAACCGACCAAAGGGACCGTAGCGACCAAAGGGACAGTAGCGACCGACCAAAGGGACAGTAGCAACCGACCAAAGGGACCGTAGCACACCAATATAAATATTGCTTCTTGCTGATTATACTATTTTACATGACACATTCAAGATAGATTTCTGATAGATATCACCTATATAGTTATCCATTCTTTAAAGGGACATTCTGCCCAAGTTTCCAAATTTCTTGGTGTTCTGTACCTTTTTACAAACTCATTCTCATGACTTTTAAAACTATTGTTAGCATCATAATATCTCTCTTGAGTCAGTTTAGCCAGGTGAAATTTGTGGGAATACTCCCAGCCAAGCTGTATGAATATAGTGCATCTGAAAATTCGGAACTGAAAGGTCACTGGATCATAGATGTTATGCAGAGTATTGGGTAAATACACAAGTGTGTATGTTGTTCACTCAACTTTCTGCTGGGATTACAATTTTATTATTTCATTAGGGTTATTTTTTGTTGATTTTATAATTTACAAAAATATTTCATTCTGTTCGGCTTAAAGCATGCAAACCAGTTATGATGCAACCATGGCCGTGCAAATGTTTATAAATCAATCTAGGTAGTTCTTTTAAAGATTCCCATAAGAACATAAGTAGTTTATATTGTACAGTTTTCTTCACAAGCATTCCATAAAATCTTAAATTTTACACAATATCCCTTTAAATATATTTCATATTTTGTATCTTTTAACAATTTCACACCGTAACTAATAGATTAACCCTAAATTTCAAAGGCGACATGGAAATCTAACAATAAACACTGCTTAAGGTAATTAATGCTGCTTTATAGTGAAATTCCTTAGAGAGTTTTAGATACAAAAGGAGTCAGGATTGTGATTGCTTACCATTTTGATGCCAGGATATTTGGACCTATCATAGGCACAAGAAAATCAATAAGACTCACAGCCAATCCTAGCAGAGCAAAAGTGGTCAAGACTGATGGCTCGAAGTACCATATCAACCTGTAAAATATTGTATTTACCATAAAATCAGCCCAGAAAGTAAAAATATCATGGTGAACCCTCACACAAGGGTAGGGGACGGCTTTCTTAACGGACAATCAAAGTAGTATCTGTTAGAAGCAACAGGTAACAATCCCTCGTCCCCTATACGTATGGGCTTATTACCCAACACAGACTTAAAATAAATATTCATCTGGAGTTCTTTTTTAAATTTATCAGTAGGGATGTTTCATTGATATAAATCAGTTTTTATAAGAGTAATTATTGTCCAATATCAATATAGATATTGGATCTTATTATTGATTCTACACAATTCATTCTATCAGGCAAAGAGTATGATTTTAAGAACAAGAGGCCCTTTGGGCCAAGTGACCTTATACTAAATAAAAATCATGAAGTAAACCATTTTACTTATGGAATCATACATTTTAAGTACGGAAGTGTAATGACAATTTGTATATAAATTTCTACAAGACAATTGCAATTTAAACTTACAAGAATATGAATGTGTTTAATCCAATAATAATGGCAGGATGATAAGTTTTTTCCCAATTCAGGAGGCCATTTAGTGGAAGGAGCACTTCTCTCCATCCTTCCAGACTTCGTTTGACTTCATTCAGCTCGTTGTGCAGCTGCAAAAGTTGAAAAATTAAGGTCAAAATCTGTCACCGATATGCCTTCAATAAATAATGTTATCACAGACACTCAACATTACAAATCTTACATAGCGTAAAATTATAAACATAACTGAAGAAGAATCGAGATTAAAAAAACAGAAGTAAATAGCCTATACTAATTGCTTCAGCTGACCTGATGAAAACGCATGAGGCATCTTGCTATAAGAAAAAGACGAGGATACCTGGGAAAAACCAAGGTTATTACTGAGAGGGCTGGTGAACCCATAAAACATTTTTTGTCTGAAACTGAATAGAAACTCACCTAAGGGGGAAAAGCAAGTGTGTTACCACTGCACTCCCCTCCATCCCCCACCCACCTTAGTCTATAAAACATACTTGCAGGCACCTTTATCCTACAACAGGCCTTGAAACAAACACCTTACCTCAACCTCAGGTGTGGGCTTGATATATATAACAAGAAATCGTATTTACTGCTGTTTCTTCTGGACATCTGATAAGGATGAGTGGGCTTATTACTGGGTATTGGCCCTATAAATATACTACATTCAATTTTCCAGGAAAACATGATCTCACTTTTGAACCCCTTAAAAGACTACTCGTAATACAAAAGTTTGCCTTATATGTCCTACAAACATATTACTTTTCGAAAGTTAAAATTGAGTTTCACTTTTTCATACATGCTAACCTCACCATGGGTTGTTTATTTGCTTCAATTTTTTATAGGGCCTTATTAGAGAGTTCTGATGTTCATTGACACCAAATTAATGTAAACAAGAGGCCAATAGGGCCTGTATCGTTCATCGGGATTTTAAAGCCTATCAATGCCTATAAGTTTGGTACTTCAAATATTTCCAAATTACAGCTACATCACTTAAACTCTTTGATAGGGCAAGATCAATGTGTAAATTCTAATATCATGACTGTCCTTTTCATTTGATGCCCAGTAAGATTTTATATGGTTATCAGGATAGGATCTCAACTGTTTCAAAAATACGCCCCAGAGATTAAGTCCCGAATGGTGTGCCCCACCCAAGTGTCAATTCTTATATGATGAATGTGTTTAACTCCAAGCAATTCTGTACATGGTTATGGGTTGGGGATTTCAACTGTTTCAATATATTAGAAGGAAACTAAGGCCAAGGAATAGGGGCACACCACAAGGTCAATTTTTACCATATGATGGAGTTTCTCTCTTGATGCCTAGCAATGCTATTTATGGTTATGGGGTGGGGATCTCAAGTGTTTCAAAGATATAATAACCCACTTCCCCTCTAGAGCCCCTGGGGGACAAAGACCCATTATATATACAAAATTGATCCCCTTTACCCAAACATGCTTCAGACAAATTATGGGCAAAATCCAATCATTCCTACAAGAGGAGTAGGATTTTAAAGAATTTGCTCCATCTTCTCCATTGAGGCCCAACCCCTTCCACCCTAATGGGCCAAGACCCACTGTTTCAGAACAAAATTGGATAAAATCTAACCATTCCTGCAGGAGGAGGCGGATCTTAGTCAAAGAGGTATGGTGCTTTACTGTAATGGACAAGGCTGATGATAACAGGTAAACATGCATTCGGAGTCACTGTCTCTAAATATATAACATGTACATCCAGAAAGTGGTGCATTTACTGTGCATGTCACTGGCAATATAACAATTAAAGCTGGGAAACATGAAAGAAAAGGCAAAACAAAACATTAATTCAATGGCCAGATTACTCCTTAATACGTGATCATGAAGATACATTGAACATTGAGACGATGATCTCCAACACTACCAAGTAGGACTTTAAGTCATGCATATCAACGACTGCATCCATTATCACCAAAGACGTTTTAGTCAGTAACTGCTGTGATCTTAATTGAAAAGGTCAAATGTGTGACCCCATAAAAATTTGAATAACATGGGTGTAACGTCTTACCATCTGTGCTATAGTCAGATGAAGAAATCCATGAAGTGTTATTCGTAAATTCAATATTGAAAGTACTAGCACCAAACTTTTGGTCCAATCTGATTTTCCATTTTTCAGTATCAGCACACGCTTGTGGATTTTTTGATGACAGGATTTAAGGATGACAGGATTGCATTTGAAATCTCAGAAACCCCCATGTTCTATATCCAGGACATTTTTTCTGTTAACTGATATTTTGGAGTAGCTCATTGACAATACCTATCCAAATTCATCAAATCAGAAAATTCATTTTTTCATTTTATTGTTGGTCACATTTAAGTCAAATCAGGCAGTTAAATTTTATACATGCCAAACCTCTTTGGTCAAAATCCGACTAGTTGTGATTTTCAGAAAAAGTTGATAGACGGACACCATGCCATGGTATAGGCTCATCGTTCCTTTGGACCAGGTAATTTTAAAATGTCAGCAGAGCAATTGTATGATGTGGAATAGTAGGTGAACGGAGGGTGAAAGTCAAGTGTAATACGAAATGTGTCCCCCTCGCCAACTTTGTTTTTTATTGAAATCAATGATGGCAGTCTGCTTCCATGATATTTGCTCTCTTTTCAACAAACTATTTCACACAGGCCTGAATTCAGATATAAAACCTACAAAAGGACCTGGTCGCTACCAATCACCACAATCAAGTTCTATTACTTTTGAACATCATAAATTTATTATTAATATTATGTAGGTATTCGGTGTGCTAAATATATGTATTAAATAAGTTAAGTGACTTTTAAATGTTATATAACAAATAACACATTTGCTAGAATAAATGCATCTGCAGAAAAAATCAATAACATTCAAAGTCCATATAGGCCTACGAAGAAAACTGACAGTGACTCAGAGAGCACACCCATGAATATTTGCGTTTTTAACATTGCATTGATATTGACTGCGCTTTCGATTGAACAAAACAAGTAAATTTATATAAAACACAAATATAGTAATATATGTTCAAAAAAGACAGCATCAACCTGTTCTTCTTGATTGGAGTGGTTGTTAATTTCCGCCATTCTGCTAACAGATCGATGAAAATTTTGTTTATAATAATTTACATTGGTATAATGTAAAGAGTTGAAACATTCCGAACGAACATCATAAGCAAACGGATTCTTTCTTATGTTTACCATACCGAACACTGAAGCTTATATTGTTCTCGAGTATACGAGAATACATTAATTTCTATATAATTTTCGATTTTTTATTTCATTGTATTACATTTTTTCTTTGTTTTGATATTAGATAGTTTTTAATACAAAAATCTACTTGAATAGAAAATTCATCAAAGTCTCGTGCTCCGCGATCTCAATATTTGTAAAATTCGAAATTATTGGGGTCAGTCAAAAAATTTCTAACCGAGCTTTGGCTCACACTCAAATTTAACTGTGATATTTGTTAGTATTTTAAGCCAAATCAAGCAGAGACATGTCAAGTGTAAGTATGAGTTGGTTTTATTATGGTAAATATCGCATTTATTTGAAATTCGTCTCCTATTTTCATT